>NW_006399806.1:10584116-10612383 GCF_000299155.1 Elephantulus edwardii | reverse complement strand
TTGGCGCAGGATAGAGCAGGGTTTAGGACTGTTGTGCATAGGGTCGCTATGAGTCGAAAACGACTCAACGGCACATAACAACAACAACAACAGACTATATAAAGAAGAATAGACTTTCAATATTGGAGGAAGTTTTATCAACAACCTGCATGAAACAGAAAACAACTTTGCTTGCTGAAAGTGAAGAAGACTTGAAGCACTTATTAGAGAAGATCAAGACTACATCTTTCCTCATGGATTATACTGCAATATTAAAAAAAATCCTCACCACTTGATCAATAGGAAACATCATGATTAATATAGAAAAGATTGAAGTTGTTAAGAATTTCATATTATTTGTTGTCACAATCAACATCAGGGTAGCAGCAGTTAGAAAAATCAAAAGCAGTACTGTATTTGGGAAATCTGTTGTTAAAGACTTCTCCAGAAAACTAAAGAGTGAAGTCAATTTAAAGACAGAGGTGCATATGATCTAGGCCACGGTATCTTCAACTGCTTCCTAAGCATCTGAAAGTTGGGCAGTGAATAGGGTTGACAGAAGAAGAATCATTGCCTTCGAATTATGGTGTTGGTGACGAGTACTGAATATACTATATAATACTAAAAGAATAAACTAATCTATTTGAAAAGACATGTCCTGGAAAGGGTTAAACCGGGTGGCTCCTTGGAGGCAAGGATTCTGAGGCTCCGTCTAACATACTTTGGACATCAGGATGGGAGTGTCAGAGACAGTGCGATTGGCACAGGACAGAGCAGAGTTTAGGGCTGTTGTACATAGGGTCGCTATGAGTCGCAAGCAACTGGACGGCACATAACAACAACAACAATTTGAAGAGACGTGTAACCAGAGTACTCCTTAGAGGCAAGAACAGTAAAACATAATCTCACTCTGGGCAAATTTTCAGGAGGAACCAGATCTTGGAGAGGAGCACTGTCTTGGCAAGGGCAGAGCCACAGTGAAAGAGTAGAAAACCCTCAACAAGATGGACTGACATGGTAACTAGCACAATGGACTTGAGCAGGCAGGGATCATGGGGATGGAACCGGATAGGGCAAGGTTCAGATGTGCTGTTTATAGGGTCACTGTGAGTTGTAGTCAACCTGATGACACCTAACAACAACAACAGCAAGTACAAAACAGTACAAGGAAGAAAATATGGCTATCTAATAATAGTTTTCATATCACTAAACTGCAGTTGGAATTTATCACCTTCTTTCTTCTCTACTTATTTTTATTCCCTTGTGTTCAGCCAGCACGTTGGCTGGTTGAGATCCTGAATATAGTATATTGATTTAAATATTTATTCATTAAAGAGAAGAGCCTGTAAGGACTTCTGTTGACCACAAACACAAGGGCAATCTTGGAAATACTCCAGAATGTCTCCATATTCTAAACTTATTCCTTAATGCCCATGTTACAACTTTAACTGAAGGAAATGTGATATTGGGATTTGTAGTCTCTACAGGAGGCAAAGAAATGACACTAACCCACAGCTCTTACCACTGAAAAGAAAAAAAAAAATTTACTTCCTGCATGTACTTAAAAAAAAAAAAACAAGAGTAAATTCAGAGCCATCAAGTTGATTTCAACTCATAGCAACCCTGTAGGACCGAGTATGACTATTCTTCATGAGGTTTCCAAATTGTAACTCTTTACAGAAGTAGACTGTTTCATTTTTCTTTCATGATACAACTCGTAGATTAGAACCACCAATCCTTTTAGCTGGCAGCTCAGTACTTTGTTACACCACAAAGTACTTGTGTACTTTTTTACTTATGTACAGTGCATTTCTAGTGTCTAAACAAAATTAAATCTTTGCTACAGTCACTGAGTCTCTAAAAGAGATAAAGTTTGGCATGGGGCCAGCTACCATGAGCTCATGGCACAAACTACGCTTTGACAGAAAGCAGTTCCATCATGCCTCGCTCTCATATACTACCAATGTTTTCTTTTTAATGTACATTCAAGCCATTCCAAGGTCTCATGAATGTTCATTACTAACTATTCTGTCCCTGTCAGGGATTGTAAATTTGAAAAGAGGCTTTGATTCTGTAAGCATAGTGGTTAGAGGAAGACAGGTTTAAGCAGCCATAGCTCAAAGCAGAATCTTGGATGTGGTGTAAACAGGTGAGATTGTTCACTGCACATTAGTGGGTAAGCGTAACTAAACTTGTGTTTGTCTTGCTTACTGGCTTTTACCTGGCACTGTGTAACAGTCTGCCTTTATAAAGATTTCAACTCAATTCATTGCCGTCGAGTCAGAATTCAATCATAGCTAACCCTCCAGTAGGTTCTCCAATGCTGTAAATCTCACAGGAGGATATTACCTACCTTTCTCTTGATGAGTTGCTGGTGGATTCAAACCACCCACCTTTGGGTTGACAGAGAAATTCCTTACACATTAGAGCACCAAAGCCTCCCTGTAAAGATTTACAACCTTAACAGCTTTTGTGAATAATTTCTACTCTATCCTATAAAATCAGTATTAATTAAGTTCTGTCCAACAGCGATGGGCTGTTGTTGTTGTTTGGTGTGAAGTTTGGTTGCAACTCTAGTGGTACAATGATTGAAGTGCTTGGCTATTAATCAAAAGGAGATTTGGTAGCCTAGTGGGTAGGGAGATCCTCTGCAAACCAAGAGAGACAGTTCGAATCCACCAGTACTCCTCAGGAGAAAGATCTCCTCTCAAACAATTTACAGCCTCTAAAAAGCTACTGAAGGGTCAGAGAAGAGTCAATTCTTTAGATAACAATGATAACCAATTAGCCAAAAGGTGGAAAGATCCACAGGAGAAAGATTTGGTGATTTGTTTCCATAAAAGTTACAGCCTTGGAAATCCCGTGGGGCAGTTCTCCTCAACATATGGGGTCTCCTGAGTAGGAATCGACTTGGTGGTAATTGTAGGAAAGTCTATGAATTAAACGATATAGGAGTGATGTCTTTCCATGCGATCCTTGGTGATCAGCATGCATTCTCCCTACCACAAAAGGGGGGGGGGGGGCGGGGCGGGAAATCAAGACAGTATGAAGGAAACTTAAAATTAATCGGTCATGTGATAATTTGTTGGCAGATTGCTTACCGGAAAGATATGGAACAAGAAGAAGCCATAGAAACTGTCAAAACCAGGGGGAATGAGTCGTCTATTATCTTGACAGGATTAGAAGGCAATACGTTGTATCACTTCACAGTGAGGGCTTACAATGGAGCTGGATATGGGCCACCTAGCAGTGAAGTGAGTGCAACCACCAAGAAATCCCGTAAGTGATCTGGGCTTGTTGTTTGTTTCAAACAAAAGGGAAATATCACTTCACATTTTTTAAAGCCATGTGAGGCCTGTAACAAGCAGAGTTGAAGGGGGTTTGATTCATAGTCTTGCTTCAATGCTTAGATCCAAATTTCAAAACTAGCTCTGAAAATTTTGCATTCACAATAGATAAAGGTTATCTTCCTGTGAAACAAGACTAAGTGATTCTGACACAGAAGGGAGATAAAAGGATTCGGGTTTAAAAGCTCAGTAGAGGAGCTATTAAAATGACACTCCTGGAGCAAAACCCCTCCTTATCTGATTTCAGCTGGAGAGAAGCCGATGGTGCCAGCCAACCACAGCACATAAGACTGAAATACAAGGATTAAAATAAAGATATGTATTTTACAACCGTTGTCATTCCTCTTTCTCTTTTTTTCTGTTACAGCACCTAGTCAAGCACCAAGCAACATCAGGTGGGAGCAACAAGGCTCCCAGGTTTCTCTTGGCTGGGAGCCTGTCAGACCACTAGCCAATGAATCTGAAGTCGTGGGTTACAAGGTCAGTGTTTCTCCACTTTCCTACATAGACACTCCTCAAGAAAATTAGAGAATGTATAACTAGCTAATAAGGCATAAGAAGATCCATTATCAGAACTTCCTTCTGAAGTGTGTTTTGTCTTGTTTTCTCCTTCACACAGTTCACAGAGTGTTACAGTACTGATCCGAAGTCCACGCAAAGTGATTTGAACCCACCAGGGACTCTGTGCAGTCTTCTCCCAGGCACTTTACAGTCTTAGAGAGTCAAAGGAACGTCAGACTGTCAATCAGTTAGGATTCGCCAGCAATGTTGTTGTTGTTATGTGTCATCGAGTCGCTTGTGACTCATAGCAACCCTGTGTACAAGAGCCCTAAACACTGTTCTATCCTGTGCCAACCTAGCCATCTCAAATGTACTCATTCCAACCACTCCACTCACAGAATCAATCCATCTCATCGAAGGTGAGAAAGAAATAAAAAGAGGGATAGATAGAGAGAGAGTAAAAAGAGATTAAGATCTTAGACTTCCTGTAGGTGGGAAAGTCAAGAAAAAAAATTTCATTTTCATAAAGCATAGGAAGGGATGGAGTCAGAAAAGCAGCAACAATCTGAGTATAGTATGAAGACCACTTCATAAAACATGGTGGCAGGACCAGCTGCATTGAGACTGGCACTCTTGACATTCTCTTCCAGTAGACAAACTTCGCTGGTAGATGGGAAATACTGGGCAGCGTCATTTAAGTTACAAGACTTCCTAGTAGTTAAATAAGAGAGCTCTGGTGACCCAATGGGTAAAAAGTTACACTATCAACCCAAAGGCAGGTATTCCAAATCTGCTTTAGAGGAGAAAGAAGGGCAATCTTGTGTGTGATGTACTGCTTCTGAAAAACCACTGTCAGAAGGATCAGCAAGGAGTCATTTCAAATGCAATGGCACTGGGTTGGAGTGTTATTAGCTAAATATGAGGGGGAAATATTAGACCCAACATTAAAAGAATGGGAGAAAAAAACAAAACAAAAACCCAACAACTCCCTCAACTTCCTGTTGAGTAGGCTTCCACCCACTTCTGGTCTGTGCTCCGAGAGTTTCCAATGGCTTTGATATTTCAGAGGTAGAGCAGTAGGACTTTCCATGGTGCCATGTGTGGCCTAAACCACTAGCCTTTTTGTTAATAGGCAAACTAGAATTCTTCATTAAAAAAGAAATCCATGGAAATAGAGAAACTACCAAGTATCTCAAATACAGCAACCGCTATATCCCAACAAGATGCCTAAGAGTGTATTTATAGTTTGTTTTGGAAAGTAACTTGTATTATTTTCCAAGTAGTCATGGCTATATATTGAACTGACTGTATTTAAAATTCTTTTTCTATAATATTTGGTTCTATTTACTGCCCCAAGCTCCACAGAGAAATTAGTGCTCGAATATTATTTATGGTAGTGGGGGATTATGTATTGAGATTGTTAGCAGCTTCAGATTTCTTGGCTCCACAATCAACACTCTTGGTGCAAGCAGTCAGGAAATCAAAAGAAGAATTGCACTGGGAGTGTCTGCTTTCAGGGACCTCTCAGAGTACTGAAGAGTAACAATGTCAGTCTGAAGACTCAGGTGCATCTGGTCCAGGCCATGGACTTTACAAGTATTTGCTATTTATCAGAAAGCTGGACTATGGGACAATGGCTAAGGATGATAAAAGGAGAATTGATGCCTTTAAGCAGTGATGTTGGAGAAGAATATTAAATATACCGTGAACTTCTAGGAGAACAAATAGGTTTGTTCTATAGAGGGTGAAAGCAGACTGCTCGTTAGGGGCAAAGATTCTGAATCTTGTTCCGATATACTTTGGGCATGTTGCAAGGAGTGACTTGTCCTTGGAGAGAGACATCATGCTTTGATGGTGGAGGGACAATGCAAGAGAGGAAGACCCTAAATGCAACGGACTGATTCAGTGACTGGGCAATGGAGTGGGTGTGTCAGAGGTTGGCTGGAAATAGAGAAGGATTCAGAGCTGTTTTATATAGGGTCACTAGGAATCACTGGCAACTCAATGGCACATAAAAATAATAATATTTAAACTAAAAATCACCATGATAGGTGAGTTTTCATCTATCAGAACTAGTAACACAGGACTTTGTATCTATGGTGCAAAAATTCTGAAGCTAAAATCTGAAGAGTTATAAATGGAATATATGTTTTAAAGTAATTCCTCACAGGAATATTTTAAGACAAATTGCAGCATTTCTTATATACTGTAATTAGTGTGGATTGTAGACACCCCCATGTCACATAGATCTTCTAGCTTAGGGGAGAATTGCTAGCATGGTTCATCTTAATTATATAAATTCATGACAAATAGACACATATAGCCAGAGGAACTTTATTCCATTGACTTAAAATCGCTGCATCTCCATAGATCCATTAGTCACAACAGTAAGTTCCTAAAAAAGGAATCTAGTAAAAACAAAAAGCAAAAGACCTCAAAGCCCACTTTCATGCTATTAAACCTCATTAAACCTTCTGATGGATGAGATGACCCCCTGGTAGAAGAAATACAGGCAGAAATGGACACAGAGAGCCCCGAGAGGGACAGAACAGATTGATGATATGAATTTTACACAGAGCTTATATTCTCCCAGGAAGATTTTCACTGAACAGGTAAGCAAAGGTAAAAAGCACTCCTGACATGTGCACAATGGGACAGGGGTATAATAAGAAACAATGGCTGAAAACCTGAACATAAATTAAAGAAAATTAAGCTACAGTAACTGGGGCAATAGAGGTTGGTGGGTCAGAATTAGACTCAGGACAAAGCAGGGTTCAGATACTGTACATAGGGTTACTATGGGACGCAGGTGACTCAATGGCACATAACAACAACTTTAAGATCATGGACATAGAACCCTTTTTATGATGAGTAAATTATAACTTTGAGAAGAATGCCTACAACATTGGTAAGAAAGAATCTCCATTGACTCTAAGGGTTAAATTGTAACATCCAAAGGGAAATTCACCCAGGTAAAACTGAGTCAAACCTGGAGCTCTTGCTGCAAAAGGCCAAGGACTGTAGTCTTCCTTATGGATGGATGCTCAACATCAAGAAGGCAAAGGTTCTCACCACTGGGCCAATTGGCAGCACCATGGATGGAGAAGAGATTGAGGTTGCTAACAGTCATAGCTTGTTAGGCTCTACAATCAACACTCTTGGCACCACGAGTCAGGAAATCAAAAGAAAAATGCATTAGGTAAATCTGCTGTCAGGGACCTTTCCAGAGTCAGTCTACAGACTAATAAAGTGTGCCTAATCCAATAGTCTCCATAATTATTTTCTATGCATCAGAGAGCTGGATAATGATCAAGGATGACAGAAGAATTGATGCCTTTAAGTTGTGGTGCTGGAGAAGAGTCTTGGACATACTGTGGACTGCCAAGAAAACAAATGGGTCTGTCTTGGAGAGGGGGCAACCAAGTTTCTCCCTGGAGGCTTGGACTAGGATTTTGAAGCTCCATCTAACAGACTTAGGGTATGTGGCCAGGAGGAACTGATCCTTGGAGAAGGACATCACACTCTGAATGATGGAGGGACTGTTCAGGAGAGAAAAACCCTGGATAAGATGGATTAATACAGCAACTAGGGCAGTGGGGATAGGTGTGTCAGAATCAGTGAGACTGGCTCAGGACAGGGCACGCTTCAGAGTTGTTATACAGAAGGTTAGTATGGGTCATAAGTGACTCGACAACACATAACAACAACATAGAATAATTAGGGATGGGCATGATGAGGGGAGAAAATATACCTCATCTTTGACTCCTATGACATCCTAAGAAACTACTACCAGGTTAATAGTCACATCAGTATTATGGTGAGCCACCTTTTCTTAAGCATAGTAACATGTGACTTTCTCAAAACAGGAAGAACTACATGGGCATGTCAGCACACTGATCAAAAGATCTCTTTCCACCTGTTCAGACTCAGTTAGTTCCTGGGGTTTTGAAAAAATGTGAGGTGAAATATTTCTTGCTGATCATTATAAGAAGGGCTTCCATGATTAATTGGAATATCAAAAGACAGGTAACTTTATTTTCACTTCTTGTCTTTGCCAAAATAGATTTAGCTCAAAAAAGTACGTGGCATATACAGCATGGTGTGTTAATTGAACCGTTAATGCTTGAGAGTTAAAATGCCAGGACTAAATATTCCATCCCCTTTGGCTGTGAATAAAAAGTCTCATGTTTCAAGGCCACCCAGAGGTGCCTCAGAAGAAGACGCTAGTGATTTACATCTGAAAAATTGAGCCTTGACAATGTATGAAGCACAGTTTTACTCTGACACACATGGGCTCACCATGAGTTGGGATCAACCCCACAGCAATTGGTAATCCTGGTAAATTCAGTAAAGACCTCTTCTAGAAACTCCCCATTCTAAAAATAATTGAAAGTAAAAAGTATGGAATATAAATTAGTTTGATCTGTAGACTTCATCTATAAATAAACCACTAACCTCTTCATTTGTATAGTTAAGATACTATATATACTTCATATGGTTTGAAGCTCAACAGGAAGAAGACAAAGATTCTTACAAGTGGACAAATTGACAGCACCATGGTAAATGGAGAAGAGATTGAGATTGTTAACAATTTCAGCTTGCTTGGCTCCACGATCAACACTCTTATCACCAGCAGTCAAGAAATCAAAAGATAAACTGCCTTGGGGAAGTTTACTGTCAGGGACCTCTCCAAGGTCCTAAAAACAAAGGGTATCCATTTAGGAACTAAGGTGCACATAATTCAGGCCATGGATGTCACAATTACTATGCATCAGAGATCTGGACAATGACTAAGGATGACAGAAGAAGAATTGATGCCTTTGAATTATGATGCTGGAGAAGAGAATTTAACATACCATGGGCCTCCAGGAAAACAAATAGGTCTATCTTGGAGAGGGTAAAACCAAGTTTCTCCTTGAAGGCAAAGATTTTGAAGCTCTGCCTGACATATTTTGAGCATGTGGCCAGGAGGGACCAATCCTCGGAGAAAGACATCATGCTTGGAAGGATAGAAGGACAGCACAGGAGAGAAAGACATTGGATGTGACAGATTAACACAGTAACTGGGGTAATGAGGGAAGATGTCGCAGAGTCAGTGAGACTAGCTCAGGATAGAGCAGGATTCAGAGCTTTTGTACATAGGGGCACTAGGAGTCACAGGCAACTCGATGGCACACAACAATAATAGAGACTGTTACAATTTAAAAATAAAAAAAAAAAAAACAAAACACCAGCTTGTATGTTAACCTAATAAGACAAACCAGTAGAATTTGCCATTTGGCCAACCTCTTTTCTAAAAAAGGACAGATTTCTTTCTCTTGATTTCAGAGATTGGAATGTCAGCAATACTTTTAAATAGAAGACATTACCACAAAAAGATACAATGGCAGGAGATTTTTTTTGTCCAAAGGTGTTAACAGGAGAAACGCAGTATTCCCAAAACAATTTCTGAGTAGGACCCTCAAAAGCGTCTGAAAGTACAAGAATGGAAGAATGGAATTGGGCTACTGCATTCTTCATCCACACAACACCACTGTAGTTTCAGATTCCTCACTTTTTTTCTTCATAAAGAGCACTTGTCCATTTACTAATGATGATATAGATGTTCAAAGGGCGAAAAGATCTTTAATATTCCATCAGTCTCAGGAATACTTGTGAGTATGTGGTTTTCAGGCTTTGTCGAGTCAAGTACAACTCATAGTGACCCTATGAACAGTAGATCTGAACCTTGTCCTATCCTGGGCCACCCTCACAATCTCTGACACACTACAGCCCAGTGCTGCAGTCACTGTGTCAGTCCACCTGGTTGAGGGCCGTCCTCTCATTCACCCTCCCCTCACAATTTCAAGCATGATGCCCTTCTCCAAGGAATAGTCTCTGCTAGAAAAATGACCAAAGTATGTGAGATGAAGCTTTATTATCTTTGGAGAACATTCTGAGTATTCTGGGTGCATATTCTCCAAGACATAGCTGTCTGCTGTTTTGATAGTCCATGAGATATTATTCAGTAATATTCTCTACTTCATAGCTCAAAGGCATATTTTTTTTCTTCTGTTATCCTTACTCACAGCAAAAAAAAAATTTCCATCTTTACTCACACTTACTTACTCATACTTTCTCATTACCATCAAGCAGAGTCAACCCATAGTGGGCCCACCTTTGGGTTTCTGGGACTGTAAATAACACTGGAGGACATTGACCATCCTCAGCCAATAGGGCCGCTGGATTTGAACTGTCAGAAAGGTATCATAGTTGGGTTAGCGTCATAATTCCCAATAGCTTATGCCGCCAGGGCTCCCTTTACATGTTTTGAAAACACATTGTGCAAAAACCATACATAATATATTTTCCAAAGCTTGCAAATCCCTATTTGTACTTTCACTAACTGCACTATAGCAAATTTTTCCCATAGTGAGGACTTCACTTTCTACTTTAACATCCATTGGATTTATTGGTGAGTCTTCATCCTGATGCCTACTGATGTGGAGATCTCGCTCCAGCAGCAGCCTCACCAGCCTCTCCGTGATGTTCTAAAGTAGTTGCCCTCCCAGAAGGGTTCCTTCTCTACCTTGTAATCTGCTCTCTCTAATGCAAGAAGGCAGACATATTTTTTCCTACCCTAGTTATGTTGTTGTTATGTGCCGTCGAGTCGTTTGTGACTCATAGCGACCCTATGTACAACAGCCCTAAACTGTGCTCTATCCTGTGCCAATCTCATTACCTCTGACAAACCCATCCCGAGTACCCCAGTCACTGAATCAATGCACCTCATAGAGGGTCTTCCCCTCCTGTGCTGTCCCTCCACTCTACTCAGCATGATGTCCCTCTCTAAAGACCTGTCTCTCCTTACAACATGTCCAAAGTATGTCAGACGAAGCCCCAGAATCCTTGCCTCCAAGGAGCAGCCTGGTTTAATCGTCTCTACAATTAATCTGTTTGTTTTTCCAGCAGTCCATGGTACATCCAATACTCTTCTCCAGCACCACAGCTCAAAGGTGTCAATTCTCCTTCTATCCTCCCTAGTCATTGTCCAACTCTTTGATGCATAACAAGTGATTGCAAAAACCATGGCCTGTATCAGGTGGACCTTAGTCTCCAGAGAGACACTGTTGCTCTTCAGTATTTTGGAGAGGTCCCTAACTGCAGACTTTCCCATCGCAATACGTTTTTTTATTTCCTGGCTACTGGTGCCAAGAGTGTTGACCGTGGAGCCGAGCAAACTGAAGCTGTCCCCCACAAAAGTGGGCAGCCCTAATGCAGGCAGTGCGTAAGGCCCACTTTCCACACTGGTGAGTCCACTGTGATAAGTGCCCCTGGCTCGCTGCAGCCACACATGCTGCTCAGTTTGCCAGCTGAGCAGTGTGTCAATATTCTCCTTGCATGGACACTATGGAGAATGTGTGGTAGCCTCAGAGGCACAAAGGTGTCATGTGCCCATTTCTTGGATGGGTCAGGCCAGATTGGCCACCAAGGATCCTCTGCACCTACACCATCCAATAGCCTGGCTTCAACTGGGGCCACTGCCACAGGACCCAGGGCCAGGTGAGCAGCATCACTTGCTCAGGCTGGGACAACTCTCCACTCGGCCCTGGCCATCCTGTGTGCATGAACCCAGGCACAGGGCAGCTACAAGGAACGCCACTGCTCATAGGACATCTCGACTGTATCAAAGCAATCATGCAATTTTCACTCTTTATTTTCCAGTTGCTAACATACCTGGTAACTCTATCCATGGCTCCTTGACCATGGCTTATACTTTCACTATGCAAATCTGCTCAAAGGTTTTCCAAACTGTTGAATGAGAGTGAAGGAGGCTTCTAGGCTTAAGACATGTCTAGTATATTCATGAACGTACTATGCCAGAACCTCCAAACATAATTTCCTCATTTCTACTCGGGGTGTATGTGTATTTATGTGTAAGAAAAACAGAGAGAGATTTACTTAGGCACACTGTTTTGGAAAAAATATTGTAGACTTACCTCATTGTTTTGAGTTTGTATCACACATAGAGAACAGTCCTTTTTTTAGCAGCGGTACCATACACATATTTTTGTTTCGTTTAGAATCATCTCTTTGAATAACTATTGCTCTCAGTATTTTTTAAATGGATTTTTAAAAATAATCTTGACAATACATTAGACAAATTCTCTTTGGCCTAAAGAGAGCTGTCATCATATTGGCCAATCTATAAATGTCTAGATTCTGAAAATACTCCCTGACCTTCTTTCTGTCAATAATTGGTTTTGACATGCCTTTCTAACATTTCAACCACCTCATATTTCTCATTATCATCTATATTTTCTAAGTTAGGATTTTAAACTTAGCCAAGGATCTTTAAAGCACCGAAGACTAATCATTAATTTATTATATCTTTTCATTTACTATACTTACCTAGCAACTACTTGTGTACCTGCTTTGCGACTCATAGCACTACATTTCCCTGGATCAATTGGTAAAAGACACGTTTAATCTCAAGCTCCTTTTGCTACCATTAACTGCTCTTTTTCTTGCCTTTACCTTTTCTTCCTAAATCTCAGCTGATCTACAAGTTTTTCTTCAATTCTAATGTTTTACAGCAACATTAGATATGCATTGCTGGCTGCGTTTTTCTTTGTCATAGAATTGTAATTTATTGAACCATAATAACAGTGTCCTCTAAAATAGTCACTCCCCTGCCAATCCTCACCGATTTACATACTTTCTCATTCTCATAAATTTGCTTTCTAATTACCACATGTGGATGATCAGAATTCTAATTCCTTATGCTGCTACAGTCAAAATCAGATGCATACATTCTGATACAATGTGATTTCTTAAGAAACAAACAAACAAAAAGAAGAAAAAAACAAAAGACGACTGTAGGATTCTTCTAGGAAGTCTTAACTGATTGTCAACCCTCCACCAAGCACCTTTCTCTGCCTGTTACAATAGTATCAAACCTACACACTATTGCAGTATGTTATACTCCATTGAGTTCAGCTCCAATATTAGACTGTAAGTGCTACGAGAACAAGGACTCCATTGTCTTGGTCTCTGTTGAATCTGTAATATGATACACTATGCCCGACCCATAGGAGATGCCTCATGAATATTGGGCATGTTCTTATACTTTTTAATTCCTTTGAAGCTATGGCATCCTCCCCAGTAAGGATTTCAGCACAAAAACTAGTGTAAATTTCATAGTAGATAAGTCAATTCTACCCCAAGACCCTAAAGTAAAATTCAATTCATAAGGAATGAATGAAGTGAAATGTAGAATACATGTTACCAGAATGCAGAGGGGACTGGATACAATCAAGATTGTATACATGGAAAGATTGCTTTTCAACAGTTTTCATCTTTTTCCTTGTTCTGCACCTAGAATGATTCAAGCTCAGAAAGTGGTTTACTAGAATTAGTTTTTCTTTCATTTCCCAAGCAGTTGCTTGGGAAAGCTTTATGATGCAACTGAAATGCTGACCCATTGACAGTGAGCAATGACAGATAGCATCAAGAGAAGCCGTTTTCTCTTACTGTGCTTAGTGTGCATCAAGTCGTGCACTAGGTTCTTTACATATATTCTGCATTTCATTATCCTAACTATATAGTAGATGTTATTACCTTCAATTAATGGGTGAAAAATCTGAAACTTAGAAAGGTTAGTTACTTGCCAAAGTAAACTGTTCCATGTCCCTTTCATTGCCATTGGATCTCACCGAACTCACAACTGACTCTCCATCAGGTTTCTGAGAATGTAAATTGCCCAGAAGATTGATATCTTTCTCCTGTAGAGCCCCTGCTGAAGTCAAACCACCAGAGAAGCATGGTCTTTGAATTAGTAGCACAGCTTCCCGTGGACTGTGTCACTAGAGCTATCGCATTTTTCCTTAGCATTATATATATACTTTGTTGTGTGTATTATATGTGTTTCATTTTTTTACCTGTCTCTCTAAGCTGTGAACAACTCTTGCTGAATTGAGAATCTGACATGAAGTAGGTGTTCAATAAGTATTTGGAATGCTGAATAAATTATCTAAACTATTCTTATTGCTTGTAGGTTTTTTATAGGCAAGAAGGCCACAGCAACAGTGAAGTAATTGAAACACAGAAACCTCAAGCAGTAGTACCACTCCCTGATGCAGGAGTCTACATTATTGAAGTCCGAGCATCCAGTGAAGGAGGAGATGGGACAGCTAGTTCCCAAATCAGGGTACCATCATATTCAGGTAAGCTGTAAGATAAAAGGCAAGTTGGATGATGCAGAGAAGCGCCACAATTCTTGCAAACCTCACCTCATCTGACAGCAAGGATTATGTGGTTCAGAAATTTTGAGAGGTTTGTCTTCATGCTCTGATTTCTATGTCATCTGACTAACATGAACCACAGTAGTTTACCTACAACTGCTAAATTTTACAAATTTAGAAATAAGATGATGTTGCATTAGAATATTCTTATTCATGGAACCCCTTTGCCTGTCTTGATCTCAAGTAATATGGTTTTGCTTACTTTTTTGGGTTTTCAAATATTGCTTTGAAACTGATCTTGCATGTTATTTAACATGCTCTTTTCTATTGCCCTGATAACATGTTTAGACTTAGGATGGAATGCAGGAATGTTTAAAGACAATGCCCTGGAAAGTTAAATTTTGATCATTCTTACTATTTTCACAACAAATAACAAATTTTCTTGGGTACCACTGTTATCATCATTAGCAATATTAGCATTTATTTGTTATTACTACGTTATTTACTGTGTATCAGACACAGTAATAAGTATTTTCTATATATTTTCTCATTTAATTTTCTAGCAGTCATAAAGAGGAGAGCTTGCAAAGAAATTTTAATTCATTTGTATACATTCTTAACTTTAATTAGTGGCATAAACAGGATTCAAACTCAAGTATACTTATATTTTGAATCCACAGTTTCCTTGGAGAAAACTTGGTGACGTCGCCCAGTAAAAATTTAACATAGAAAACCCTATAGGGAAGTTCTATTCTGTCATATAGGGCCACTGGTGGCTTAGTAAAGAATTGTGCTGCCAACCCAAAGGTATATGGTTCAAATCCATCAATTGCTCCACAGTAGAAAAATGGGTAATCTCCTGTTCAATTTAACTTCCTCTGAAAACCTGCTGGAGAGTCACCTATGGGTCACTGCTAATTCAATGATATTTAACAATAGTGCATCAGAATTGGCTTAATGACAAACAACAACATCCTCGTTGTCTAAGAGTTTGCTCATCTTAACCACCGCCATTATTATTTACAGCACAAAAGAAAATTAATGAAAGAAAGGAGGATTTTAGAAATTTTTATTAAAATGGCCATTTTACTAAGGTAATCTAAAAAAAGAGGGGAAACAAAGAAAATAGATCTTTTAAATCTCTAAAAAAAATTACAAAATACTTAAGAAAAATGTGGATGATTTCAAATTAAAAAAGGGGAAAGAAAAAATAGCTCAAGAGAAATGGAACATTCTGGAAAGTAACAATAACATCAAAATTAGACTCAAATTACTATTAAGACCAAAGAGGAAAAAAAAAAAAGAGCAGAAAATACTGAAAGGAATCTGACAGATGAGGTCAGACTTTAGAAGAATGTGGAAGAAAACATGAGTCAAAGGACATATAACCAAAGGTAAAACTTCAGTTTGGGGTGCAGAAGTCTCAAGGTATGTTGGGAAAGAAAAAAATAAGAATCAGCCATAAGTAGAGAAAATTTCAGGGGAAAAAAGTTAAGTGTGATCCTTTGACTGTGTTTATAATATGCAGAACAAGAAGGGGCAAATAAATTCATTATTAAGACAGTATCCTCTTAATTCACAGTAAAAAAAATTTAAAAGAAAGAAAGGCAATTCAACTCTTGTTTTGGTTCATCTTCAAAAGGAAAAACGACACTCAATTTGGAAAGGCTAAAGAAATCATCACTAATAAATAATTAAAACTTAAGTGAATAAATTTCAAGTTGAATTAATGATGAGAAAATGAAAAAGTATCTGGTGATTTAAACTAAAAGTTTTCAGATCTCAAATTATATTACCAAGTGGAGAATGACTTTTTGGATAAAATTATAAAATCACTGTGATGATATGTTTTTGTTGTTGTTGTTGTTTACCATTGGGTCTGAATCGACCCATAGCTGACGCTCCGGCGAGTTTTCGGAGGCAGTTAATTGCATGGAAGGAGACTGCCCATCATTCTCCCCTAGAGCGGCTACAGGCCTCAAACTGCGTGCCTTCTGGATTGCAGTGCATCTTCTTGCCACTAGGGCACCAGAGCGCTCTGATTAATTAATATTTAAAAATATGTGATTGATTGCAAAGCTTTTCATATAAAATTACCTCATTTATTGTACCTAATGAACAAACCAGAAAAAATATAACAGTCCAAATTCCTATTGGGGAAAAAAGGTAAAGCTCAAATATTTACTCAAAATCACCTAATCACCTAACTATGAAAAATTTGAGTGGACTTGAACTACAACACATCATCATAGCCTCAGTTAATTCTTTCCACTGAGACTATGCTGAAGGCAGAATATAAGTGTCATTGTGTTCTTTAGTGCTGTTTAGTGGACTACATTTTTCTGGTATCATTTGCTTTCTCCAGGATATATCTGATATCAGCAATGATATCCCTGGTGCCATGACTTCTTCTAAGTCCTGCTTGAAACTTCTACCAGTTCCCTGTACTGTTCTTGCTGTTTTTGAATGATCGTCTGAAGTATTTTTCTTGCATATAATATTAATAATATTGTTCAATAGTTTCCACATTGTGTTGGATCACCTTTTTGGGAAAGGGAACAGATATAGATCTCTTCCAATCCATTGGCCAGACAGCTGTTCTTCAAACTTCCTGAAATAGACTGGTGACCAAATGCAGGGCTGCATCTGTAATTTAAATAAGTCAATTGGCATCCCATCAATTTATTAAATTCCATATTTTCAAAATGTTTTGGTATAGCTGCACCTAAAACTATTTAAAAATGAAAAATCAAGAACAAAACATAAGATGGGCAATATTTTCAAAAATTTGGAAGGAGACGGAACTATGGTCTAAATACATGGCCATACAAACATATACTTACATGGTTCATTTACAAAAGTATAGTTTCATGGATAGAATAGCAGTAGTGTCTCTCTATTTATTAGTGCACAATTGAACTGATCAAATGTGGATGTTACATTTTCAAAAGCACTGAGAGAGACTAATGATTATTGCTGAAAAGTGAACAAGATGAGCAGTATCTTCTTTGTTTATAAGTCTCAAGTTTATAACAAGAACAGCATAATCAGTGTTTACCATGCACGAGCAAGTTCCTGTTCTTTCCCTCTACTTTGCATGTATTCTCTAGTTTTACCTTTCCAGTGACCCTATAGTTAGGTACATTATCATCCTCTAGTTCCTGGAGCTTCTTTTTAACATAGTTGGATTTCATAAGAATCTGAATAAAGTCAGCCCCAAGATTGTAAGTATTTATAAAATCTTTTCTTTTCTCATCTGTATTTTAATTAATTTGTCACTTCTATTCCATGAAAGAAGAAATAAAGGGTCATTTTTATGTTAGAGTTAACGACATTTTGGCTAATGTAACCATCTTCCTGGGCTTCAACAAATGTGTAATATAGTCTACCATAGTCCCTTTCCCCAAAAAAACAAACCCATGTCCATCCGGCCAAGCCCAGTTAAAATATACACACATGCACACACAACTCATGTCTATATATTGCAAAGGAGTTTGTCATCTTTCTCCCACACAGCAGTTGGTGGATTCAAAACACCTGCCTTTGAATTGGCAGTACAACTTCCTGCCCACTAAGCCCCAATAACTCCCCAATCCAACTAATGTGTAATGTGTGTGTGTGTGTGTGTGTGTGTGTGTGTGACCAGCTACCTAATCTCCCTATTTCCAATTAATAGTGAATCTATATAACAGAGCAGAACTTTTCTCATAGGATTTCTGAGTTCTCACAGCTGCACCATACTTGGCACCTATATCCCACATAAATTGAAAAATGTTTGGTTTCATCTCCATGATTTTTCCAAAAGCCAAAAGCCTAAGAAGGTAGATGACTTCTTAATTGAACGATTAAATTGGCTGGCTAGTTTTACAGTTTGGGCCAGGACCTAGTTCAATGTTTCCTTTGCATTTCACTCTACCAAAATAATATCTTTTTCCTCTGTGGATTTTATGTGAAATTTGAGATGCAGACACTACTTAACATTCTGAAAGTGAGATATTTTCGTAAAAGTGTCAGGTAAGTTGATTTAACAAGGACCCAGCTACTCACAAATAAATAGAAAGCTGTTTCACAGGTCTTATTTATTAAGCATCCTCAGACCAATCCAGGGAGGCTTTTTCATCTTGCCTTTCTTATGAGCTCATGTGTAGCTATGCACTTCTCAGTAGCCTCGGTTTTGTACAAGTGGAAATAAATTTAATATTCCCCAATATGTTGATTAATAGGTTTTATTAGTGCATTAGCTATAAAAATTTCCAGATAAAACAAGATTTGCTGCCTTTGTTTGTGATTTACCAAGCAAATGATTCTACCACATTTAAGTAAGCATCTGGAAAATAAATTAAGACTCTACCTCTATAATGAAAATCATGCACAAAAGTCTCCTTAAACTCAATCTGGCCAGACAAGATAACTTGACAGAAGAATTATTCCAAAAATTGGGTGCTGTTATAATATTAGCAGTAGTGTGAAGGCCAGTTTCTATTTTAAAAGAGACTACATATAAGAACCTCTAGTTATATTAACCTTTATCTCAGTTATTTAAAAAACATCCCCACTGTCATTGAGTCAGAATCACCGGTAGTTGATCATCCAGCAGTTTTCCAAGGCTTTAAATTGCAAAGAAAAGATTACTCCTTTTTTTCCTGAGTTGCTGATGGTGTATTTGAAACACCATTGAGGCAGCCCAACTCCCTGTACACTACACCACCAGAGCCCCTATTATGCAAGTTTAAATCCTTCTAAGCATCAGCAACAGGGTGAAAAGTAATAATACTTACTATATAGGATATGGTGAAGAATAAAAAAGATACTGGGTTTAAAAGGCTTATTTTAGTGTATGGCACATTATATACCTTCATAAAATATTTTTAAGATGAGATTCTACTAATATTTCAAGGTAGTATCTAATAGTTATGTGAACCTATCCTAACTGCATCTGACTCATTTTAGATCAGCTAGAGTTAACAAATGACTGTCTAAATATATTAACATGCATTGTTTGGGTCTAAAAAAGAGTATATCCTGTGAATAAGAGTGAGGGAAGATATCTTTCTTTCATCAATTTTTATACGTTTGGTGCAATTGAGTTGACTATGAATCATAGCAACTCTGTGAAAAATAGATCTGAACCTTACCCATCACACGCAATCCCACAATCTTGAGATGACACTGTTGACACTTGTACTTACTGTGTCAACTTGTCTCGCTGAGGGTCTTCATTCTCTTTTGCTTACCCTCTACCTTTCTGAGCAGAATGTCTTTTTCCAAGGACTGATTCCTTCTAGTAATATGCCCAAAACATACAAGACAAAGTCTCACCATCCTTGCCTTTGAGGAGCACTCTGGTTGCTCTTATTCAAGACAGACTTGTTTGGGTTTTTGGCACTTCATGGGGTAGCCAATCCTCTTTGCTTCTCCACAATTCAAAGGCATCAATTCTTCTGTCATCCTTTCTTATTGGTCCACTTTCAGATGCATGTGAAGTACTTTGACATAGAAGATATAAGTCAATTATATTCAACAGAAATGGTCAAGTCAATCAAGGGCCCAGTTTACTTCTGTATCATCAAATTAACAGCTAATTGATGGTCCTTTATATTACTAAATCATTGAGTAATCAAGGGTCTTCTTAACACACAGTATTTCAGATATGTTGCCCTTCTGTACAACTTGGGAACCACAAACAATGTCTTACTTTGTAAACATGAACAATATGCTCAACAGAACTAGGATCAATATTTCACTCATTGTATCAAATGTTCAAAAGTTACTCTTTCCAAATAATCAGTCCAAAATTATTTGCTTCTCTTTTTTCATAGGTGGAAAAATCACAAGTGCCCAGTCGACCCTCCACAATTTGTCTACATCCTCATCATCAGTAACATTGCTCTTGGCGTTGATGATTCCTTCAACCTCCTGGTGAACACTGCAGACTTGATTTCTATTCTTTCTATTAGCTTGAAGACAGCAGTGGATAGAGTGTAGTGTAAGTGGACCGACCAGGACCTTGAGATGAGCTTTAAAAACTTGGAACTACACATGGTGCACTTAACAAGAGGTTGGGAAGAATGTTTCTTATCCATCAGGTTTCTCTTTGATTTTTGTAAAGGAAAGGACAGTTCCTGGTCCAATAAAAATATGCAGATTATATGTAATGAAATTTTGTAAGCAAATGTAATTTCTGTCAAATGTATTCTTTACTTTTTTAATATGTTGCAATTTGGTTTTATATCTGAGGACTGAATGTGTGCCATCCATTTATTAAGTAAGTGGCTGCTAGTAGATCTGTTTCAAACACAAGTACGAAAATAAGAATGAAAATTTTGCTTAGGACTCTATGTCTAGTGTGGGGTTTTTTGTTGGGTTGCTTTGGTTGGTTGGTTGGTTTGGGTTTTGTTTTTTTTTTCCTTTCAGCTGACAATTCCAATTTGACAAACCAGCTGGAGATAGGAAAAATACTTGGGTTATGTGGTCCATTTTAGGATAAGTACACAAAATATGTTCTGGAAAAATACTGTATGATTGCATAGTGAAATAGCAAGATTTGTCAATATGCTATTCTATATGCATCCCTAGAGCAAGTTATTAGGATAGGGAGTAAGCCATTTATATTAGTGCAAGGTACATAGAAAGTGAGTCCAAATGAATTTAAGTGCTATTGTGTTTCATCAAGTACTATGTTACTTAGCTGAAAATATTGTAAATGTTTATTTTTAATAACAAAAGATAATTTAAAGTCACAAAAAAAATTAGATCACTAAAAATTGCCAATACTGACATGCTACCAGGGGTGTTACCTTGATAATGAAATGACTAAGGCACAGAACTTTTCCATTATTGTTCTCCTGGGGGGTGGGGGTGGATGTAATTAGGTTCAAGATTTTCTTTTATTTTCAAATAATTTTAAGAATAATAAAAATTCATTTTGCAAGGAAGTATATATACATATATAACCAGGGGATTTAAAGAGTTCAAGTATAACAAATTTTTATTTTTTAAAACAAGCCCATGAGTCACCACTCTCAATTCTTACCCAACTGTTACCATTTTTAAAAAGCTCTTGGATAATTTTTTTAAAGTGAGTTCTGGAAACATGACTTCCACAGGAAGACTCAAATAGTCTAGCCAGCTATGCACTGCTTGATTTTGTGGCATGAAAAATGATTCTATTAACTATTTAAGGTAGCCGACTTGATGCAACCAGTTCTAAGGAGTTGTTGGGAAGAAAGGTGAATGTTTCTTCATCTTATGTTAATTCATACAAAAATGGAGAACAAGCTAAAGTTGGCCTTATACCTATGAAGATGCCTGAAAGAAAGAGTTTTATTTGGGGGTGTTTTGGGTTTTCTCCTGGGTGGGTGGGAGGAACAGAAAAGAGCCTGAAAATAAACCAGTTTTCCAGTTAATGCTCATATGAATGCAAAATATAATTATTTTCTTTTCCTTTTATATAGTCTAAAAGTGTTAATTCTATTTGTCTCTTTAACCACAAGGAAGTTAAAGTAAGGTTGAGATCAAACTGCTAGCTTTGAAGGCTGTTTGCTGTAGAATCAGAGAAGAGATTGAATTTGAGCTTTTGTTCTGAGCATTCTAAAAGATGACTTCAGAAGCACAGTGTAATTATTTATGTTGGCTACCAATTTATTTCAGAAAATTAAGCCAAAAACACCTGTAGAAAAACAAGAATTCCTTCAAAAGAGTATTTTACTTGTCAGATTGATAAAATGTCATTGTGGCAGATATTTGAGCCTGAAAATAACAACAATCAGTAGGTTTGATTTGACCATCCTCTTTGGAGGGGCAGAACCTACTACTTCCAGATAGGGAGGAATGATAACTGGCTGGAAAAACATAGGAGTTCTCTCCAAATATGGGATGGTTTGCAGGAGCATATTGTGATTTGAAAATAAAATTATAAATTAGTAGGCAATAATAATATTTACTTCATATTTGGTGAAGCAAATATTTATATAATATTCTACACCAGACTTAGTAAAGGTCTTTATGAAACAAATTAGAAATAACACTCTTATAAAACATGCCCCAGTAAAATACATGAATATATAGCAAATTAAAATTAACCTCTCTTCCCAACTAGTTTATGGATGATACATATATGAGGGAATATTTACAAATAGAATGTCTCACATTGTATTCAGGAATCAGAGAAGTAGGATGTTTTATTCAGCCTGCATAGAATATGTATTTTGCATCTTAAACCTACTTTAAAAACAGATTTTAAATGTTTATGTACTTATGTATTTACATATTTGTTAACTTGTGGGAAACAGAGCAACATTCTTTATCAAGGTACATTATTTTTCAGCTGCAGTAATGATTGAGGTTTTTCCTGGATGGATTAGTAACCACACAGTCTTAAGTCACAAAAGAGACTGTATTTTTGTATGTCAATTGTACAATTAAAAATCCTCATAATTAGAAATTTCATGAAAGCAAATGTTTTGCATACCAAAATTAAGGTACTGTGAGCCCCATGTCAAACTGTTAAATATATTGTATACAATCTGTATATATACTATATATAATGGTATATACCATGTGGAAGGCACAGTCAGATAATAGTTCTGTGTACTGTTCTTGTAACATTAGATCTTTTTAATAAATACTTCTCTTTTTATTGACTTTTATCTTCTCTCCTGTCAACTATGTGAATTGCATTGTTTCTTTAATGCAGACCACAAACTGCTCATGAATATTGGAGTGTTTTCATGCAGCAAACATAATTATGTTAGAACTCTATCTATTGATAGCATTTGAGGTTCACAAAATCTCCATAATTTTTATAGACTTCTTGAAAATTTGAAGAAATATCTTAGATGAATAAAGACAAGAAATAAGTACAGATAAAGATAACATGCCTCTGGAAAAACTCTATAAACTTTAATAAATGAGGATAATTATAAAAAGGCTTCAGGCCTTTTGTTCATAAGGTCACTATGAGTTGTGCTTGACTTGATGGCAATCAACAACAAGAGATAAATTCTGAATTGTTCTCATTACTAGATGCTGTTGAATTGGCTGTAACTCATAGTGGTGATATTTGCAGCAGAGCAACATGGTGCTTGATCCCAGACCATCCTCATAATCTCTACTGTGCTTAAGCCTATTGCTGCTTTAAAGTTTGGCTCACTTTTATTTCCTCTCAAGAGCTGTTACTGTTGTTATATACTGTCAAGTTGGAACCAACTCATAGCTGATCCACCAGAGGATTTTCCAAGGCCGTAAACCACATGGTAAGAGATTGCTCATTTTCTTCTGCGGAATATTTTATGGATTTGAACTTCATGGGTTGGCAGCACAACTCCTTGCTACTAGGCTACCAGAGCTCTCTCTTCTCAAAAGAGAGAGATTCACTTAAAAAAAATTGTGAAGAACTTGTATAGCTCATACTTCCGCTTTTTTCAGAAATCATCCAATTTCATTTACTCTAGCTCTCATAATTACTCATTCTTAACACAAAGTACCATGTGCACATCTCTGTTAAACTAAGTATCACTATGTTGTAATGATTTATGAGTGTTTCTCCTGCACTATGCAAACTATTAAATCCTTCAGAATAGAGTTGTTGTTGTTGTTGTTGTTGTTGTTGTTGTGTGCCTTCCAGTTAACTATGACTCACAACAACCCTACAAACAATAGTTCTGAACTCTGCCTTATTTTGGGCCAATCTCATTGTCTCTGTCACAGTTACTGTGCCAATCCACCTCATTCAGGGTCTTCCTCTTCTGTGCTAACCCTCCATCCTTCCAAGTATGATGTCTTTCTCAAAAAACTGATCCCTCCTGTCAAAGTATGTGAGATGGATTTTCAAAATCCTTGCCGCTAAAAAGCAACCTGGTTTTACTCTCTGCAGGGCAAACCTGTTGTTTCTCTTGGAAGTCCATAGTACATTCAGTACTATATTCAGACATTTCTCTCAGTACTACCTAAGATAGCATCTAGAACACACACAATATATGAGGAATAAATTAGATTTAATTTCACATTTAAAGGATTCCCTAAAACTTACAATCATCCAAACATCTGTAAATACAAATTTTAAAATTCTCATTCGGTAGGTCTAAGGCTGAAAAACCTTCATATTTTCTGACAACTCAACTCTACTAATGGGGATTTGCCAATATCCAGTGGAAGTTTGGTTGCATTTGCTTTTTGCCCTAGCAATCTTACTAATGCCAATGCACATATGTCAATCATTGCACCAATAAATATGGTTGCTGTTGTTAGGTGCCAGTCAGGTACTACTCACAACAACATTATGAACAACAGGTCTGAACTCTGTCCTATCTAGTGCCATTCTCAAATTTCCTGACACATTAGAGCTCACTGCAGCATTGTGTCAATCAATCTGGTTAAGGGTCTTCCTCTCTTTCTCTGACCCTCCACATTTCCAAGCAAAGTGTCGCTATCTAAGAAATAGCCTCTCTTTGCAACATGCCCAAAGTATGTAAGATGAAACTATTGTCTTTGCCTTCAAGGAACACTCTGACTGCACTTTCTCCAAGACATGTCTATGTGCTCTTTGGGCAAGGGATGTTCAGTACTTTTCTCCAATACCACTGCCAATATCAAAGACATCAGTTCTTCTGTCTTCTTTATTTATTGTCTAGCTCTCAGATGCACAGCAAGTGATTGAAAAGACCCTGCCTTGAATGAGATGTACCTTAGGCATCAAACAGACATCATTGCTCCTCCATAATTTATATTGGTCTCTGACAGCATACTTTCCCAGTGCAATATATCTCCTGACTGCTGGTACCAAGGCTGTGTACTCAAGTAAGATGAAATCGTTGACAAGTTCATTCTTTTCTCCATCTGTCATGATGTTGCCTATAGGTCCAGTAGTGAGAAATTTTTTAGGGTTTTTTTTTTTTATGTTGAGCTGTAATCCATATTGAAGACTGTATTCTTTGATCTTCTGCAGTAAGTGCCTTAAGTCCTCCTTACTTTCAGTAAGCAAGATTACGTAATGTGCATAACACAGGTTATTGATGAGTCTTCTTGTAAAGTTGATGCTACATTTTTCTTCATGGAGTCCAGTTTCTTGAATAATTTGCTTATAATATAGATTGAATAGGTATAGAGAGAGGATACAACCCTGACACTTCCTTCATCACGTTGTACAATTTGATGGGGGTGGGGGATGAGGGAAATGGAAATAATTTGTCTGAATTTGTATTCAAATTTTGTAAATAAACTGGTAGAAAATTTTTAAAATAGATTTAAAAAAAACAAACCAACATATTGTTTCCTGGCTCTCTTTGCACAATAGCCTCTTGGTCTAGAATAGGTTTTACTTGGGCAAAATTAAGTGTTCTAGTATTTCCGTTCTTTTCAATGTTGGCCTTAACTTGTTATGATCCACAAAGGCAAATGGCTCTGCATTAGCATTAAAGCATAAATAGATATTCTTCTGATATTCTTTACTGTCAGCCAAAATTCATCTGACATCAGCAATAATATTCTTGCTGCTGTAGCCTCTTCTTAAGCCGGCTTGAACTTTTGGCAGTTCCCTGTCTATACACTGCTCTTGTAGTTTTTTTTATGATCTTCAGTAGTATCTTGCTACCATGTGGTATTAATAATAGTTTATATTTTTTCCATATTCTGTTGTATTACTTTTCTTTGGAATGGGAAAAAATATGGATTTCTTCCAGTCTGTCAGCCAGACAGCTATTCTCCAAATTTCCTAGCACATCAAGGGTTGTATCTGTTTAGTGTCAGTAATATATCAATCAGTATCTCATCAATTCCTGGGGCCTTATTTTTTGTTAGTGGCTTCAAGTTCAGCTTCAAAATCTTCCTTCATTAGCATTGGCTCTTTTTCATATGGTACTCTCTAGATTTTTTTCCCAGTATCAGACAATTATTTTTTTGTACAGTGACTCCATGTACTTCCTCCATCTGTTTTATGTTTCCTGGATCATTCAATATATTGCTTATAAGATCCTTCAATATTATGACTCAAGGCTTAAATCAAACTTTTTTGATCAATAGTCATTTGGTGGCTGGAGCCTCTTATTTAATGTAGTTGGCCTCTTTTGAGTAACAATTCTTTGGTGGCTAGGCACCTCTTATTTAAAGCAGATGAGACCTGGAAGGTGGGTCTTTTTGATCAACAGTCACGTGGTGGCTAAGAGCCTCTTACTTAAAGCAGTTGAGATTCAGAACCTGCAGCTGTTGGGATTTGGGTGAAACAAGGATTCAGAAGAGACTTTCATGTGGCTTAATATCTATGTCTGAGATACTACACTAGTATGTGAGCTGTGAGTCTCAGGCAGAATACATCAACACTCTCTCAGGAGCACATCATGACACATCAATATAGGCTTCAACTGGATCTAGTAATGTGAGGTTAGTATGCCTAATTTGCTATTGGAAGTACAACATTACATCAAATTGCTATATTTGGACAATTCATTGTTATAATTAGTATAGCTCTCATCTGTGAGTTTGCTGTACTGAAGTAAGTTTTGGGTTGTTGTAATGCTGAAAGATGTGCCATCAATATGTTAAATTCCACAAGGGTCCCTGATGGTAGATAGGTTTTAGAAGAGCTCCAGATTAGGATAAGACTATAAAGTAGGACTGACCATTCACAGCTTAAATAGCATGCCTCTAAAAGCCATATGAATAGTACAGGAACATGGATAGTTACATTATTAGAGGTAGAGCCCAATTAGAAGTCAATCAAAATGAAAGGGAGCTCTGGTGGCCTAACGGCAAGACGCTGCACTGTAATCCCAGAGGTACATGGTTCAACTCCACCAGATGCTCTGCTGGAGAAGGAGGAGGCAATATCCTCCTGTACCAGTCAGATCTGATTTGACGGTACACGTAAAAATAACACAATAAAAATAAAAAAAAAACCAAACCTTAGTCTTTAAAAAAAATAAGTCAATCAAAATGAAGAAAAATAGCAGCAAACAGACTTTAATAGTTGGAACTTGTAATATATGAAGGAACATGGAATGTATGAAGCATGTATGTTAGAAAACTAAATTATGAAAAATAAAATGGAATATACCTATATTCTAGGCAATAGTGAGATGAGATTGACTGGCTTTGACTACTTTGAATCAGACAATCACATGGTATACTATGCTAGGAATGAAAATCAGAAGAATGATGTATTCACAATTAAAAAGACAATTTCAAGTTCTATACTAAAACACAATTTTGTGAGTGATACAGGACAAGAGAGTTAGGGACACAGAGCCACAAGTAGTGGAAAGACTTTCTCAGCTTTCTCAGCTGGCACAGTGACCTACAAAAAGGAGTGTTGACTTGAAACACTGTCTCTCCCCCAACAAAAACTGCTCAAGTGAGTACCTGCTCTCCTGCCACTTGGCTACTCCATACACTATAGAGAACAATAGAGTTTGGCATATGAGATTATATTAAGCAGAGATTCCTGGAGGGCTGCTGTGCAGAACACAGAAAACCTGAAGGATCGTAGGGCAGGCAAATTTCCCATAAAGGACTTCCAATAGAGGAAAGAACCCTATAGAAACAACATATTAACCTGGAAACTAATTAATAACATCATAAAGATAACAATTACTGACAACTTATGCAAACACAATAGAAACAGCCTAACACCAAGAAAACTTTCACATAATGTCAAGAAAGCAACAAGCATCTTCAAACACTGTGAGAAAACAAATTAAGCCGTCTCAAAAAAAAAAAAACAGAGACTATTGCAGACCCAATGAGTACCCTCAAGTCAAGAAGACAGATGATATGTGTTGATGTGGAGCCAATCAATCATCTACGGAAGAAAGTACAACTGATGGAAGAAGCAACAGAAGCCACAAATAAGAGAAATACCTAGAAGTAGAGAACCAGAAGAAATACATTGATAAGTAATTATTTGAAAAAGCTACAGAAGAAGGTGTAAATGATGGAAAAAACAATGGAAAAATACCAAGAAAGCAAATACACCAGAGACATAGTTGCTTGTTTGTTGTTATGTGCCATCGAGTCACCTGTGATTCATAGCAACCCTATGTACAACAGCCCTAAATCCTGCTCTATCCCTTGCTAATCTTATTGTATCCATCACACCTATCCCCATTACCTCAGTGACTGAAACAATCCATCTCACCAAGGGTCTTCCTCTCCTGTGCTGTCCCAACACCCTCCCAAACATGATGTCAATCTCCAAGGACTGATCCTGCCTTGCAAATGGTCCAA
>NW_006399806.1:10580829-10582536 GCF_000299155.1 Elephantulus edwardii | reverse complement strand
AGGAACTTGCACAACTACCAAGGAAAAATATAAAAAATGGGAGAAAGAATTGAAACTAAAGATAAAATATATAAAAACTTAAAAAATGATAATAATAATCACAACATAAAGAGCCAACACAGTACTGGAAATAGCAGAAATACATGAAATATTAAGACTAAAATAGTTGAAGTGTCCAACATGCTTGAAAGACAAAAAAAGTAGACCAGAAAAGAAGGAGCAGAAAGACAATAAGTTGGAAGATAACAACCTCAATGGAAACATACTAGAAAAGCAAGCAGAGATGAGATCTAAGAAAATGAAAAAATTATTATAATTGTGTCAAATGATATAAAAAAGGAACAACATACTTATGACTAGAATTCCAGAATATGAGAGGAACACAAATCTCTGAGGGAGGCGGGGGGGGATTTGTAGAAGAGGTACTGGAAGAAAATGTCCCAAGTACTAAGAAGAATGAGGAAATACACATTCAAGAAGCTCAGTGAACACTTAATAGACTAAATCCAAAATAAAAACATCAAGACATATCATAGTCAAATTCTATAAAGTAGAAGATAAGAACAGAATACTAAAAGCAGCATAAGAAAAAAAGAGTCGTCTACAAAGGAAAAGCAATATGATTAAGTTCCGATTTTTCAGCAGAAACCATGTGAGCAAGAAGATAATGGGATGGTATATACAGAAAGCTGGAAGAAAACAATCCCAACCAATGATCCTGTACCCAGCAAAGCTCTACAAATATGAAGGAGAAATCACATCTTTTGCAGAAAAGAAAGAACTTAAGGAATTTCTGAAAACAAGATCAAATCTAGGAGAACTTTTAAGGGAAGGTCTTCACACAGAGACACCAGAGGAAAGTGGACTGCTTATAGTAAGAAGAAACAACATAAAAAGAAGCAAAGAAAAATGACAAAAGTAAAACCTAGCCTGTCAATAATCACACTTAAAATGAATGGACTAACTGCCCCGATCAAGAGAAAAAGAGTAGCAGAATGGATAAAAAAACTTCCAAAGTCCATCAATATGTTTGCTACAAGATATACATCTAAGAAATGAACAGAAATACAGACTCACACAAAAAAGCAGAGATTATAATCTCTGATAATATATACTTCAGAATGAAAACCACCATAAAAGTTAAATAAGGGCACTATAAATGATTAAAGGTACCGTAGATCATGAGGTTGTTGTTTGTTGTTATGTGCCATCGAGTCACCTCAGACTCACAGCAACACTATATTAACAACCCTAAACCCTGCTCTATCCTATGCCAATCTTATTGTCTCTAACACACCTAACCTCATTACTCCAGTCACTAAATCAATTCATCTCATGGAGGGTTTTTCTCTCTTGCACTGTTGTTTTACTCTCCCAAGCATGATGACCCTCTCCAAGGACTGATCCTACCATGCACATGACCAAAGTATGTTAGATGAAGCTTCATAAACTTTGCCTCTGAGGAGCAGCTATGTCTCACCCTCTCTAGGATTAACCTGTTTGTTCTCCTAGCAGTTCATAGTATATTCAATACTCTTCTCCACTGCCAGAGCTCAAGGCATCAATTCTCCTATCATCTCTAGTCATTTTCCAGCTTTCTGATGCATAACAAGTAATTGCAAAGACTATAGCCAGTGTGGATCAGGCATAACTTTGTTTCCAGACTGACATTGTTGCTCTTCAGAACCTTGGAGAGGTCTCTGAAGT
>NW_006399806.1:10579825-10580594 GCF_000299155.1 Elephantulus edwardii | reverse complement strand
CCCATTCTTCTCAGAGTCAGCCACAGTTTATTGTGATCCACATAGTCAAATGCCTTTGCATAGTCAATGAAACACAGATAGACATTCCTCTGGTACTCCCTACTTCCAGCCAAAATCCATCTAACATGAGCTATAATATCTCTACTACTACAACGCCTTCTAAACCCAGACTGCACTTCAGGCAGTTCTCTGTTGATGTACTGTTCTAGTCATTTTTGGATAATCTTCAGCAGAATCTTGCTTGTATGTGATAAAGAACAGCTGGAGAAGCTCAATAACAGATGTGAAAACTAGGTCAGGTGCTGACTGTAAAATAGACCACCAACTACCCATACACAATTTCAAGCTGAAGTTAAGGAAAATTAAATCACCTCCATGAGAACCAAAATTTGAGCTTGAGTTCAAAGACTCAAATGTAGCATGTGCACTTGAGAAGAAAGTTAATTGAGTTTTAGTTGGATGCAGTGCTTGGAATACATCCAAGCACTTATTTAGATGGGAAATTCAGGCTGTAGGATATATCTTAAATTCCTATCCCACCTGAATTTCAGAACCATCTCAGGAACAGATTTGAGACCTTAAAACTAATGAGCAAAGACGAGATGAGCTGTTAAATACATAAAACAACTGTTAACAAAATTGAAGAAATAAATAGAACCACAATATTGGTTTGAGACTTTAACATTCCTCTCTTGCCAAAGGAGAGGTCAACTCCAAAGAAACTTATCAAAGATGCAGAAGATCTAAATTACATATCCCACCAACTCAA
>NW_006399806.1:10573297-10575993 GCF_000299155.1 Elephantulus edwardii | reverse complement strand
TCAATGAAACACAGATAGACATTCTTCTGGTATTCCCTGCTTTCAGCTAAGATCCACCTAACATCAGCTACAATATCCCCAGTACCATGAACCCTTCTAAACCCATCCTGAACTTTTGGAAGTTCTCTGCTACCAAAGAAAAAAACTACAGACCAATATCTCTCATGAATATAGACATAAAAATCCTCAACTAAATCCTAGCCAATATAATCCAAGAGCACATCAAAAAATAATTCATCATGACTGAATGAGATCCTGGCATAACAGTTATGCAATGATGGTTCAATCTAAGGAAAACAATCAACAAAATTCACCATATAATAAAACAAATAACAAGAACCATATGATGTTAACAATTGATGTGAAAAAGCATTTAACAAAATCCAATGCCCCTTCCTGATTAGACACTCAGTAAAATTTGAATAGAAGAGAATTTCTTCAACATAGTGAAAAGTATATATGCAAAACCAAGAGCCAATATCATTTTCAATGGGAAAAGACTAAAATAATTTTATTTGTGAATAGAGACAAGGTTCGGATGCCCACTATTAGCATTTCTATTTGATATTATATTGGAAGTCCTTGCTAGGGAAATACAGCAAGAGAAGGAAATAAAAGGCATCCCAACCAGCAAAGAGATAGTTAACAATTGTTGGTAGGCCATAATTTTTGCTTTGAGAAGTATTTGAGTAGGTTCTAATTTATAGTGACCTTGTGCTACAGAATAGAATTGCTTCATATGGTTTTCTTGGCTGTAATCTTTAGAAAGCAGATCACTGTGTCTTTCTGCTGCAAAGTCTACCAATTAGCTGTTTGACTGTTGCACCACCAGGATGTAACACACTTATTTTCCATGCAGCTTTCTCAGTGTTTCTTATCCCATAGTGCTTTTAGAACAGTCTGAAATTATATTTGCTTTACATCCAGAACATTGTTACTCCTTCCTTACAAAAATTTTCCAAAAACTTCCCTCATCCAATTATTACTTTCTATTGTTTCTACCAATTGTTTCTGTTAGTTTCACCCAGGTTAATCTCTTTCATTTCTTGAACATAAGTGATATCAGTATTACTTTTTCCAGCATTATTCATCAATATCATAATTCAAATGTATTACTTACTTCTTGGTCTTCCTTATATACATTTCCAAGTATTTATGCATGTGAGATGATTGAAAATACCCTGACTTGAATACCCAGCACAACTTCTTAGTCACAACTTTAAAGGTGTGTTTTGCCACAAGTTTGTCCAAAGCAACATACCGCTTGTTTTCTTTTCTTTTTCTTTAATTTTGTACTAGTTTATTTACATTGTTTTCAAGAACAAATTCTTTCAATTTCCCTCCCCCTCTCCCATCAAATTGTAAAACCCCATGATTATCCCCCCCCCACACACACATCTTCATCCCTCTGCTTCCAACCTCTCCCAACCCTCTTGGATCCTTATATTCATTCTATGTACATCACAACAAATTGTGGCTAACCTTGAGAAATGTGAATCCCAGAACACTTGATTATACTCATGCAATACCTATACTTGGACCTGGAGGCAGTTTTAAGAACAGAGAAAAGAAATGTTTCATTTTTCAAAATTAGGAAAGGATTGCCTCTCAGGGATATATCCTGTCTGTATATCAATTAAATCTATATGTAGAACAGATAATTTGAGAGGCTGAACTATAGAAGAGTGTGGATCGGAGGTAGACTCATGGACAACCTGTATTATGTAGATGACACAACTCTGCTTGCTGAAACTGAGGAGCACCTGAAACTCTTGCTGCAGAAGTTCAAGGACTGTAGTCTTCAGTATGAATTGGAGCTTGACAACAAAGATTCTTACCAATGGACCAATTGTCAAAAAAATGATAGATAGATAGATAGATAGATAGATAGATAGATAGATAGATAGATAGATAGATAAGAGATTGAATTTGACAATCGACACCGTTTGTCAGGAACTCAAAAGACAAATTGCATTGTGGAAATCTCCTGTCAGGGACCTTTCCAGAGTACTGAAGAGCAAAGATGTCAGCCTAGTGACTAAGATGTGCCTGATCTAGACCATGGTCTTCTCAATTACATGCTATACATCAGAGAGCTAGACTATGATTAAGGATGACAGAAGAATTGTTGCCTTCTAATTGTGGTGCTAGAGAAGAGTATTGAACATACTATAGACCACCAGGAGAACAAATAAGTCTGTCTCAGAGAAAATAAAACCAAGTTTCTCATCTGTCTCACATATTTTGGGACCAGTCCCTGGAGAAGGACATCATGCTTGAAGGGTAACAGGACAGTGCAGGAGAGAAAGACATCGAATGAGATGATTTGATATAATAACCGGTGCAATGAGATTAGGTGTCTTGGAGTCAATGAGATTGACTCAGGATAGGTCAGAGTTCAGAGCTGTTGTACACAGTGTCACTAATAGTAGGCGGTGACTCAACATAATCACAGCAATATGCAAACAAGTGTTGAGGACTTTCATAGGGTCTCTGGTAGTGCCTACAACTTGACAGCACTTAACAACAAAAACAACAACATAGAGAGAAATCAGTTGGCCTAGTGGACAGCAAGTGATGCTACCAAACCAAAGGTGGGTGACTTTAATCCACGGCCCTCGGGCCTGTTTTTAACCGTTCTTGGTCAAACATTCTTCTAGGTCATATAGCCCTGGTGTGTCCACTTGCCATACAGA
>NW_006399806.1:10570351-10572867 GCF_000299155.1 Elephantulus edwardii | reverse complement strand
TTAAAAATAAAATTTATATTTTATACTGGTTTTAAAAAAGAGATCGTTAAACTGTCATTACCTGCAGATGATATGATAGTGTACACAGAAAACCCAAAATACTCAACAAAATATCACTAGAGCTAGTAGACCAGTTTAGTAGACTATCTGCATATAAGGTCAATCTCTAAAAATCAGTGGGATTCCTCTAGAGTAACAAAGAGAACTCAGAGAAGGAAACCAAGAAAGCAATACCATTTAAAATAGTCAGCCACTAATTGGACTACTTGGGAGTGAATCTTACTAGAAACACAAAAGACCTATACAAAGAAAACTACAAAACATTTCTGTGAGACACAATAAAGAAATACCTAAAGATATGGGGGGGAAATAGCCCTGTTCATGGACAGAAGACTCAATATTGTGAAAATTCCTATCCTACAAAAAGCAATCTACCCATTTAATGAAATTTTAGTACAGACACCAAATTCATTTTTCAAATATATAGAAAAGGCAATTGGCAAGTTTATATGGAGAGGAAAGAGATGCTGAATAAGCAAAGCACTTCTGAAAAACAAAAATAAAGTGAGAAGCATAGCACTTCCTGACCTCAAAACTTACTGCACAGTGATAGTAACAAAAACAGCATGGTACTGGTACAATGACATACACATAGACCAATGGAACAGAATTGAGAACTCAGAAATGGACCCATCTATCTATGGTCAACAGATACTCACAAAGGATCTAAAATTATCAAATGGGGAAATTATAATGTCTTCAACAAATGGTGCTAGCAAAACTGGACTGCTACCTGCAGAAGGCTGGAACAGATTTATAATATACACAAAAATCAATTCAACGTGGATCAAAGAACGGGGAGTAAAGCCCCAAACCATAAGGTCATAAAAAACAAACTGGGATCCAGCTTAGATGGCCTAGTCTACAATATAAAAAGACTGCTAAGTATAGCCAGAAATGCACAATCTGGAGAAGATAAAATTGATGAATGAGACCTCCTAAAGATTGGCATAGTGGCTGGAGCAGCTTTATTGGGATATACCCATCTGTTGTGGTTTAAAGTCTCAAATATTTTGGGGTTCCTTTTTGGGTCTACTGAAGGTGATTGGATGAAGTAGCAAGATGTTTACTCTCTGGATATTTATTTTCACTGTTGGGTTCTTCACTGACCTTGGACTTTTCTTGATTCGTATTCATACTTGAACTATTCTTGTTGTACCTCTCAAAGCCCCTCTTGTGTAATTTGAAAACTACTCCACACCATAGACCAAAACCTCCACCTTGACATGATAGAAGTAGGTACTGGGGAAACAAGGGAGCCGTCCTCATGCAATGGTCAGTGCCTGGTTAGTGGTGACGTCGCCCCAGCTTCCTACCCTTACATGTGTTTGTGTCCTTACATGTGAATTGTTTTCTTCTCTGTTCCTGAGGTTTGCCTTCAAGCTTCTGGGGTTTTCATATTTTTCAATGTGGTCTCAGTACTTATTTTGTCTATAGATTACTTCTCCATGGGAAAGGACAATAACTTCCTAAAATCCATGTGAATGTGAAGAAAAGCAGAATATGTTTCTGGTGTTTGGGGTTTTTTTATAGTCCAAAATGAATATTATAAAAGAAAAAAAATGATTAAATTTCTGTGTTCATCAGAAACATTTTTCAACAGGGTGAAAAGAAAATCTACCAACTGGGAACAAACATTTGGCAATACTGTATCAGAAAATGGTCTCATAACAAAAGTTTACTGACTACTCCTGGGCCTCTATAAGAAAGACTTATAACACAATTACAAAATGGGGAAAAAGAGATGGAGAGACATTTTAAAGGAATACATTTGGATGGCTAATAGACACATGAAGAAATGCTCAAAATCACTGGTATCAAGAGAGATGCAAATAAAAACCACAAAAAGACACCATTTCATTGGCACATATACTGCTGGTGGGATTGTAAAATGGTACAACCACTCTAGAAGACAGTTTGCTTTTTGCTTAAAGAGTTGAACTTAAAAACTCCATATGACCCAGCTATTCCACTACTAGGAATATACCCCAAGGAAATTAGAACTGAGGCACAAATGGAGATTTGCACACTAGTGTTCATAGCAGTTATTTACCATTGCAAGATCATAGAAACAGCCCAAGTGTCCAACTATAACCGAATGGATTGAAAAATTGTGGTATATTCACAAAATGGAATACAATGAAGCACTCAGAAATAATAATTTCAAAACGCTAAGTGAACTAACTCTGTCTCATAAGGACAAATACTGCATAAAACCATTATTGTAAAACTACAAGGATGACTAGTAATACAAGTATGAGGACCCAAAGGGAGAAGGAGTGAAAGAAGACAGGGGTGTGTGTGTGTGTGTGTGTGTGTGTGTGTGTATGTATATATATGCATGTATGTATGTATATACACATATATTTATGTACTGGAACGTAGAGAAGCCAAAGCACAAGGAAGAATCCAAGACACTAAAGAATTGAACAGAAGATTCCAAAAGGCAGCACGGA
>NW_006399806.1:10566496-10568436 GCF_000299155.1 Elephantulus edwardii | reverse complement strand
ATGGGTAAACTGTTAATCTAACTATTATTTCAATATATACATCAACCACTAAAGATAAAGATAAAGAAATTGAGGATATCTATCAATGTTTGTAGTCTGAAAATGATCAAACAATCCAAATAGTTAAATACTAACTGATTATCAGAATGTAAAAGTTAAATTGACAAAAAAGATTGGTGTTTAGAAAATACAGATGTGGTAACAGAAATTGAATGATAGAATTTTTATGACTAATGTCTTACTAGTTGCAAGTATCCTTTAAAACAAAACAAATGGAGACCATACACATATATATGGACTTGCCTGATGGAATACATAGAAACCAAATCTAGTACATCTATGAAAAGGGATATGAGAAAGCTCAGTATCAGTCAGGACATGGCCAGGGCTTGACTGTGGAACAGATCCTTTGTTGTGCCTGGGCAGGTTCAAGTTGAAGTACAAGAAGTTGTTTTTTAATTTTAGTGTGTGTGTGTGTGTGTGTGTGTGTGTGTGTGTGTGTGTGTACCGTCAAATGGGATCTTACTGGTAACAGGAGGAGTCTGCCCCTCCTTCTCCAGCAGAGCATCTGGTGGATTCAAACTGCGTACCTCTGGGATTGAAGTGCAAAGAAAATTTTTTAAAATCTCTCAGAGCCAAAAAAATCATGGGCATATCCCACATGATTTTAAAGATCTGCTTGAAAATATATTTGATATATTGAACACTAATGACTTAAGTCAGGATAGATATGGGATGATATAAAAAGCATCATACATAAAGAAAATAAAAACAATATTAAAAGAAAGAGAGAAAATATCAAAAGATATGTTAATACAGACTTCAATAGTCCCTCCTAGCAACATGCCCAAAGTATGTGAGGTGAAGCCTTATCTTTCTTGCTTCCAAAAGAGGACTCCGATATATCTGTTTGTTCTCTTGGCTGTCCATTCTTATTCTCCAATACCACAACTCAAAGGCATCAATTCATTTTCTGTCATCCTTATTCTTTGTTCAGGTTTCAGATGCATAGCTGGTAACTGGAAAGACTATGGCCTGAATCAGATGCACCTTAGTCCACAAACTGACATCACTATACCTTAATAAATGAAAGGTCCCTAACTGCAGAGTTTTCCAGCACCATGCTTTTCCTTATTTCCTGACTGTTTGTCCCAAGGGTGTTAATTGTGGATCCAAATAAGATGAAGTTTCAATAACATGACAGTTTCAATCTCTTCTCCAAAGAGATACTTCAAAAGATGCTTTATTCCTGTGCTCCTTGTGTAAAGCAATGGACAATCTCTTACCTTACTTTGTGTTCCATTATTTCTTGATTCACTTCAATTTTTCCCCTTTCTTTAGGCTGCCCAAATATTGCAATTAGAATTCTATTCTAGGACACGTGGATGGAGACTATTCTTAAACATGATTACCTATTAAAGAGAACCAGGGGTCCTTAAGAAAGTTGTTTTCAGGAGTAGTATAGAAAATGTACACAATAAACCTTCACTTGTCAATAATGCTAGAAAGTAAAGATATTGTAAATATTAATGGAGTAATAACAAACAAAGCAAAAGTTTATTTTGGAATGTGATCACACTGACCAAAAATGAGGCTATATAAACATAAAAAGGAGTTAGGACTGTTATGAATTGAAGTATTTTGGAAATATACGTTGTCATGAGTTAATAACATTCTGAAAAAAGAAAAATAAAGAAATACATATATTTTTTTCTACATATATGTATATGTATATGTATATGTATTCCTTATAAGGAAGCCCAGTAAATACCACTATCATTCAGATATATGCACCAACAACCAGAGCCAAAGAAGAAGAAATAGATGATTTCTACCAATTTTTACAGTCTGAGATAGATCGAACATGCAATCAAGATGCATTGATAATAATGGGTGACTGGAATGCAAAAGTTGGAAATAGTGAAGAAGAATCAGTAGTC
>NW_006399806.1:10515630-10563236 GCF_000299155.1 Elephantulus edwardii | reverse complement strand
TTGTTGTTGTTATGTGTAGTTGAGTTGCCTGTGACTCATAGAGACCCTATATACAATAGCCTTAAACCCTGCTCTATCCTGTGCCAATCTTATTGTCTCTGTTATACCTATCCCCATTACCACAGTCACTGAATCATTCCATCTCATCAAGGATCTTCCTTTCCTGTTCTTTCCCACCACCCTCCCAAGCATGAGTCTCCAAGGACTCATCCTGCCTTGCAACATGTTGAAAGTATGTCAGACGAAGCTTCAGAATCCTTGCCTCCAAGGAACAGCCTGACTTCACCTTCTCCAGGATGAACTTGTTTGTCCTCCTAGTAATCCATGGTATATTCAATACTCTTCCGCAACACTACAGCTCAAAGGTATCAACTTTCCTATCAACCCTAGTCATTGTCCCACTTTCTGATGCATAGCAAATAATTGCAAAGACTGTACCCTGTATCAGGCCCTCCTTAGTCTCCAGGCTGACATCATTGCTCTTCAGTACTTTGGAGAGGTCTCTGACAGCAGACTTTTCCGATGCAATTCATCTTCTAATTTCCTGGTTGCTAGTAACAAAAGTCAAGCAAACTGAAGCTGTTAACAATCCTTTTCAACACCACAGTTCAAAGATACCAATTCTTCTTTGGTCATGCTTATTCACTGTTTGTGATACAATACAAGCAATTGAAAATATCATGTCTTGCACCAGATGCACCTTAGTCTTTAAACTGATATCCTTGCTCTTTAACACTATTGAGAGGTCCTTGAAAGCTTTTTGTTTGTTTGTTTTTTGAGAGGTCCTTCCTTGAGAGCCTTTTTTTTCTTTTTACATTTTTCTTTTCTTTTTCTTATAAGATGGCAATACATTATGAATCTAACAACATGACAGTCACACAATTTCTTCAGTAGGCCCAAGGTTTCCATGGGTATCCCTGCACCTCACAGTAGCATGTGGGGTCCCAAGAGTTCAGATAATAAAGCTTTCTCCAATTACATGTTCCTTTGATGTTTGGGTTATTGAACACAAACTTACCGGATAAAATGTCTTCTACATAGTCCACTTCTATTCCTTAAATGGTTAGCTTTTCAATGACCACCCTGACCTCATTTTGAACAATTTCTTCATCATAATCTCCTTTTGTCTTTGCATATTCTAAAGCATAAGAAATTGTGTTGCAACCTCTGATTTGAACACTAACTTTCATACCTACATATTCAGGCTTATTTTTATAAGTTTCGCATCTTCTGATTCCTTGACTTCTATTATCATGAGTGCTAATTGTGTAAATAAATAAAATGAAATCATTGACAACTTTAATCTTTTCTCCATCTATCATAGTGCTGCCTTTTGGTCCAATTATGAAGATTTTTGTTTCCTTATGTTTTCCTTCTATTTTGTTTCTATATTGAAGGTTGTAGCCTTTATATTCTGTAGTAAGTGGTTAATGTCCTCTTCACTTTCTGGAAGCAAGATTGTATCATCTTCATATCATAGATTGTTGAGTCTTCCTTCACTCCTGGTCCCACATTCTTGTTCATATAGTATATCTTTGCCAATGTTTTACTCAGCATTCAGATTGAATCAATATGGAGAAAAGATGTATCTTTCTCCTTTACACACAGATTTTCTAATTTTAAGCCGTGCAATGTTCATTTATTCTGTTAGAACAGCTGCTTCTTGGTTTATGATTAGGTCTAATATGAGCAAGGTCAAATAAAAAATATACAGAAGGCACAGGTTTCTTAGATTCTACTTATATTATTTACTGTTACTATTATTTTATATTCACAGCTACTATCCCAAGCTTCCCTCTATCCTCCTGTCCTTTTTATTCTCAGCAGCTGCCAAACTTAAAGAAACAGAAAATCAAGACTATCTAGGGTAAATAGCCTTAATCCTTTTCTTTTACATGTCAAGCACTGTCAGAGCCCTAGAGAAACAGCTTGAGGAAGATAGACAGGTCCCGGTTCTCATGATGTTAATATTCCAGTGAAGAAAAGAAAGACAATAAAATTAACAAGTTGACTTCAAACAGAGATAAACTCTATTGAGACAACTCAATAGCTTATTTGGAGAAGAAGTTAGTTAAGAGTAATTTTTCAGAGAATGTCTCCAAAGCCTAAATAATGTGAAGGAAACAGACACATAGAGATTTTAGGGATAAGCTTTATAGGTATTGGAAGAAACAATTTGCTAAAGCCCTAGGTTGACAAAACCATGACTTACTGAAGAAACACAACGTTTGTATTCAATCTGGAGGTCTCTGATCAGTCATGTTACAAAGTCCAATTGCCACCTTAAGTCACAAAATCATAGTCTTCATTCAATTATTTAAAAATAGCCCAAACTCATAGATTAATAGAACTCCAATGTTCATTTAAAGTTAAAAATTTTCTTCACTTCCCTTTGAGGCCTTCTAAAAATGAGAAGTCTGTAGAAAAGAAAGAATGCTATTACAGGCCTTTGTCTCCTTTCCACCCCCTTAACCTCTCTCTTTCACATTTTAATCATCTACATTCACTTTTTCTGGGTCAAAAAGGTAAGATCAAGTTAGAAAAAAAAAAGAACAAAAAAAATCACTTAACATAACTAGTACTAATATATTATTATTTCATTTTCTGAATTGAGTGTTCAAAGTTAAATCTTTATTTAATTGTCACTTTCATAGGTTCTTCAATAAACTAAAGAACATGTATTTTCTTCAGGCTAATTCATTTTCCACAGTTCCGTTACTACTCAAGGAAAATACTGGGTAATATTTTAAATAAGTTAAAGCTAACTCTCTTTCTTTTACATGGCACACAGATAGACCACCTGAAGTACACACACATACACACACTACTTTTTAAGTCTACATGTGTATGCCAAAAGAAGATCGGGTTACACTGTGATCGAAAAAGAAAATGTTGGTTATTAACCTCAAGATTACTACATGAGGATATTGAGTGGATACTGCATACATACTGTAGAAGAAGGGGACACTATATGATTTTAAATCAGAAATGTATGTATCAGGAATGCATCTTTTTTAAAATTTTATTTTATTAATTTTAATGAACATTTACAGAGATTTTTGGGTTTTTATTCATTCATTGTTGCACTTTTTTCTTCACCCTCCACCCCCCAGTTTGCTCCTCTCTTTGAAAAGCAAAAGATCAACTTCTTCGTTGGTATACAATCCCCCTGACTCCAACCCTGCCCTCCCTTCCACCAAATGCACTCCTCTATGTAACCTTAGTTCTGGATTCCTGTGATAATCATAATATGTTATCACAAATAACTTTTAAACTGTTCTCTCCTGCATCTGTTTCAATTCAGTATACATAACCTATCCAGTTTTTCTCAGTCTTACCCCAACCCTGATGTCAGTCACTTTCTACAACAGTGGCACCATGCAGTATTTGTCCTTTTGTGACTGAGATATTTTACTCAGCATAAAGGACTGCATCTTTTCACCCTCTCTATTCACCATTTGGGAACTCTAGTGGCCTAGTACAATCAACTGTGCTCAATCCTGAAGGCATATGGTTTGAGGCTACCAGCTGCTCTGCAGGGAAAGGATGGGCAGTCTCCTCCTGTGCAATTAACTGTCTCTCGAAACCCACTGGAGGATCAACTATGGGTCAGTTCAAACTCTACGATACACAACAACAATGACATCCACTATGTATGCTGAAGAAATAACTCAAGAATTTTGACTATCCAGATGATAATGTGGCATCAGGATTAGAGGAGGACACATAACAACCTGAATTATACAAATGACACAACCTAGCTTGTAGAAAGGAAAGAGGACTTGAAGCACTTACATAAGAAGATCAGTATGAATTAAACCTCTGTATCATTTACATCTTGACACCAGAAAACAAAAATCCTCACAATTGGATCAAAAGGCGGCCTCATGATGAATGGAGAAAGGACTGAAGTTGGAGAAATTATATCATTTTTCTTGGAATCCACAATCAACAGGCAGAGAAGCAGCAGTCAAGAAATTAAAAGATATATTGCGTTGGGAAAATCTGCTATCAAAGGCTTCTCTAAAGACTTTAAAAAGTAAAGATGTCAATTTAAGGATTAAGATGAGTCTGATCCAAGCTAGGATGTTTTTAATTCTTTCATAAACATGTGAAAGTTGGACCATGAGATAGGAAGACCAAAAAAGAATTGATCTATTTGAAATGTAGTTTTGGTGAAGAGTGTTGAATATACCAAATTGTTGTTGTTATTGTTCTATGCCTTTGAGTTTGCTACAGACAACAGCTCTGTAAAAAGAACAAGGGCCACATAGGGATGGTCATATCCGACCTTTATCAACTTCACCAAGGAAAAGTGTCCCCTTCCACAGCATCAATAACACAAAATCAATTCAGATGTGGTCAGATATGTCCTCTATAGTCCCATACCTCTTTCTACTCATCTCAACACAAATCTTACTCTTTTGGTGGGTCCAAAATCTGATATGACAGCCCACAGAGCACACAGAACCATATTGGGAGAGTCAAACGGTTATAATCCAACTTAACAAGGTATTACAGTCAAGACAGTTCCAGAAATGAGCACACAGGCACCTCAGCCTTGAGTCTTGTGGTTCTAAGTGTTCCCAATTCAGTACTGCCAATATTGGCTTCTTTGCCCAATTTTCCAACAAAGTTCTCAGTCCTGCCAGTACATGCTTCTCTGCCCCCTCCCAAAGTTCCATTTCACATCAGTTCTCTAGTTTAACCATGGCTGCTGCTGCCAAAACATGTTCTACATTTCCCTGCCTCCTCTTCATTAGGATGGGGAAGGTCCCTCTTATCTGGCTGGGAAGGATTCCAATTTTTCTGGCTAAAGCTATGCAATTTATTAGTGAAACTAGCCAATCCTCTTGTAGATTGTTGAGACTGACCAATCCCTTTGTGGAATAGTAGATAGCCAAACACTTTATGTATAAGCCAACACGCCTCATTCACATAGTCCTGTCCATCTATATAACAAAATCAATCAAGAGTTAGAAAAGCCATACTGAAAGATAACCTTCATAGATGCTGGACCTTGCTCTATCATTAGACAACCTCACCTTCTTTGACACCTCTGACCCCTTTACCACAGTCACTGTATCAATTCATCTTATCCAGAGTCTTCCTTCTTCTGTACCAGCACTCTATCCTTCCAAGCACATTGTTCTCCAGGGACTGGTCTCTCCTGACAACATGCCCAAAGTATCTGAAATGGAGCCTCAAAATCCTTTCCTCCAAGAAGCAAATTGGTTTCACCCTCTCCAGGACAGACATGTTTGTTTTCTTGGCAGTCTATGGTGTATTCAATACTCTTCTCCAGCACCACAACTCAAAGGCATCAATTTTTCTATCACCAGGTTATACCAATAAATCTAGAAGACAGCTATGTTGACAACTGACTAGAATATACCATGACCTTCCAAAATAACATAGAGATCTGTCTTGTATGAAACACAACCACAGTGCTCCTCAGAGGCAAGGCTGGTGAACTTCATCTCTCATACTTTGGATGTGTCGTTAAGAGGCAAGTCCCTGGAAAAGACATAATGCTTGGAAATATTGATGGTTAAAGAAAGAGAAGATCCAAAAATGGATCGACACAGCAACTTTCGTAGTAATTTTAAACACAGCAGAGATGGTGAGGCTGGTGTAAGATTAGGCACAGTTTAAATCTGTCATGAATTGAAGTCTACTTGATGGCATCTAAAAACAATCACCTCAAGATTGGAAGCTAGAACTTACAGAAACAAATGAAATACTCTACTTGCATGAGTATTTACATCCTTGGAAAATTTATAAAGTAGTTGAAGTCTGCTTTATGGGATTTCATTGAACTGGAGTCCCTTCACTGACAGTAGGTTTTTAATGCAGGCCAGATCTACTTTAGCTAGTTTAATTTCAGTATCAATAGTTTCCTTAACAGCCTCAACTGTATAAATTAAAAAACAAAAACAAACAGAAAACCTCAACAAACCAAACCCTCCTGTGTCAAGTACACTGAAGGTATAAGATCATAAAGATCTATGAAAAAATAGATTCATTGTAGTCTCTTTAAGAGATCCAAAACAGTAGAATTCAGAATCTAGTTGTCTTCAGAGATTATCTCTTCAAAATATTCTTTGTATGTTTCTTCTTTGTGTCAGTCAACTTTACACTTTTTTAATAAAGTTTTTTATTTTAATTATGATTGTAATGAAAGTCGAGGACTCTTGTTCATAGGGTCGTTCTGACTCGCCTACGACTTGACGGCAGTTAACAACAACACAATGAAAGTTTACAGAAGAGTTAGATTTTCATTCATTAATTGTTGCACATTTTAACCCTCTCTCCCTCCCTTCCTCCTCCCCCAGTTCATTTTTTTTGGGGGGGTTAAAATATGCATTAATTGTTGTCCAATTACTTCTCTTTCTCCCCCACCCCAGTCCTCTTTGCAATGTACCTCTTATTCTGGGATGCTTCATATATCCCTTTGAAATAGTTCTTTCCTTCATCTATTCCAGTGCAATGTTCATTATCTATCCACTCTTATCCTATTCTCCTCCCAGCCACCCCCCATGTCAGGCCTGCTTTAGAACAGTGGTGCCATATAGTAAATGGCCTTTTGTGATTAAGATATTTCACTCAGCATAATGTCCTATAGGGTAACCCATGTTGTATAATGCTTTATGAGTCTGTTTTTCAGTGCTGCATAGTTTTCCATTGTATAAATGTACTATTTTAGGGGATGAGGAAAGTAGAATCAAGTTATTTGAAATTCCTTCCAGGTAAAATTCTATCTAAGGTTTGTTACCTTAAAGTGTCAGTCTAAGTATCATGAATATTGAGGAGATATATATATTTGTGTGTGGAAATATATGAAATGTATATATATATATGAAAACATTTGCCATGTTCACATTTTATCCTCAATATGTTATGGAACCACCATGACTTTCCATTTTCTCCTTTCTTCTTCCCCCTTTAGTGAAAGCTCGGTACCTCCCAGGCAGAGTCAGATCAAAAATATCATCCAGAAAAAAATGCAAAACATCATTACAAAGGCAGAGAAAGAAGACCAAAATGGATGTCAGAAGAGACTCTGAATATTGTACTAAGAAGCCAAAGCAGAGGGAAGAAATCTAGAAGTTAAAGAGCTGAATAGAAGATTTCAAAGAACAGATAGGGGAAACTAAGCAAAGTATTATAATGAAATGTGCAAGAAGCTGGAGTTAGAAAATAACTTGGCATTTCTTAAGCCGTGGAACTAAAGAATAAATTCAAGTTGCAATGCTTAAGGATGCTATGAGCAGAATACTGAATGATTCTGGAAGTATTAAAAGAAGACAGAAGAAATATACAGAGTCACTGTATCAAAAAGAATTGACTGACACAGAAGAATTTCAAGAAATGACATACGATCCAGATGAAATGGTGATGGAGGAAGTGAAAATCTTTCTGAAGGACTTGACAAAAATAAGACCCTAGGTATTAATGGAGTGTCAATTGACATATTTCAAGAAATATATGCTGCCCTGGAAATTCTCACCAGATTGTGCCAAGAAATCTGGAGGACAACTAGTTGGTCAACTGACTGTAAGAGATCCATAATTATTCTCATTCTAATACAAGGTGACCTAACAGAGTGTAGAAATTATCTAAAAATATCACGAATATCACATGCAAGCAAAATCCTGCTTAAGATTATCCAAAAATGATTGGAACAGTACACCAACAAAGAACTAACAGAAATACAAATTAGATTTAGGAGAAGTTGTGGCACTGGGGACATAACTACCAATATCAAATGAATCTTGATAGAGAGCAAAGAGTACCAGAAGAATTTCTATCTGTGTTTCATTGACTATGCAAAACCATTTGACTGTGTTGATCACAATAAATTGTGGATAACCTTGAGGAAAATGGGAATCTCAGGACATTTGATTGTACTTATGTCAAACCTTATACTTAGACCAGGGAGCAGTCCTTTGAACAGACCAAGGAAACACTGCATAGTTTAAAATCAGGGAAAGAGTGCATCAGGTGTGAATCCTGTCTCTATATCTCTTCAATCTTTATGGAGAACTGATCATTCAGGAAGCTGGACTTTATAAGAGGAATGTCGCATCAGGATTCGAGGAAGGCTCATCAACAACCTAAGTTATGCAGGTGACGCAACCTGGCTTGCTGAAAGTGATGAATATCTGAAGTGTTTGCTGCAGAAGGTCAAGTACTGTAGTCTTCAATATGGATTAAAACTCCACATCAAGAAGACAAAAGATTCTCACCACTGGGCCAATTGACAGCACCATGATAGATGGAAAAGAGATTGAGGTTGTTAACAATTTCAGCTTGCTCAGCTCCACAATCAACACTCTTGGCACCAGCAATTAGGAAATCAAAAGGTAAATTTCACAGGGAAAATATGCTGTCAGGGACCTCTCCAGAGTACTGAGAGGCAACCTGATCTAGGGTATGATCTCCACAATTACTTTCTATGCATCAGACAGCAAGACAATGACTAAGGATGACAGAAGAGGAACAGATATCTTTGAGTTGTGGTGCTATAAAAGAATCTTGAACATACCATGGACCACCAAGAAAACAAATAGTCTATTTTGGAGAGGGTGAAGCCAAGTTTCTCCCTGAAAGCTAAGATTTATTTATTTTGTGTGTGTGTGTGTCTGTCCTCATATATCCCTTTGAAATAGTTCTTTCCTTCATCTATTCCAGTGCAATGTTCATTATCTATCCACTCTTATCCTATTCTCCTCCCAGCCACCCCCCATGTCAGGCCTGCTTTAGAACAGTGGTGCCATATAGTAAATGGCCTTTTGTGATTAAGATATTTCACTCAGCATAATGTCCTCCAGGGTAATAACATGTCAGATAAGGGACTTATATCTAGAATTTATAAAATACTCGAGCATCACAACAAGATAAAGGTAAATAACCCAATTGAAAAATGGACACAGGATATGAACAGACACTTCACTAAAGAAGACATTTAGATGGACAACAAACACATGAAGAAATATTTAAAATCCCTAGATCTAAGAGAGATGTAAATCAAAACAACTATGAGATATCCTCTCACGCCAGTAAGAACAGCAAAATTTAACAAAACAGCAAACATCAAATGCTGGAGAGGTTGCAGAGAAACTGGAACCTATATTCACTGTTGGTGGGAGTGTAAAATGGTGCAACCACTATGGAAGACTATATGGTGCTTTCTCAAAAAGTTGCAAATAGAAATACCATTTGACCCAGCAATTCCACTACTGGGAATATACCCTAAAGAAACCATAAGCACCACCCATGCAGATATATGAACTTCCATGTTTATTGCAGCTTTGTTTACAATAGCAAAGAGGGAAACCACCCAAGTGCCCATGAACAAATGAATGCATAGAGAAGCTCTGGTATATTCACAGAATGGAATACTATGCTGCATTGTAAACAAGGAACTCATGAAATATTACACAAAATTGAAGATAAGATTTTGAAGCTCCATCTCACATACTTTGGAGACATGGCCAAGAGAGACTGGTCTTTGGAGAAGGATATAATTTTTGAAAAGATGGAGGGACAGCACAGAAGAGGAAGACTGGTGGATGAGATGTATTGATGTAGTCATTGGGGCAATGGGAATAGGTATGTTAGAGTCATTGATACTTCCTCAGGATAGGGCAGGCTTCAGAGATCACAGGCGGTTCAGTGGCACATAACAACAACAATTATATCTTTGGGAAAGAGAGTGAAATTATCAGAATTAGGCTTCCTTAGAACTACTCCAAAACTTTCTGAAGAATAGATAATAGATGGTGGACACAAACATGAAGGGGGGGAAGGCTATTACTATAGACAAAGTAAGGAGTAATGGAGTCAGAGACTAAATTCAAGACCAAAATTATTGCCATTGACTCAATCTCAATTCATAGGAAACTTATAGGACAAAGTTGAACTGCTTATGGAGTTTCCAAGGCTATGAAACTTTACAGAATGACCTTCTTCCAGTGAAGCAACTGCTGGATTCAAATTGTTATTGTTGTTGTGTACCATCAAGTTGGAATCAACCCATAGCTGATCCTCCAGTGGGTTTCTGAGGTAGTATAGTCACATGGAAGGAGATTACACATCCTTTTTCCTCGGAGCAACTGGTGGTTTTGAACCACATGCTTTTGCGATTGCAGTGCAGTTTCTCACCATTAAACAACCAGAGCTCCCAAATTACTAGACTTTTTTTTAGTCAGCAGCTGAATGCCTTAGTCACAGTACAGAAAAGCACCAGGCATAGTCTTAAAATAAAATTCACTACCTTAAAATTAGTTTTGACTCATAGTGACCCTTAAAGCTATAAACATAATGGGAGGAGTCATCTCCTCTCTCTTTCACACAGAGCAGTTGGTAGATTCAAACACCTAGAAATGAATTCTCTTGGTCAGCAGCACAAAACCTGACAGGATACTTAGCCAGAATTCTCGTATACAGATTGCAGATGTAAGATGAAAGATTCAAAAAAAAAAAAAAAAAGATGAAAGATTCCATTCAAAGGAGAGCAGCAAGTCATGCTCATGAACTATGATGTAGAAAATGTGAGAAAAAGGCAGGAACCCAAGATTACTTCTGAATTTTTAACCTGAGAAGAAAGGTGAATGTCAGGTCTTTAACTAGATAAAGATAGGAAATGTAGAGGATAAAGAATGGTGAAGAATCAATTGTTCTATTTATACATGTAGAGAGCTGGGGCGGGGGTGCTTAGTGGTAAGAATTTGTGATGTCAACTCAAAGGCAGTATTTCAAATCCACCAGTTGCTCCAGTTGCAAGACACATAGTCTTGCAAATTAGCATGATCTTGCAAATCAATAGCTGTGGGACTAGAATAAAGGAAAGAGTGTTTCCCACATTGAGTGGAAAGACATGAGGCAAACAAGCAAGATTTTTGGCAGCAAGCCTTGAGGGAAACTGGAGCAAAATGGTGAAAGTGAGACCCTAGAGGTAGATATACTCTGGCATTGTGGTGGAGAAATTGGGGCAAAGTATAAGCGGAGGTGCCCTGAGATAAAGGCCACAGTTAAAGGATTTTAATGGTTTGCCTTTGATGATGGAATGAAAAACTACTTGCTGAACTGAAACTGAAGCCTGGACTAACTGATGAATTATGACTTGGCACTGCTTGGCTAAAACTTGGGTTTGCATGGGTGATGTTCTTTGACTTGCCCAACTCTCTATCATTCTTCCTTAATAAACCCATTGTTGGTACTGTAACTGAGTCTGTGAATTAGCAACAAATAAATAAGCCTCTTGCTGCTGTTGTGGCTCCAGAGCCACCATGGGGCTGGGCTAAGGGCTTTTTATCAGCTTTCTGCTCTAGGGAAGTGCAAGACTGTGTTATTCTTACTCCCTCTGGCCTTTTCAGAGATGCTCATGACCCTGGTCCTCTATGTCCAGTTTTCTCTTCTTTAAAGAGACGGGAAATCTCTTCCATTGAAAACCTGCTTGAGGGTCAGCTATTAATCAGTTCCAACCTAAGGGTATACAACAACAGAAATTTATATATGCAGTGAGTTTTGTGACCTAAATAGTAGGCATTTCTACTGTCAACTCCAAGGCTGGTAGTTCATCCATCAGCTGCTCCCAAGAAGAAAGATCATCAATCTTCTCCTGTGTTATGTACATTTTCTGAAAACCCACTGGAGAGTCAACTATGAGTCCATTCTGACTCAATGCCAATGAGTTGATTTGTTGAATTATACTATTCCTTTGGATCCACTATCAACACCCATGGAAGTAGCTAGCAGTTAATTATGCAATCAGTGTATTGCATTGTCACAGACTTCTTTAAAATGCTAAAGAGCAAGGATGTTAATTTTAGTATCAAGCAATTCAGGGAGAAAAGATGCAGCCATCAGCTTCTTTAAGGTTTTACAGTCTTAGAAACTCAGTGAGGCAGTTCTACTCTATTCTATAGGGTAGTGATGAGTCAGAATCCATGGGAATGAGTATTTACTGAAACAGCATTGTAACAAGGTTTAGAACACCCACACATAGGTATCCCTGGGTCACTAGAAACCAAAATGTACAAGATGCCACCAGGAGTAAGTGGAAAAAAAGGGAAAATAAGGAAACACTGCTTAGAAAATGCTGAGCTTCAATTAAATAAAGATGGTGGGAAAAAAACTAGAAAAGCATCTTGGGAATGTTTGAACAACTTGCTAAAAATAATCAATGCTACTGAAATGTACATATGGAAAACAATACAATGATCCATACTTATCATGTACATATATTTACCATATTTTAAAAATTAATAATACAAAATATTTCAGGTGTTCTAAGAAAAGAATGAAGAAAATATACTATTTTGCATTACCCATTTGCATTCATCCATTCACGCTACAAAAAACAAGATCTGGTGGGGGGGAAATGCCACTTTCAAATTTGAGTTACTAACCTCAAGCCTTGATGTTCTCACCAATTAACTCTACCAGTGCTTTCAAAAGGTAGGCTGACTTTGACTTTACCCATTTAATGGTCAGATCCAATCAGCCACGCTGTTACAGGAAATAGAAAGCACACGTCTTTGAGAATGATAAATAACTGATTGCAGAAAGAATCCAGACAGTACACTGCTGAAAAAGCTATTTTACATTTGACCTCACAACTAGATTTTTTTTTAAAATGAATTGGTAATGCTTTTTCTCTCCTATAACAAACTTCCAGCTCAAAGTCCCCAGGAGAAAAATCTATCATACTGGAATCTTGTTACTTCTCAGCTAAATCCAGGGAATCAGATTCATGAGAAAATAAGTGTCTATTGTTCAAATTAGGTCTATTTTATTTGATGGGAGGTAGGAACAACACTCACCTGTGTAAATTATAAGCATGTATTACTTTTTGTGAAATGGACTTTAGTTTATTTGAAATGGCTACTGAATACTAATGTGTAGAACAAAGTAAAATAATCTTCCCAGTGTTCAAGTCAATAAAGAAACACACTTTACTATAGAGTCAGAGGGTGTAATGCAGATCACAGGCATGGGGCTTTGGAATTATATCCTATGGGCTCACTGTTCACCAAAGAACACATGGTTGAAATCAAAGAGCTGTTCTGAAGGAGAAAAATGGTCAATTTCCTTCCATGCAATTTATAAAAACCTGCCAGAGGGGTCAGCTATCTGCTGGTTCTGACTCAATGGCACACAACAATATTTGTAGGAATTTAATCCAAGCATCCTCTTAAATCCCACTAAAATCCAAAACCAATTGGCTATACATTAATAGAAAAGTATTGAATTGCTATGCAACTACTGAAAGTTTGCCTGATAAACCTTGCTTAAATCTCAACCTGTTGTTCAAATTTCACCTTCTCTATGAAATATTTTTGTAATTCCTCTCTCACAGTCATTCCCTTTTGAGCCCACACATACATCACTTTTAAATCACCTATTCACGTTTTCCTGTAATCATCCACTTACAAAGGCTTTGCTCTCAACCCTGAAAACTTAATTGTTTCTGTATTCCCAGAGTATGGTCACTTCTGCTACATGAGTCTTTCTAATTATCTCAGAATGAATGACTGAATGAACATGAGCATGTGATAAAAAAGAATCATGTTGGACAGATACCATTTAGTCCTCAGCTCCTTGTTCAGCCTGCAATTTATTTTGCTGAAGATTTCCACAAAGAAGCATATGCACTTGTGCCACACCAATTTGCAGCGGATGTTGTTGGCTTTCCTTCTAGGACTCCTACTTGCTGATGTACAGTCGTATACATGTATACACGCACAACAGAGCTTCTGTGATGTCAGCTGAGGGTAACTTATGATGACACACTGCAGGGAAGTGCTACTTGTCCCCCCGCCCCATTGCTGCAAAAACTTATTGCCAGGGCCTAGAGGAGGAGCAAGGGAATACAGAAGGCCATCTCTCTCTCTTACCTCCAGAGAGACTAACTTTGTGATACAATTCACATGGTAGAGCTTTCCTAAAGTATCAAGCGGAAGCTAATCTCTCCAGCAGAGACTGTATTTTTTGCTTACTTTTCTTTGCCATGTCCTATTTCCCTCACATCCCTCTTCTCCCAGTGAGTCATTTGAGCAATAATTTCCATCTCTTATTCCATTTCTAAGGAACCTGAGCTGAGATAGTTAATACTATAAGTGGCCTGACCAAGCAGATGCTTAGGTTGAGAATCTGGACCTATTTCCCTGCTGGTTAAATGATGGCAAGAACCAATCAGTGGCAGTTAGCATTTACAGGTAGGTCATGACTTGCTGTAACTGCAATTGCTAAGACACAGAACTTTTGTGAACTGGGATAGACTACAGGCAGGAGGGAAATGCTAACTGACACAAAGTCTGAGGGCCCCAGATTTCAGAGAGTAGCAGCAGCCATAGCACTATAAAATTTGGAGGCTATTGTTAAATGCCAGCAATGAGGAAAGGACAGAATAAGACAAGCTCAGCTCTAATAATCAATAGTTTGAAGCAAAGAGTAATTTAAGCCTTGAACCAAAACTATTCCCTCAAGTCCTCTTTTAGCTAAACAACAGATTCTCTCACAAAGAAGAGCACTCATGTAAATCAATCAATCCATCAAAGCATGAGAGTCAGTGGCCCCTTTAAACACATTTAAAGAGACTCTCATTTGCTGCAGCCAGAGGATAGACATGTAAGATTAGTCACCAGATTTCACTGAAAAGCAGGCAGTACTTCAGAGATAATTGGGTCCTCAGCCCAGACAAGTATTGTAAGCCGAAAAGAGTTTGAAACGGCAAGTGTGGGATCTTGAGGCCCACCATGGGAATATCTAAAGAGAAGACAAAGATTCTCACCACTGCACCTATTGGCAGCATCAGGATGGATGGTGAAGAGATTGGGATTGTCCACAGCTTCAGTTTGCTTGGCTCCACAGTCAACACTCTCGGCACCAGCAGCCAGGAAATTAGAAGACGTATTGCCATGGGAAAGTCTGCTGTTAGGGACCTCTCCAAAGTACTGAAGAGCAATGGTGTCTCTTTGGAGACTAAGGTGCGTCTGATACAGGCCATGGTCTCTGCTGTCACTTGTTACACATCAGAGAGTTGGACAATGAGTAAGGAGGAAAGAAGGAGAATTGATGCCTTTGAGCTGTGGTGCCAGAGAAGAGTATTGAGGGTACCATGGACTGCTAGGAAAACAGATTCACCCCGGAAAGGGCCAAACCAGGTTGCTCCTTGGAGGCAAGGATTCTAAGGCTCTGTCTAACATACGCTGGACATGTTGCAAGGAGGTCCTTGGAGAGATCCTTGGAGAGGGACATCATGCTTGGTAGGGTGGAGGGACAGTACAGAAGGGGAAGGCCCTCTGTGAGGTGGATAGATTCAGTGATTAGGGTAATCAGGATGGGTGTATCGGAGACTGTGCGATTGGCACAAGACAGAGCCAAGTTTAGGGATGTTGTACATAGGGTCACTATGAGTCGCAAGCGACTGAAGGGCACAAAACAACAACAACCTGACAATGGTGCAGGATAAAGCAATGTTCAGATCTGTTCCTAAAAGGGTCACTGTGAATTGATGGCCTATTATTAGGAAGCTTGATGACAACCTGAAGCTAAGTGGTTTGAATTCACCAACTGCTCTGTGGGCAAAATATGAGCAATTTCCTTCCTTGCAATGTACAGCCTCTGAAAACCCACTGGAGGATGTTATGGGTCATTTCCAACCTAACAATACATAACAGTGAGCTGTAATCAACTCTACAGCACCTAATAAGAAATGGTGTTATGTGTCAACAAGTTGGTTTTAACTTGTAATCCCATCTGGCAGAGTTGAACTGCCTCACAGAACTCAGAACTTTCAAGGCAGTCTGGCAGCTTAGTGGTAAGGAGTTGCACTGCTAACCCAAAGGCAGGAGGTTCAAATCCACAAGCTACTCCACAGGAGAAAAAGTAATCTCCTCCCATGAGATTTACTATCTCTATCCTGGAGTGTTAGCTCTGAGTTGGTTCTCATGCAAAGATACATAGCAACAACAGTCTTTATGGGGGTGAAGAGGGGATGGTTTCTGGTGGCATCATTCACAGCCAGTTACATTGCTAACCAAAAAGTTGAACATCTCTGGCTGAAAAATCTACCAGTGACTCTAAGAGAGAAAGATTGTCAATCTCCTTCTATTGCAATTAATTGTCTCAGAAACCCACCTGAGAGTCACTATGAGTTGGAAATCAAGTAAACAGCAGCTGTTATTGTTGTTTTTATGTGCCATCAAGTCACCTGCAACCCATAGACTCCCTACGTACAGCAGCACTGAACCCAGTCCTACCCTGAGCTAGTCTCACTAATTCAAATCCAACTCCCATTGCCCCAGTTACTGTACTAACTCATCTCCTCTGAGGTCTTTCTCTCTCGCACTGTCCCTCTACCCTTACAAGTATGCCCAAAGTTTGTGAGACAGAGCTTCTAAAACCTTGTCTCCAAGGAGAAACGTGTTTTCACCCTCTCCAAGACAGAACTATTTTCTTGGCACTCCATGGTATATTAAAGACTCTTTTTCAGTACCATAATTTAAAAGCATTGATTCTTCTTCTGTCATCCTTAATCCTTGTACAACTCTCTGACACATAGCAAGTAATTGCAAAAATCGTGGCCTAGATTAGGTGCACCTTAGTCTCTGGACTGACATCGTTGATTTTTAGGACTCTGGAGAGGTTCCCTAACAGCATATTTTCCTAATACAATTTATCTTTTGATTTCTTGACTGCTGATGTTGAGAGTATTGACTCTGGAGCTGAGCAAGCTGAAATTGTTAATAATCTCAATCTCTTCTCCATCTATCATGGTGCTGCCATTCTCAGTGACGAGAATCTTTGTCTTCTTGATGTTGAGCTTCAATCCATGTTGAAGATTACAGTCCTTTGACTTCTGCAGCAAACGTTTCAGATCTTCTTCAGTTTCAGCGAGCAAGGTTGTGTCATCTGCATAAGTTAGGTTATTGATGAGTCTTCCTCCAAACCTAATGCCATATTCCTTCTCATAAAGCCCTGCTTCATTTGAGAATCTTTATGGGAAAGAGCTCTGGTGATAGAGCGAAGTGCTAGGCTGTTCCCCTAAAGGTTGTACTTTGAACCCACCAGCAATTTCTGAAGCCAAAAATGAGATATTCTGCTTCCTTAAAGCTTAGCAGCCTTGAAAACCTTATCAGGCAGTTCTACTCTGTCCTGTTGGGTTGCTATGCCCAGAATCAACTCAACACCGGTGGATTAAGGGTTCTGTTTAGTAAATCAACCACTTAACTCCTAGTCATTATGTCATCAGGGAAAAAGATCTATCTAATAGAAGCAATAATACTGTTATATGTCATTGAGTTGCTTGCGACTCATAGTGACCCTATGCACAATAACTCTAAATTCTATCCTATTCTAAGCCAATTGCACTGTCTCTGGCACATATACCCCCACGACCCTAGTCACTGAGTCAATCTGTCTTCTCCAACATCTTTCCCTCTTGCACTGTCCCTCCATCCTTCCAAGCATAACGTCCTCCAAGGACTAGTCCCTTCTGGCAACATGCCCAAAAAAGGAATTTAAAAAATCTTTGCCTCCACTGAACAACTTGGCTTCACCTTCTCCAGAAGGCAGTCAATGGTATGTCCAATACTCTTCTCCAGCACCACAACTCAATGGCATTGGTTCTTCTTCTGTCATTGTCCTTAGACATTGTCTAGCTCTTTGATGCATAGCAAATCATTGTGACGACCATGATCTGGATCAGGTGCACCTTAGTTTCTAGACTGACATCATTGTTCTTTAATACTCTGCAATGGCAGATTTTCCAAATGCAATTTATCTTTTGATTTATTTACTGCTCTTGCCAAGAATGTTGATTATGGAGGCAAGCAAATTGAACTTCTTAACAGTCTCAATCTCTTCTCTATCTATCATGGTGCTGCCAATTGGCCCAGTGGTGAGAATCTTTGACTCCCTGATGTTCAACTTCAATTTTTATTGAAGACCACAGTCCTTGACCTTGCGCAGCAAGTGCTTCAGGCTTTCCTCAATTTTGGCATCTATGATTCTTTTAAGACTTTAAGTAACACTGCATGGGAAATATGTTACCCTGTATTAGACATGAAAAAGATCACTTGATATTTTCACTTATACATATTAGTTCCAGACTTATACTAAATGAATTTGTTTGGAATACAATTTATAATTTGTTAGGTGACGTGTGCTATGTTTATAATTCTCTTAATTTAAAATTTTTATAATGCAGGGTCTCTGTAAACCTGTTTTGTAAAAAAAAATAAAATAAAGAAATAGTAGGGTTTAAATACATGTGACTACTTAAAACTAAATTAAAATAAAACAAAGTCATATATTCATTACTTAGTAGCCAAATGAGGCTAGTGGAAACTGATACACAACAAAATAGAAGGAACTTCCAACTTCTCAGAAAAATTACATTGGACAACACTGATTTAAATAGTGTAAAGTTTGCAAGGTAAAAAAATACTCTTCTACGAAAGTGATTTATTGCTACAGTAGCTAAAGGTACTTACGCCTACATCAGGGTGTGTGGTCTTTAATTGTATTGCCTTCTTATTCCTCACAGGCTAAAATATAAATGAAACAATCCTTGCAGAGCTTTGATCTTGTTGAATGTGACAAGAAGTGTTAGTCTACACAGTTAGCATCATTAATGAGAATATCACTTACAGAATCTCTATAGTCATTAAAATACATTTACATTAACTGAGTCTGCTAATTTCAACTGGGATTTCCTCTAATTAGAGTAATGCAGTCCTTCAGCTATAATTTTAATATAGTGACAATGCAGAGGCCAACTTAGATAGCTTTTCATTTATTTTCTAATATCATATTAATCCTTTTCCCAGTTAATACTTCCTGCCATTAATTCCAAATCTTGTCAGCAACTCCCTAGTATAGTTTGAAGTATGTTAACAATTTTGTAGATGATCACCCTCTTTCCATGCGAGCCATCTTAGATTTAATATCTTCTGTGGGGGAGTAGGAAAGGGGGGTCCTACCTTTTCTATTCCCTTCACATCTAGTCACAGGATCTTGAGCAGATGATGTTCAACTACTGTTATTTGTTGGAAAATGGACTTATTTGCCACAATAAAGATTGCATGAACACTATAAACTATTAAGATGATGCAAAAAATGTATTTCCTTGACATCTGGAAGTCTGTCCTTTTTTTCTAACTCAGTTGGTTATAAGATATATTTTATATTATTAGTGTGGGAGAAGAATGAGCAGTCTCCTCCCAGGCAATTTAGTGCCTCTGAAACCCCACCAGAGGGTCAACTATGGGTGGCTTCTAACTCAACATTTCTCAACAACAACATATTCTTATTGTTTACCAGCTACCAACATTTAATTAAACAACTATATTATTGTTGTTAGGTGCTATTGAGTCAGTCGCCATACCAAACTCCCTAATTTACAACAGAAAAGAAAGACTGCACAGTCCTGCATCATTTTCACAAGTGCTACTTTATTTGATTGCATCTGTTGCTATACTCACTGAAAGTCTTTGAAAGTCTTCCTAATTTTTGCTGAGCCTCTTCTTAACACAAGCATGATAATCTTCTTCAGACTGGTCCTTTCCTCTAACATGCCCAGGTATGTGAGATTTTTACTTCTAAAGACATTCCATCTGTACTTCTTATAAAACATGTTTGTTATTTTGATTGTCTGTAGTATATTCTACATTCTTTACCAATATAACAATTAAAAGACATAACTTCATCAGTCTATCCTATGCACCACCCAACTTTCACATGTGTATGAGGTGATTGAAAATACTATGGTTTGAGTCAGTTGCACCTTTGTCCTCAATGTAGTATCCTTGTTCTTTAGTACTTTGAAGAGGTGCTTTGTAGAGATTTATCCCATTGTATACTGCTATAGTATGCTGTCATTAATAAGGTAATTCTATTCAAATTTCCATTGTAGAGATAGAAATAAAAACCTTTTCCTCAAAAGCACCGTGAACACAAATTTTGTTAGCTGAGTACAATTTTCATTTTCAAGTAATGATTTAAAAGTGACATATGAAGAGACACACCCAGAGTACATATTATCCTTGCTTTTGGTCAGGTCACAGGCAAAGACTAACCTATAATTTAAATACCACAAATTATATATATATATGTGTGTGTGTGTGTGTATGTATATGTATATATATGTGTGTGTGTGTGTATGTATATGTATATATATGTGTGTGTATATATGTGTGTGTGTGTACATGTATATACACACACACAACATTAAACAAGAAAATTCAGATATAAAAAAAATAAATATGGAAAAAACCCGTGAATTACGTTGTTCTTGTTAGGTGCTACTGAGTTGACCTGTACTCATAGCAACCCTATAAACCTATTTGAAGCTTGCTTTATCATGTTTCATGCTCATGATTTCTGACAAGCTCAAGTTCATTATTGCAGTCACTGTGTCAATGCATCTTATTGAGGATCTTCCTATCTTCCTCTGACTCTCCACCTTTCCCAACAGAATGTCTTTGTCCAAGACCTGGGCCCTTCTGATGACCTACCAAAAGTATGGTTGAGGAAGTTTCGCTCTCCTTGCCTCTAGGTATCATCCTGGTTGCCCTTCCTCTGAGACATACTTGGTTGATCTTTTGGTGGTGTGTGGGATATTCAGTACTCTTCTCTAACACCACAAGTCTAAAGGATCAACTATGTGTTCATCTTTATTCACTGTCCAATTTTCAGATTCAAGGAAGCAATTGAAAATACTACGGCTTAGATCTGGTGCCACAAATAATTTTGTGATTATCACATTTGTGTCTTTGGTCAGATTGAATGTCTATCATAAAACATCCACTGCTCTGTTTCCATGGCCATCTTCCCTCTAAGGCTCAACTTTATGGAAAAATGTCAATCTTGAATATTGCTGAAAATGATAACAAAAATGAAGAAAAGCATAGCAAACTGGAAAATCAGGTCTTAAGGCTTTCCTTTGCAAGTTATATATGCCATCCCAACACACTTCATTGTCTTCCACACATCTTACTCTCACTTCCCCAGAGGAGGGCACTGCAAGAAGAGTGTGATTTTAGTTGTAAGGGTTTATTGTTCAAAATGGCTTTCCCGTCCATTCATTAACTTTTGCTATTGCCACACAGAGGGTGAGAACAGGATGTTTGTCTATTCACAGAAGACTGACTAGTCTCACTATTAAATTGAGTGGATTCAGAAGCAGTAATTGGGCATCTCCATGTCAACTTGGAAGAAGGAGCAGAGCTCATTCTCCAGGGCCGAAGATTGCTGGACCACTCTGAGACCTACAAGACCAAGAACCACAGCTTGTAGCTCTTCTACTTTGAGAAGCTGTCTGCACTGAGGGATTGTATGCTGCTGTCAATTTGAAATATAGCCTGTTACCTTCCTTAATAAGCCCTATAACAATAAATATGGCTCTCTGGGTTCTGTGAGCTGTTATAATGGATTTCAGACCTAGAATAGTGTTGGAAATAGTAAAAGTAGTTGCAAGAGCATGGAGATCATGTCTAACCTAATAGGAATTAGTTTTGGATGATATCGATGGGGATAGTTTCCCTTTGTAGTATTAATAGAAGTCAGGTATGGCTATCCTCATGCTATCCTTGCTCTTTTTTAAAATTTTATACTGGTATACTTGTATACAAAATTAGTGTATATTGTGTTTCTTCTATGTTCACTATTTCTTTTTCAGAGATAAAATTAAATATTTGGCTTACAGGACTATAAAAAACTAATTTAGTTCACTCTTCTCAAAATTCCCATATAAATTCTTGCCATTCTGCTCATTGTTACTTTCTAAGGCATTAAATCTAGTTGTCATTAAAATTTAAATACACTAATTGACCTTCTGACTCTGGACCTGTAGAGACCACAATTTTTTACTTGTTCTGCAACAGACTCGTACAGTTCAGTTTTACTAATAGTAGAACTGGTGTATTGCTGTGTCCTTAACAATGTCTACTTCTTATTCTCATGTGGACCGGAATTTGGAAGAGAGTCCCAGGGCAGAGAATCACTCTCAGGCTTCCATTTATGCCTCACAGTCACACTTGCAGTTCCCCTTGTTCTGAGAATGTCTTTCTCTGGAATGGAAAAGGCATCTACAGAAAGAGGATTTGACATGTTTTATCCCATTTAATCCGTATAAGAACCCTGTCCAGTAAGTATTATTATTGTCATTTAACAGGTGATGAAACTGAGACTCAGATAGCCCAAGTCAATTGCTCAAAGCAGGGATTTAAGCTTATGCCCTGTCAGCCACTTGACACTGCCTTCCACTTGTCCTTCACTCAGGCCCCTCTCGTGATCAATACAGGGCTCAGACATGTGCAGTGGATTGAATTCTGTCCCTCCAAAATATGTGCTGGAATCCTAAGCCTTACACAAGAGGATAATATCTCACTTTGATATAGAGTTTTCTTTGTCATATTAATTATATCATACTTGAGTAGGCTGGGTTCTAAATCTAATCTATTTAGAGTTATAGAAATAGTAGATTAAACAGATATGCACAAGGGAAAGACAGATACCATATAATCAACTACAAGGACATAACGAACATGTCACATACCAGTCAGAAAGAAATTGACAGTCTGTGGCTTCCCTTTGTACCATGTTGGAGAAGTCTTTAGATGTGCATAGGGATTTGATTCTTAGAAGGTCCCATTCATCTATTTTATCTTCTCCTGGTTGTAGGTTTTTCAGGATACTTGGAAGACTGTTTATGTTGTAGATTAGGACTTGTAGATTCTTCTTTTAGGTTCTTCCAGGCTTTTCTTTAATGAAGATTACAGTCCTTGGTTTTAGTCCTAGTTCCATGATCCACCTTGAGTTGGTTTTTGTGTATGGAGTGAGGTGTGGATCTTGCTTGAGTCTTTCACAGATATTTTTCCAATTTTGCCAACACCATTTGTTAAAAAGGCTGTCATTTCCCCACTTAACTGATTTTAATCTCCTTGTCAAAAATCAGTTCAGAGAAGACATTCAGATGGCCAACAAGCACGTGAAGAAATGTTCAAAACCCCTAGCTCTAAGGGAGATGCAAATCAAAACAACTGTGAGATATCATCTCACCCCAGTAAGACTAGCAAAATTTAACAGAACAGCAAGCAACAAATGCTGGTGAGGTTATGGAGAAACTGGAACCCTTATTCATTGTTGGTGGGAGTGTAAAATGGTGCAACCACTGTAGAAGGTGGTATGGCGCTTTCTCAAAAAGTTACAAATAGAGATACCATTTGACCCAGCAATTCCACTACTGGGAATACACCCCAAAGAGACCATAACTGACATCGAAGCAGATATAAGTACACCCATGTTTATCACGGCTTTGTTCACAATAGCAAGGAGTTGGAAACAACCTAAGCGCCCACCATCAAATGAATGGATAGAGAAGCTGAGGTATACTATGTGGAATACTATGCTGCAATGAAAAACAAGGAACTCATGCAATACTATTCAAAAGGGTGACCCTGGAGGACATTATGTTGAGTGAAATGTCTCAGTCTCATAGGGACAAATACTGCCTAATGCCACTGTTGTAAAACAGGACTGACATCAGGGTTTGGGGAGACTGAGAAGGATGGGATTAACAATGTATACTGTATTGAAACAGATGAGGGAGAAAACTGTTTAAAAGGGATATGTGATTAGGTATTATTGTCATGACAGGAGACCAGAATGAAGGATGCATAGTGAAGTGGACCTGGGGGGAGCGATTGTAAAACAATGGGGCAACTATTCTTTTAATTTTCAAAGAGAAGAGTATACAAGGGGTCGGAGGGGTGAGCAGGGAGAAAAGTGCAAAATGAATGAGTGGAAATCCAAAGTCTCTGAAATTTTCATTGAAATTAATAATAAATTTTTAAAAAGGAAGAAAAAAAGAAAAAGAAATTGACAGGGACAAGACCTTGATTTGAACGTTGTGTTTACTGAGAAGATTATTTTTGTTTCTGCAGTTACTTGTTGTATTTCTGTTATAACTCATCTCAAACTCATTTCCATCCATCCATACTGAAAACTGACCCTTGTTTGGGTTTCTGAGGCTGTCAATTGCATGAGAAAAGCTGTCTATCTTTTTCCCACAGAGTCACTAGTGGATTTGTAACCCCAGAGATACTCAATAGAACTAATCAACTTGTTGTTACAGCAGAACCAGGAATTTAAGACACTTTGGAGATTACTATTTTAATTACTTTATATCTATTCTGTTTATTAGGAAAATATGGTAGTTTAGGAATTGAGTTGCTAAGCCAAAGTCAAGTGGTTCAAATGCATCCTCTGCTCTGCTGGCAAAAAGATGGGCAATTTGAGGTTTATAGCCTCTGAAAAACTGTTAAAGGATCAGCTATGAATCTGTTCAGACTAAACAATGAGTTAGATAGTTTAGCTATTCTGTTTAACATTTTATCTGCAAATATTCTTCAAGGACCAATTTCGTATATATTCATTCTCCAGACAGAAGCCCCAGTGCCCTTCCTCCACTGAGTAATTACTTCTCTCACTATACTCGGATTTCATTAGCGTATGTCGTTCTTGTTATTATTAAGTCCTGTTGAGATAAGCATGGCTCACAGCGATCCTATGAACACTAAATCTGAACTTTGCCTTATCCTGTACCTTCCTCATCATCTTTGTCACACTAGAGCCCATTGTAAAGTCACTGTGTCAATCCAATGACAATTTCATTGAGAGTCTTCCTCACCTTCTCTGATCCTCCACTTTTCAGACTATGTCTTTCTCCAAGGACTGGCTTCACCTAACTACATGCCAGAGTATGTGAGATTAAGTTTCATTTATATATTTCTGTGCTGCTGAACACTGTGACCCTGACATGCCAAATGTGATAATGGTTACCCCTGGTGGACAGTGTCTGGTGGAGCTCCCCGATTAAAACAAGCCTGGGAGCAGGAGTGGCTTCCACTTCTGAAATGGCTTGCCTCCGGAAACCCTATGAACAGTGCTAATGCCTTTCATTCATAGGGTCACTATGAGTTGTCTACGACGCAACAGCACCTAACAACAATGACATCATCCTCCCCACTAAGGAGCATCCTAGTTGTACTTTCCATAAGACATATTTGTTCATTCTTTCTGCAGCCCATGGGATATTTGGTGTTTTTCTCCACCACCACAATGTAAGACATTGATTGTTCTGTCTTCTTCATTCATGGTCCAATTCTAAAATGCATAGCAATTGAAAAGGCCATGGCTTGGATCAGGCACATCTTAGTATTTAAACAGACATTCTTGCTCTTTAGCAATTTCAAGAAGTCTCTGTCTGCAGACTTTCCCAGTGCAATTTGTCTTTTGGTTTCCTGACTGCTGGTACCAAGGTTATTAATTGTGGATCCAAGTAAAGTAAAATTATTGACAATTTCTACCATTTCTCCATATATCATGATGTTGCCTAATGGCCCAGGAATGAAGATTATGGTTTTCTGGATGTTGAAATGTAATCCATACTAAAGGCTGTACTTCTTAATCTTTTGCAACAAGCCCTTCAATTCCTCCTTACTTTCAGTAAACAAGGTTAGGTCACCTGTATAATGCAAGTTGTTGATGAGTCTGTCTTTATGTATTTGGGCCCCAGTCCAATGCCAAGACATATTTGGACTTTGCCAAAAGAACAAACAAATATGTCTTGGATAAAGTATAGTCAGATTGGTCCTTGGAGGCAAAGATGATAAAGCTTTGCCACTCATACTTTGGGCATGTTGCTAAGAGAGGCTAGTCTTTGGAGATGAACATCATGCTCAGAAATGTGGAGGGTTAATGAAGGAGAGGAAGACCCTTAACCAGGCAGATTGACAAAGTGAGTGCCGCAATGGTTTCTAATGCGTCAAAAAGTGTGAGGATGGCACAGGATAGACAGGGTTCAGATCTGTTGTTTATAGGGTTGCTATGTGTTGTACTCAATGTGATGGCAGCTAACAACAAGAGCGTGATGTATGTCATTAGTATATGGTCATAAATTTTTAAAATAAATAAAACATATATTTAAGCTTATTTTTAAAGTGTTCAAATCAATATATGTAATCAAATAGGGCATAAGTACTATTGGAGTTAAACAACAGTGATGATTTCTGATGGTTTAATCCATAGGGAATTGAGCTATTAACTCAAAGGCAGTGTCTCTCTACTGGTTCAATCCACCAGCAAATGTGGCTCTTACTCTGGAGGTCAGCCTACTCTTGAAAGCCTTCCCCTCTTATTCTTAAAGAGCTCTCTCCTGTTAACAAGTCCACGGTGTCAAGTGAACTCACTTACCCAAAATCTATGCCTTGCTACTCCACATCTTTTTTGCTCTGTCATTTTAAACTATAGTCTAGAGATTCTTAATCCTAGAAAGCTTTGCTAAAAATTCCTTAAATATACTTTCAGGTCCAATACACTTTCTTATTCACGTTTATTTTCCCAGACATCTAATGTCTAGATGACACTGATGATGTGCTGATATGCGTCCCTCTCAGATTCTAAAACCAAGCTCACTGCCATCAAGTTGATTTTGACATACCCTTCAATGGATTTCCAAGACTGTAAATCTTAATGAGAGGAGACTCCTCATACTTAACCCACAGACCTATGGTCTTTTGATTAAGCAGCAAGTTTGGTTTTCGAAGCTGGGAGGTTTAAAATGGTGGAGAGGAATAATCCCAAGTCTGTGTAAAAAGAAAAGTGGGAAGAAGGTGTGGCAAATCACAGGTCATAGGCAGAAGCTTGAATTTATGCCTCTCTTCTTGGAATTATTAAATGCTTGTTCGTAGGGACATTTCAACTTCTAACACTTTCATATAGCATTGCCACTTGTAAGGATTATTTTTCCCTTATATATAAATCATCAGGGACAATTGTACTAAAATGAAAAGTCCTATTATCTTTTACTAGCTCTCATGTTGAATTAGATTAAACATTCCTCCTGTACTTTCTAGAAAGTGGTTTCTTAGTTTTCAAAACTATTTAAACCATTATTGTTAAAATAGAAGGATAACAGTAAAACATGTATGAGCAGAAGGGGAAGGAGAGTCAGGGGGGAATAACAGGGTCACACATTTTGGTGAGTGGAGGGAGGGGGTAAAGGAAATGGGAAAGATCTGGTGGGTATCTGAAAAGACAGGGTAAGGGTGGGCACAGTTCAATGGTGATTAATATTATAAAACACAGTGTACGGGAATGATTGTATGAAACACAATGTGAATGAAAAATTATTTTTAAACAAAATGTATACAAAATTTGTATGCAAACCAATATAAATTTTTCTTAATAAAAAAGGATTCTAAAACCGCAGACCTCTACTAGTCTACTCACCATGCAAAATTAAGACCTTCAAACAATTCTTCACCCTAATTGCATAAATCAGGAGGTTTGCACTGAGCAAAGGTCTGCCTAGCTCATTCTTGCCTCACTTACAGATCATAATCTTGGCTTTGCTCTAGAATTTTGAACCTTGACCTTAGATCTACCTCACTGAGTTGATTTCCTTGCAACTGCTTCAGACTTTATTTTACCTTTGTATGCCAGGTTTTGGAATGCTGTTTAGACATCTTATTTCTTCTCCACTCATCTCCAGCAAAGACTATACCCTTATTCTGCTTTATAGTTTCTCTATCATTATTAGGGAGCTCTGGGGGCTTAGTGGTAAAAAGCTGTGCTGCAATCCCAAAGACAAGCAATTCAAGTCCACCAGCTGCTCTGCAGGAGAAGGATGCACAGTCTCTTCCTGTATGATTAACGATCTCTGAAAACCAGCTGGAGGGTCAGCCATGAGTTGTTTCTGACTCAACAGCACACAACAACAACAACACATCATTATTAGGAGGCTCTGTGGCTTAGTGGTAAAGGGGCTCCACTGCCAAAGCAAAGGCACACAGTTAGAATCTGTGAGAGAATGAAGGACATTCTCCTCCCATGCAATTTATTGCCTTTAGAAACCCACTGGAAGGTGAGCTAGGAGCCAATTATGACTCAAAGGTATTTATCAAATATATATTATTGACTAATGGATTGATACAATAACTGGGGTAATGAGGGTAGGTGTGTCAGAGACAGTGAGATTGGCTCAGGATAGGGTCCAGAGCATAGGGTTGTGATGAGTCAACTCAATGGCACATAACAACAGTGGTCCCTCAGCTCTCAAGATCACCTGACATCTGGCAAATAAAATTCTGTAAATAACATCCATCCGATAATAAGAAAAACTACCCCAAAACATGGCCTCAAGCTGAGTCTTGCTCTTGGCGACTGTGCATTCTCTTCCCAAGAGTATGAATCTTTATTGGAGGAGACTCTCATCTATCCCCCACAGAGCAGCTGGTAGATTCAAACCACCAAACCTCCGTTTAGCAGCACAGCACACAGCAAAGTATGCCACAGGGTTTCTTAGGAGAAACCAAGTTTTTCTAAAAATGTCTTCAGTAACTTCTCTATGATGAGTTACACCCCCTTCACCCAGTTTCAAAAGAGTGACGGAAGTTCTTATTTTTCTCTATAATCGTAGAAGATGAAACCACACAATTGGAAGAATACAAGGAGCCCCTGAACAAGACTGTACAGCTTGTAGTAAGTTTGGAGCACGGGTAGCTAGAGACTCAGTGGAGAGACACAGATGGGCTCTGTGAGAGCTTGATCGGCTTTAATATCCTCCTGTGTAGTTGTCTCTGCTGACTTCACAAAGACAGTTGTTGGAATGTAGTTTATGATTCGACTAAAAGTGTTCACTGAAGCATATGCTTCTTGGTTGTTAGTAGTTATTTCAGGAGGGTGGGGGAAGGTATGTCTATTCATTCTTAAAATACTTTACATTCAATTGTGGTTGTAATTTTTCACTGTGCAATCCGTTCGACGGAAAAACAAGACAGATAGCAAAGATGTCTGTGATTTTTATGGCTTCCTGTTTATTCACCAGGCTCTTAATTTCTTTTTGCCTACGTAGTTACTGAAGGGAATTAAGGCTTCTGCTCAATCTGGCATGCAGGAATAACTTCTTCAAATAGGTTTTGCTTTGTGATACTAAAAATGCATCACTGGTGTAACTTTTTAATCAAAACTTATTTCCAAAGTCATTGTAAGACACAAATTAAATGGGTCTAGATAATGGGCCAATTTCAGCATTAGATTGTCTTTCAGAGGCCCAGTGAAATGAAATGGAAGGCTGAATTTTAGCCTTTAAAACATCATTGGTTAAATGAAGCAGGATTAGACAATGGGGAGGTGAGCATAGGATTTCACAGCAGGGTGAGTAAGGGAATTCTGTCCTTAGAGCCTCGGACCCAATTTTTAAAAATCAATTTGCAAGTAAATTCCATGTCAGAGACTTGGGAAACCTACTGATACTCATTAAAGTGGATTCCTGGAGGGGTAGGGTGCTGTTTGGATTTAGTTCTTTAAGTAAAGAACAAGTACCTTTAAATGAAAGTGGGAAAAATGGATTTTTAGATTTCTGAATGTTTAGGTTTTATTGAGACCTGCTAGGTTGATTTTTACTTGCTGATGAGATGTCAGGCTTTAAAAATTCCTAAGTAGTCAAGGTGAATGTCTACATTTATCTCCATTCCAGGGACATACCCTGCCTTCCCATTCTCTGTATTATAGAAGGGGAAAAAATCTTCCTAAACATAAAATTCACACCACCACCAGCAGCTGCATCTTTGTGACAAAAGCCAAGCTGTGGAGCAGAATATTAAATGCTAAGGGCTAAACCCACCCTAAGGTGATGACTCTTAGTTCACATAGAATTCAATTAGACCTATTTCATTTTTATCATTAAATTATTTTTATGGGAGCCCTAACGCTGCTAAAGGAACAGCCAGCCTTCAATATAATTCACAGAGGAAAATGTCCTTGTTTAGTAAGTCAAGCAATGAGTGGAATTCGAATGGACCTCAAGTGTAATACCTCATCTATTGCTCACCATCCCCACCACCACATCTTGAGCAAATGGACTTCATTATTCCTAAATCATGCTTGACAAATTGGTATCAAGTCTCTCCTACAACCATGTCACATGACTGTTTGCTATTACACAGGTATTAAGTAGGGTTCCATAAACCAGACAAAGGAATATCATCCCATGGCTATTGTCATAATAGATGTCTGACCTTTAAGAAACTGAAGTATATCAGTATCAAAAAACACTGGTATTTTCCAGTATGCTGATGCATCATCATACCTGGGACTTCAGTCCCTTCATTGATTTATTGTGTATATTCTAAGCATCAAACATAACTTTCACCACAACTCAGATAATAAAGGACAAAATTCACCTGACTTCTACTGGTAAACTACATCAAGAAAAATATTTGAAAAATAATTTACAATGCATAGGGTGAATTGTGTAGAATATATACATAAATAGGAAACTCTGGTGGCATAGTCTGTAGAGTTCATGATGCTAATCTAAATGCTGGCTAGGTCTTTCTGATGGTTCAAATCCAGCAGTCTCTCTATGGGAGAAAGACAGGCAATCTCTTCCTCTACAATTTATAGCCTCTCAAAATCCCTCTGGATTTTCGCCACTAGTAAGTTCTGACTCAACAGCAATGAATGTGTGTGAGCATGATATGAATAAATAAATGTGATAAATACATATAAAATAGCATGGGTATTTGGAGATATACTGCTAATCTCCATTTAAAGTACTCAATGTTTACCATCTCCCAAACTTTTCCTAAGAGTTCTTTAATATAATAACTAGGTAATCCTTTCATCACTCTACAAATCCTATAAAATAATCCATATTACTTCACAAATGAAGATGATAAATTATTTACTCAGTCACATGATTAGAAAGTGATATAACCAGGGTCAATCTTTCATTTTCTGACTTCGAATCTAATGTTCTTTCTCCTGTAGCTTATGAATTAAGTCAGGATATTCTGCTAATTAAAATTGACCATTTATAGGTCACCAATTTTTCAAGGATTTAGAAAAATATGCTTAATAAGAAAGTCTGTGATAATTGAAAATGTATCTCTCCTAATGATCTTACTTCTGCTGAGCTTAGTGCTACTTTGAAGAAAGGGGGTTTTCTTACTGTAATCCTGTTGCTTGTAGACCATAAAGAATAGTTACCCTGAATTTGTACTGGCCTAGGGCATTCCATAATAATTTGTTTGGATTCTGCTCAATTCTGAACAAAATACAAGTTGTCTGTATTTCTTTATTAGTGACAGCAAAACACAGAGAGTATAAGAAATCCAATTGTCAGAACAGGCATGAGAATTCCTTGAGGCAGAGGGCAATACGCAGCACGGTGCCTAACATACGAAAGATGTTTAATGAACAAATGAACATAGAATCAATGTTCTAAAATCCTCCTTGAATCTAATTATATTTCACAAAGAAACAAATACTTGTACAACAAAGAAAATTGTATAGTACCCTAGGACTCGAACATAATTAAAGTTTATGGTAAAAATAATATCAACCATTTATATTGCATGTCTATTTGCTATACACCATTTTAAGCCTTCTAATTCCACTTATTTATTCTTAAAAACAATCTTAGGAAATGTAGTTTTGAAATTATATATCTTTCAAATCTTCTCCTATACATTGATCTTAGTTATCACAGAATAGTAGCCCTTACTACAGTGCATCACAGTGCTGCTGCATCTAATCTGACCCATCATTTTATTCTTCATCAAGCTTCTGAAGTTGCAAAACTTTACAAGAGGAGATAACTTACCTGCAAGAGGAGCAGAAAATGAGACATGAGGGCACAAAGCTCTGAAAGAACCAGAGGGAGTGAGAATAGGACAGCCTCTCACCACCCCAGAGCAGAAAGCAACAGCAAGTTGTTGTTGTGTACCTATACTGTAGAGTCAGAACCAACCGATAGCTGACCATCCAGTGGGTTTTCAGAGGTAGTTAATCATGCAGGAGGAGATTATCCATCCTTCTCCCATGGAGCAATTAGTGGCCTAGAACTATGTGCCTTTGGAATTGTAGTGCAGCTTCTTGCCACGAGGCAACCAGCAGCAAGATGTTCCTTTTATTCATTGTTGACTCCCAGACTTTACTCAGAGTTGTGTTACCAAGAGTGGGGTTTATTTGTGAAATAATTGGAGAGTAGGGAGGAATATCTCATAACTCAAGTCTAGATTTAGTTGAGCAGTCCATGCCAAATTAACAACAAAACACCATGCCTTAATTGCTAAAAGTCCCGGTTCAGTTCAGTAGCACAAATCCAAATCTTCCAGATCTGCCTCAGAGTAGTGATATGTCAGCTTCTCAGTTATCTGATAAGCACAGCAAAGTTTTTAACTGTGTCCTTTATCTCAGGTATTCTCCTATTACACCTTGCCACAGTTTCTCCACAGCAATGCCACAGTCTTTCCACCACCATCACCAGGGTCTTGCCCACACCAGTCTTTCCCTCATTAGAGTCTTGATCTCACCAGCAGGGTCTTGTCCTCACTAGCGTCTCACTCTTACCAGAGTCTTGCTTTCATCATGATCTTGCTCCAGTTTCCCTCAAATCTTGCTGCTCAGTGTAGGAAGCTAGCTTGCTTGCTCGCTTTCTTTCTGTCTCGCTGTCACTCGCGTGCTCGCGCTCTCTCTTTCTCTCATCCTAGTCCCATAGCTGTTGATAATTTGCAAGATGATGTGTCTGCAGTGAAGGTAGCTGAAGACTAGAGGGGGCTCAGATAATGGCTAATAAAGCCAATTAGGCTAACACTGCACCTCTTTTCTACACAGCCAGGTTTGTGGATTTGAAGCATCAAATCTTCAGTCATATTATATACTACCAAGGCTCATTACTACAGTGAACAGCATGCAATATATGTCTCTCTCTCTTACTATCATGGAGTCAAAACCAACTCATAGATGACTCTGCAGCAGATTTCCAAGGCTTTAAATCATTTTCATTGTCCCTCTTTCTCCTGTAGAACAACTGATAAATTCAAAACCATCAGAGAGGCATGGCTCTGGGTTAACAGCAGAACTCCCTACAGTCTAAGCCACCAGAGATCTCCATATAGTGTTGTTGTTGTTGTTATGTGTCATCAAGTTGCTTGCGCCTCACAGCCACCCTATGTACAACAGCCCTAAACCCTGCTCTATCCTGTGCCAATCTTATTGTTTCTGACACATCTACCCCTGTTACCCCAATTACTGAATCAACTCATCTCTTCGAGGGTCTTCCCCTCTTGTGTTGTCCCTCTACCCTCCCAAACATGGCGCGCCTCTGCAAGGACTGGTTGGTACCTCCTTGCAACATGTCCAAAGTCTGTCAGAAGAAGCTTCAGAATCCTCTCCTCAAGGAGCAGCTCAGTTTCACATTCTCTAGGAACAACTTGTTTGTTCTCCTGGCAGTCCCAGGTGTAGTCACTACTCTTCTCCAGTACAACAGCTCAAAGGTATCAATTCTCCTTCTATCATCCCTAGCCATTGTCCATCTTTCTAATGGATAGCAAGTAATTGCAAAGACCCTGGTCTGAATCAGGCACACCTTAGTCTCTAGACTGACATCATTGCTCTACTTTGTAGAGGTCTCTGACCACAAACTTTCCCAATGCAATTTGTCTTTTAATTTCCTGGCTGCTGGTACCAAGAGTGTTGATTGTGGAGCCCAGCAAACTGAAACTGTTAGCAATCTCAATCTCTTCAAATCTATCATGATGATACCAGTCGACCCAGTGGTGAGAATCTTCATTTTCTTGATGTTTAGCTTCAATCCACATTGAAGGCTATAGTCTTTGACCTTCTCCATCAAGCGTTTCAGGTCCTTTTCAGTTTCATCAAGCAGGGTTGTGTCATATGCATAATGCAGATGGCTGAGGAGTCTTCCTCCAATCCTAATGCCACTTTTCTCCTTATAGAGCCCAGCCTTCCAGATAATGTTCTGCATATATATTGAAAAGGTATGGAATGGAAATAGGTCACATTTCTGATTTTGAACCATGTAGTGTTGTTTTTTTTTTTCTCTGTTCTGACAATTACCTCCTGGTCCAAGTACAGGTTTCCCATAAGCCTTATCTAGTACTCTGGGATTTCCATTTTTGTTAGAGTTAGCCAGAGTTTTTGTGATCCACATAGTCAAATGCCTTTGCATAGTCAATGAAACATAGGTAAGTTAAGTTAGTATTAGGTAAGTAAGTCAATACATGATAAAATGTGTTTTCTGTGTGGGATAAGTGTGTTGTAAAGAATATATCACAAATATAAGTGCCTTCTACATTGTACCTATAGTGAGACTTATTTTTCAATTGTAGGTACTTTTATAATAGTCCTAACGACGTGCAAGTCTACAATTCACACAAGGACTTTGTTGTTGTTTTTGTTATGTAATATTGACTCAGAACTGACTCATAGATGAACATCCAACAGGTTTCAGAGGCCATAAATCACATGGAAGGAGATCACCCATCTTTCTCCCACAGAGTAGCTGATACATTTGAAACACATGCTGGTATATTTGAAACACATGCTGGTATATTTGAAACGCACTACAGCTCCTTACTACTAGGATAATAGAGCTCCGTGATCATTGAAAATTACTCCCTAATTTATCATTATGACTCCATAGCCATTGAATATTATTCCCTAATCTACCACTAAGGCAAAACTTTTGAATATGTATTCTATACCTTAAAGGATCAAAAGAAAATCTACCTAGAATGCAAGCAGCTCATACTTTCATGGAATAAGACTACGGTTAACAGTTAATGTTAACCGAAGTAAGCATGAGCCAAGCTGAAATCAATTAGTAGATAAGAAATTCAGAAAGCTGGTAGTTATAGCCTGATCTTGGTCAGGTGGCTAAAGTATGATAATGGAGAAGACAGGTGAACACGTGCCAATATTTGAGTTGACAAATATAGAGAGACAAAATCTCTAAGAATATTTTAATTTAGCAATGACTGAAAAATGCAACACAGTGACAGCAATATGAAATTAAAGTTGCTGTTGCTCCTACTCTTTGAGTTGGACCCAACTCACAGCTTTGAGTTGAAACCGACTTCTTGCTGACTTTTCATGGAATTTTCAGAGGCAGTAAGTTACATGGGAGTTGATGTCTTTTTCCAAGGAAGGTCTGACCTCTTCTGAAAACATTTCCAAAGCATGTGAAACTGTTTCACCAGCCTTCCTTCTGAGAAGCACACTAGTCACACTTTCTTAAAACAGATTGTCATCTGAATTCTTTTAGATCAATACATTTTAAAGATGTCCAGTTGAGGGTCACTGCTTTTTTATTTTGCCTTAGAGGAAATTGTTAGACTTTTGTCAGCTTTGAAAACTGTTTAAGATCTTACCTATTGCTGAAAAATAACCACTGTGGAGTCAATTATTTTGTACTGCTCTCTATTACCTCCTTCTAGGCATAGATGATCATGCTGGACAAAGCAGAATCTCAACAATTCAGTAAAAAAAAAAAGAAGGTAGGGAAGGAGACAAGAAGGAAAATCACAGGATGCTACTGGTTTGCAGCAGGTAGTGAAATAGAACATAAGAACTATTTCTCCAAAGTGTATCTTTAAAGATGTCTTTATAGGCTAATAGTATCTATGGCAAATAGATCACACAAAATATGTTAAATGAAAGGTAAAATAACACTGATTTATTTAGGAACAGAAACCCATTTATTTTCCAGCCTTATCAGCCACAGATCCACATTAAATTCTGCTGTTGAAAACTGATTAGTGATGAGAGACAATGGTCAGGTACTTAAAACATTTAGAAGCACATCACTTCTTTCCTTTCCTCATCCAGCACTTTCAAGCACAAATACAAATTCTGAACACATTTTATCCCTCAGCTATTTCATCGTACAATGGGGACAACTTAAGGGGACTTAAAGGTGAAAAATGAATTTTATACTGTCATAAAAAGTTAAAGTCAGCCCATCCATGGCTAAGGTGATTCAGCTGTAGGTAGTAAATATTCCTTTTATTAATCTGTTTAAATGATCTGGAGAGGATATTGTCTCACAATAGTCTTTCCTTTGTTCATTGGATTTTATGATTGCTTCTTTTAGACACTAGTCATTAAAATAAATACAGGATCTACCTCAACTTCTACCATGAGGAGAGTTAAGGAGTATCAGGACAGAGTTGTGAAAAATAAAATTTGCCCTTTTCATCAAAATACTCTAAAGAATTATAAGCTCTGGTTTCCTTGTTTAATGTAATGTGCAAAGCTCAGATTCAGCTAATGACTTTTTATTAAATAAAGCCTGTGTTCACAATCTTTTAAACATTTAAAATGTGTGGCAACAAAAACCTTCATGTACCGGAATTTAGCTATCATCATTCTTTTAGGACTAACTTGTTCACTATAATATTTATGCTAAAAAAGTACAGATAAAGGGAAAATGGAGGAAAATCAGCAATTAAACCAGAACTTCCTCATAGTTCACCCTTCAACAGGTTTTCTAAGACTATGAAAAAGCAGAAGCAGGACAGGAGGTTGCCAGCCTTCTCCCAAGAGTCACTGGTGGATTTGAACCATCACAGAAGCATGTCAGCACAATTACCTGTGGACTATGCCACCAGAGCCCTAATTACATAAATGGACATGTTTTATATAGCCTCAGCCTACTCTGAAACATTAAAGTACTAAAAGAAAGTGATAATGTAAAGATCTGTTTAAAATTTGCTTGGTTACAAAAGACTACCTAAAGCTGTAGGGAAAGAAAGAAAGAAATATATTCAAGTGTAACTCTAAAGAAAAAAAGTTAAGAGACAACATAAGGCAACTGTTGTTGTTATTGTTGTTGTTGTTGTTGTTGTTACTGTTGTTGTTAGGAGCTGTCAAGTCAAGTATGACTCTAGTGACCCTATGAACAACAAATCTGAACCCTGCCCTATCCTGTGCCATCTTTACACACCGTCGCATTGAGACATTTACCATGTCTACCCACCTGGTTGAGAGTCTTCCTCTTCTTCGCCAACCCTCCACCCTTCCAAGTATTATGACCCTCTACAAGGAATAGGCTTGTAACATGCCCAAAGTATGTGAGCAAAGCCTCATCATCTTTGCCTCCAAAGAGCACTCTGGCTGTGCCCCCACCAAGACGTATTTGTTTGTTCTTTTGGTAGTTCGTGGGATTTTCAGTGCTCTTCTCCAAAACCGCAGCTCAAAGGCATCAGTTTCTTTTTCTGTCTTCTCTATTCATTGTCCAGCTCTTAGATACATAGCAAGTGATTGGAAAGACTATGGCCTAAGTCAGATGCACCTTAATCCTCATTACTCCTTAATAATTTGAAGAAGTCCCTAACTGCAGATTTTCCAGTGCAATGTGTATACTTATTTACTGACTTCTAGTATCAAGGGTATTAATTATGGATCCAAGTAAGATGAAATTGTTGACAGTTTCAAGGTTTTCTCCACCTAGCAGGATGTTTCCTATTGGTCCAGTGGTAAGAATCTTTGTTTTCTTAAGGCAACTAGGATAGGAAAATATATATCCTATAAAGCTAAAGTCAGCTTTTCCACATGCTTTAAAATCATAATAGAAGAGACTCACCTATAACATATCACCTATCATAACAGACTCACCTATGACTGATTGTCATGGCTTTATGTAAGAAATTGTGAGAAATGAGGCAGCACGAACTATGTTACCTGCCTGTGCTTACATGTCATGTAACTGTGTTAAAGCCTGAACCATGTTGCCTACTTGAACAGTGTCACATGTCACCACGGGAGCTGGAGTATTATACAACACACTCTAGAGAATTGGGGAAGGCTTGTGCAGAGGAGCAAGAAGATCAAAGCTTTGTTTTCAGCCTACTAATCTGATCTCAGTATCTGAAGTAGTTCAGACAAAAAAATTTAGAGCTTGAAAAATCACTTTAAAGCTATGGAGATAGTCTAGATAAATGGCTGACAATAGTTCTGACCTAATAAACATATAGAAAGTGGGTATTTGAGATATGCTTTTAAATAGTTAATTCATTTACTCAAAACTTGAGAATTTCTCAATTACTTCATCTCCTGAAACACATGATACACATTTACTGCCCTCAAGCTGCAATCAACTGCTCGCCAACCTGTTTGGTTTCCTAGGGGGTAAATCACATAGGGTGAGGGTGGGAAACACAGTGCCCATCATTTTCTTACAGAACTGCTTGTGGATTTGAACTTGCAGAGAGGTGCTGTCTCTGAATTAGTAGTGAAATTCTCTATGGACTGGACCACCAGAACTCCCGCTCTGAACGAGCATACCAATCAGTAAGTCATATGCTTGCGGTCAAACTATATAAGGTCACTTTGATCAAAGAACAATGTTATATATCATGAACTCAATGACTGGTAGATGGTTATAACTGTATTTGTTATTATCACAGTTGAGTCTAGCAGTTTTTTATGCTGTTATTGTTGTTATGTATCATTGAGTCAATTATGATTCATAGCAATTCTATGAATAACAGACCAGAAACTTGTCTTGTCTTACCCTACTGCCACCATCTGTGCCATGTTCCAGCTCATTTTAGCCACTAAGTCAATTCATCTTGACTTATTGACTCACCCCTTTTTATTTTTGTTATTTATTTTTATTATTGATTTATTCCTTTGACAATCGTGTAAGTGGTACCAGCATTCCCTGGTTATAGCAAAGTAAAGTGCAAAGGGGTTAAATTGATGACCCTAGGAAACATAGTCACTATGTGATTTAGATTCAGGCAGGCTGGTGTCAAAAGCCACTATATCAGAGAACTCCTAATAGAAACTCATTGCTGTTGAGTCAGGAATTGACTCATAGCTGATCTTTCAGTGGGTTTTCTTAGGCTGTAAATAGCACAGGAAGAGATTGTCCATCCTTCTTTCCTGAAACTGTTAATGGGTTTGAACCTCCAGAGAGACATCACCTTTGAGTTAGCAGCCAAATGCCATACTTACTAGGCCATATGTGGATAATAACTGAAAAAAGATTTCTTGTAATTGCACTTAATTAATATGTTGATACAATAACAAAGGGATCTCTGGTGGCTTAATGTAAGGACTGTTGCTGCCAACCCAAAGGTTGGAAGGAATCCACCAGCTACTCCACAGAAGAGAGATGAGCCATCTCTTCCCATGCAATTTACTGCCTCTGGAAACAAGCTGAAGGGTCAGCAATGAGTCTATTTCAAATGGACAGTGCATTACAAACAACAACAACAACAACTATATAAATATAGATATATAGTTATCAACAACTTGTGTGGTGGTCGTGTTGATTGCTTTCAAGTCAAGCGCAACTCATAGCGACCCTATGAACAAAAGGCCTGAATCTCGTCTACAATTAGGAACATTTACCAAATTTCATAGAGTTTCCGGAGGCATGTTATTTAGGAATTGGATGCCACTACTGCTTCCAAATATAAGTATCTGATAGCAGATTTTCCTAATGCAATTCATCTTTTAATTCCCTGACTGCTGGTGCCAAGAGTGTTGATTGTGGAACCAAAAAAAGTTAAAACTGTTAATCTCCAACTCTTCTCCATCTATAATGGTGCTACTATATATATATATATACAGAGAGAGAAATCTTGTTAAGTGCCATTGAGTTGCTTGCAACTCACAGCAACACTATGCATAATAGTTCTGAATCCTGTTCTACCTTGAGCCAATCTTGAGTCAATCTTGAGTCAATGACACACCTACCCTCATTAACCGAATTATTATGTCAATCCATTTCATCTGGGGCCTTCCTCTCTTGCCCTATCCCTCTGTCCTTCCACGGATGATGTCCTTTCAAAGGATTGGTCTCTTCTGGCCACATGCCCAAAGTATGTCAGACTGAGCTTTAAAATCCTTGCCTCCAGAGAGCAACTTCGTTTCACCCTCCATTCTCTTAGCAGTCCCTGGAATGTTTGATATTCTTCTCCAGTACCACAACTCAGAGACATCAATTGTTCTTCTGTCATCCTTAGTCATTGTCCAGTTTTCAGATGCATAGCAAGTAATTGCAAAGACTATGGCCTGTATCAGGCACTCATTGTTACTCTTTAGCACTTTCGAGAGGTCCCTGATAGCAGATTTTCCTACTACAATACACCTTTAATTTCCTGACTGCTGGTGGTGAGAGTGTTGATTGTGGAACCAAACAAGCTAAAATTGTTACTCTCCATCTCTTCTCCATCTATAATAGTGCTATTAACTGGTCCAGTGGTAAGAGTTTGTTTTCTTGATGTTGAGCTTCAATCCATATTGAATTCTACAGTCCTTGATCTTCTGTAACAAATGGTTCAGATCCTCCTCAGTTTTAGCAAGCAAGATGTGTCATCTGCATAACACAGTTTGTTGATGAGTCTTCCTCCAATCCTGATGTCACACTCCTCATGAAGCCAAGCCTCCCAAATAATCTGTTCTGCAAATGGATTGAAAAGGTGTGGAGAAGTATCCCTAAACACTCTTCCTAATTTTGATCCATGCAGTGTTTCCTTTCTCTGTTTTGATGACTCCTTCTTCATCCAGGTATAGATTTCACATAAGCACAATCAGTTGTTTTGGGATTCCCATTCCTCTAAAAGTTAGCCACAATTTGGTGTGATCCACATAGTCAAGAGTTTTTGCATTGTCAATGAAACACAGATAGGCATTTCTCTGGTACTCTGCTTTCAGTTAAGATAGATAGATAGATAGATAGGTAGATAGGGAGGTAGGTAGGTAGGTAGGTAGGTAGGTAGGTAGGTAGATAGATAGATAGATAGATAGATAGATAGATGATAGATAATTGATTGATAGATATAGATATAGATTAGAGATAGACATAGAGATAGAGATAGAGATAGAGATAGAGATAGAGATAGAGATAGATAGAGAGATATAGATATAGTGCATATCTGGTACTCTGCCAAGATATATATAGTGCATTCTTTAGAAAAAATGTCTCATTTTTCTAAACTATAAAATGACAAAAATAATATTCATGTCACTGAGGGGGTTTTGTTAGCAATTTGATGTATTGAAGGAAATAATAGCCCTGATCATTTACATTTCATTATATTCAGGCTTTTCTCTCTGATTTGGAGCTTGGCTGTGTAAGTTGCTAGAAATTAATTTATATGAACCCAGAGGAAACTAGAAATGCACTTATATTTTCATTCTTGTTCTCTGTTACCATCCTAAAATCATGACCAGTCTAATCTCTTGAAAACATGAAAAATAAATGCAACAGAGCTGAATCACCATGGCTAAAGCCATCCCAGGTCATCCAACAAATAGTAGACACCTCAGTCAACATGTGAAAGTTTAAATTCAGCTCAGCAGCACAAATGCAAGAAGCCTCTAGTTTTCTCAATCATCCAACAAACTTTCTTTTAGAGCAATTACAAGCCAATTTTTTCTTCAATCATCCAGTAAACAAAACCTTGAACTGTGGTTCTATCCCCAGGGTTCTTCTGGTTACCCCTTGTCGCAGTCTTTTCACAATGGTGTCAGTCTCTTCACCCTTTCTCCACCACCATCTCTCACGGTGTGGAAAATGTTCATGTTTGTTTGTTTGTTTTTAATAAAATCACTGAATTTGGGGATATATTGTTGTGTGTTTCATTATGGTGGCAATAGTTAACAGATACCAATATCAAATAAAACACACAGCTATCTGGCACATAGAAACAGCATAACTAATTTAAAATCTATTTCCAGGCACTCAACTCTGACTTTAAGGAGCTCTGATGGCCTAGTGACAGAAGCTGAACTGCAATCCCAAACGTATGCTGTTTAAATCTCTCAGCCCCTCAACAACAGAAGGATGGGATATTACCTCCCATGGGATTTACTGCCTCTGAAGATCCCCTTGAGGGTCAGCTATGGGTGGGTATCAACTCGATGGCACACAACAACAAAAACAAAGTAAATAATTGACTCCTTCTCCAGTCATTCTTATCACAAGTGTGTAGACATGACTCCTATAATTAGCCGTTGACAAGCTAAATTACTGCGTTTAAAATGGGAATGGGCCATTATATACCATTTTATCTTTTCAGAGTATAGCCACGTCCATTACAAACTATTTTAAATGTTAGCAGGTCTCATTTCCCTGATGTCATTAGTAAATAAATTCACAATTACCTCTAGTTTCATTAAATAAATCAATCCTCTAATTCTCTCAAATTAATTATCATTAGTGAAGATGATTGCTCTGGCCATAGTAAATAAAGCTACTGTCAACTGCCAGCAGGAATTGTCTCAAAGCAAGATTGCATCTCCGTTATTTAAACAGAAAGACTCAAGGAAAACAAACAGGCTTCATTTGAGAAAAAATTGGAAAGAAACACTTAAGTAAACTTATTTCCTTAAAAAAACCCCAACAAATAAAAACAAACAAAACAAAACCCTGAATGCTTATGATGACGATGTTGTTGTTGTTGTTAGGTGCCATTGAGTTGAGCACAAACAACTCCTAGGGACCCTATGGACAAAAGATTTAAACCCTGGTCTGTCTTGTGCCATCCTCACACTTCCTGACACACAAGAGCCCCCTGTGGCAGCCACCGTGTCAGTCCGCCTGGTTGAAGGTCTTCCGCTCCTTCAGTGACCCTCCACCCTTCCCAAAATCGAGTCCCTCTCCAAGGAATAGTGCCTCCTAGCTACATGCCCAAAGTGTGTGAGGCAAAACTCATCATTCTTGCCTCCAAAGAGCACTCTGGCTGTGTCCTAAGACGTATCTGTTCGTTCTTTTGGCTGTCCATGTGATGTTCACTGCTCTTTCCCAACAGCACACCTCAAAGGCATCCATTCTTTTCCTGTCTTCCTATTCACTGTCAATGTCTCAGATGCATAGCTGGTGATTGGAAAGACTATGGCCTGAATCAGACTCACCTTAATCCGCAAACTGACTTCACTACACTCAATAATTTCAAAAGACACCTAACTGCAGATTTTCCCAGTGCAATTCATCATCTTATTTCCTGACTGCTCATTCCAAGGATTTTAATTGTGGATCCAAGTAAGATGAAGCTGTTGACAGTGACACAGAGTCACTGTGTCAGAAAGGATTGACACTGAAAATTTTCAGGAAGTACCATGTGAACAGGAGCCAATGGTAATGAAGGAGGAAGTAGAAGCTGCATTGAAGGCATTGGTAAAAAATAAGACCCCAGAAATCCATGGGCTACCAATTGACTTGTTTCAATTAACAGAAGCAAACTTGGATGCATTCACCAGTCTATGCCAGGAAATTTGGAAGACAGCTGTCTGGCCAATGGACTGGAAGAGGTCCATATTTGTTCCCATTCCCAAGAAAGATGATCCAACACAATGTGGAAATTACAGAATAATATCATTGCTATCACAACCAAGCAAAATACTACTGAAGATCACTCAAAAACAGCTGGAACAGTACATAGATAAGGAACTGCCAGAAGTTCAAGCAGGATTTAGACGAGACTTGGCACCAGGGATATCATTGCTAATGTCGGATGGATCCTGGCTGAAAGTAAAGAATACCAGAAGAACATCTATTTAGGATGCTACCTGTCTTTCTCCTGTACACCAGTTGATTAGCAACACAATGGAAGTTTGGTCTTAATTATTTCAGTCTGGGTACAAATAAGACAGAAGCAACAAACATAATTTAAGGAGAAGCTTAAAACTTATTACACAAAGATAAAAGGAAACACAAAGAATATTACAGAGGTCATTATAGTTTACATTTTATCTCTCAAAAAAAAAAAGATATGTTGAAGTCCTAAGTCCTTGGAGTATTCATGAATGTGGCCTGATTTGGACCTAAGTCTTTGCAACTGCTACTAAAGTTATCATGAAGTTATCATGCAGGAACACTGTAGGCTCTAACTGGCTTAGTGGTAAGGAGTTGTGCTGCCACCAAAAGGTACACAGTTCAAATCCACCAGATGCTCTGTGAGAGAAAGATAGACAATCTCCTCTCGAGCAATTAACCGTGTCTGAAAACCTCTTTGAGGGTGAGCTATGAGTCTGTTCCAAATAAAAAGAACACAACAGGGTTCTTGTAAAGAAAATTGAATCCTTAACAACTGCAATCTTTTCATCTATCACAACACTGCCTATTGGACTAGCGGTGAGAAATTTCCGTCTTCTTGAAGTTGAGATATGAAATATAGTGAAAGCTTTGACCTTCTTCAGTAAATGCTCCAAGTCTTCTTCAGTTTCACAGAGTTGTACCATCTGTGTAACGACACATACATACCCCTAATGCATGATCTTTGTGCTGCCTTCACACCAGCTGATCCACCACAGGAGGCTGGGCAATCTCCTCCTGTGTGATTTACTGCCTCTGAAAACCCACTTGAGGGTCAGCTATGAGTTGGTTCTGACTTCACAGCACAAAACAACAACAGGATATAATCATTAAGTAAATTTTCTCAAAACTGTACACAAGTACACCTGGTATTTCCAGTGCACGTCATATTTTCACCTAACTGAATACGTCATTCTCAAAGGAGCTAAGTGCTAGAATCTTCTTGTAACCAGTTGCTGAGTAGATTTCAAATCATGAAAGCCCCATGTGTGCCCGACTACAGTTGTGCTCTAAGAGGCTTTCAGAGGCTAATTTTTCAGAAGCAAATTACTCAGTCTTTGGAGAATATCCTCCAAGATGCCTCTGGGTGGACTCCAGCCTTCAGTCTTTGAGCTAGCAACCGAGCATGTTAATTGTACCACCCATAGACTCTGATGTCTTTCTGGCAGTGGAGGAAAAAAAGTGGACTTTTCACTAAAATCTTTCCTTATACTTTAAATGTGCATAAATCTCCACTTCCTTTGTGCTATGAGCTTCTACTATGTTTTTCTCATTTCAGCCTTCAGGATACACTCACTCATACAAATCCCATTTGACAGACCCATCAGGAATCAAAGGAAGCTCATTCAAAAATCAGATAATCTCTGGGGGATAAGAACTTTCCAACCACCAGGACAACGCCCTTCTTGAGACGGCAGCCCTTAGACCAGCCAGAATTGTAGATGAGAAAACCATTTACAAAATATTATGCCAAGAAAATTAGTCAAAACAGTGGGTTTTAAGTGCAGCAAATCAAATTATGCAACTAGGTAATGAGCTTGATTGCTGCTAATTTAAAAGTTGGAAGTTCAAGTCCACCTAGAGGAATCTCAAAAGAAAGTCCTGGTGAACTGCTATCAGAAAATAAGCTGTTGAAAACCTTTTGAAATATAGTTCTCCTCTAACACAAAAGGCATAGCAATTGATTCAATAGTAACTACTACTATTTCTGGTGTGCAGAAAGAAAAAATTCTCAGGAACCATCTCTAAAATTTTTACTTCAATTATAATACTTTATATTTCAATTTTATTTTTCTAAGATTAGCAACTAACAGGCACCCGTGTAATAGACCACACAGGGCTCGCATACGTATTTTGTGCAGATGAAAACTGTTTCCTAACTTACATAGCAACTTTTATTAACATATGGAAAAGTTTTTTTCTCTTCTACTAACTGCATTTAAATGTCTTCTAGAATTTTTACTTCATTCTTTCTTAAAATCCCATGATTTATATTATTAGGGGCCTGAAGTGGTTTTTATCTCCTTCATACATATTTTGACCTCAAAACCATCAATTTTCTGTGATTTGTCCTGACATAAATTACTGGTTTGACTGCTTTGGCAATGAGCAAAATACTAGTGACTTAAATAGGAGTAAAGTATGTTTTCATCACATAAAAATCTAAGTAGATATTCAGTCAGGGGATAGAGAGTCCCTGCATGAAGCATTCATCTGATGACCAAGATCTCTTCTATTTACTTTCTTTCTATCTCTCTTGCATGGGGTTAAAATTGACTCTGGTCTGTGGGAAAAGGGAAGGCCAACCGGGGAGCTAGCAGCTTCCTTTTGAGAAAATAACCCCAACTTGCTTACACCTGTTCTATCTGAATACCACTTGCCCAGAACTTAGTCACACTCAGCACATGCTGAAAATTTTTAAGTCTCAGTGGAAAATTTTCCAGGAAAAGAAAACTCAAAAGGTTCTTTTAATAATAGAAAAATTAGTTTCAGAGAACTATTTATTGGGGTGGTTCCCCATAACTTTACACTAAAGAGAAATATGAGGGGGCAATGTTAATTTCAAACTAAAAAGACAGAGAAGAAAAGAGAAGTGAAATGCTGTTATTGTTGTTCTTATGTATTACTGAATTAAACCTGATCCATAGGCATCCCTCCAGTACGTATTCAGAGGCTGAAAATGTCACAGGAAAAGATTGTCCATCTTTCCCCCATGCAGAAGCTGGTGGATTCAAATTGCCTGTCTTTGGATTGGCAGCACAATCCCTTACCCATTAGGTCACGAGAGCTCCCTGAATAATTGAAGGAAGACTCGTCAACAACCTGCATTATTCAGATGACACAACCTTGCTCACTGAAACTGAGGAGAACTTGAAGTGCTGGCTGCAGAAGATCAAGGACTATAGCCTTCAGTATGAATTGCATCTCAACATAAAGTAAAATCCTCACCAATAGGCCAACAGGAAGCATCATGATGGATTAAGATTGAAGTTCAAAATTATTTCATTGTACTTGGATCCACAATCGACACATATGGTGTCAGCCATCAGGAAATCAAAAGACAAGTTTTGTATTGGGAAAATCTGCTGCTAAGACCTCTCCAGGATACTAAAGAGCAACAATGTCAGTCTAAAGACTAAGGTGTGCCTGATCCAAGCCATGGTCTTCACAATTGTTTGGTACGCATCTGAAAGGAGGAAAACCACTAGGGATGATAGGAGAAAAAAAATCTATACCTTTGAACTGTGATGCTGAAGAAGAGTATTGAACATACTAAGGACTGCCAAGAGAGCAAACAGATCTATCCTAGAACAGATGAAACCAGATTGCTTCTTGGAGGCAAGGATTTTGAAGCTCCAACTCACATACATTGGGCATGTTGTCAGGAGGGAATAGTCTTTGTATAAAGACATCATGCTTGGAATGTCAGTGCAAGAGATGAAGACCTTGAATGAGATGTATTGAAACAGTGACTACGGCAATAGGGCTAGGTGTTGGAGAATGTGAAGTTGGCTCAGCATATGGCAAGATTCAGAGCTATTGTTCATAAAATCGTTATGTGTCATGGTTGACTCAACAGCACATAATAACAACATGTTTTATACATAATAATCGTACAAATATTATTAATTTCATTTTCTAAATAATGATATTAAACTTAAAAGACAATAAATATCTTAACCAAAGATAAAAAGCATATAAAATAGCATCTAGTTTCAAACTCAAGTTCTTCTAAATTGATACATTTCACTAACCCATGAGAGGTAACAATAATCTCTCTCTTTTTTTTTAATTAAATTTTATTAATTTTAATGAACATTTACAGAGATTTGGGGTTTTCATTCATAACAATAATCTCTCTATCTGGCTTGTCTCAGTCTTGGATCGTAAGCCAAATGTAAAGTAAAAGAATTCAACATCAAAGTTAAATATAGTAAAACTTTACCTCCCACAATCTTTGAATTCCTATTTCCCTACCTAATAGAACCATATTAAAATGCAGCTCAAAATTAAGATATTATGGAACTAATCATAAAACATAATCTAATTTTTCACTTTTAAATTGAGAAAATATTGGCTGGCTATCAAAATTTAAAACTGTGTGCCTAATTTGGGGGATCATTTCTACGTAAAAAGTTTCAGAAATCCCAGAATTCCCACTCTAACAGTGCTC
>NW_006399806.1:10500693-10515530 GCF_000299155.1 Elephantulus edwardii | reverse complement strand
GAAATCTTATAGATCACCATAAGAAGTGTGTATGCTAGTCAAAAAAACATCAGCAGTTTTAATTCAGGATCACATGCACAAATTTATATATCAGAATGAGTATTTTGGCTGCTAAATACAAGTTGGGGTGTTTTTAAGCTACTTCTAAGAGCTTTTGCAGTAGATCCTAGAGAGTTGTGCTGCTAACTGAAAAGCCACCCTTCTCTGACAGTTTAAACCCAACAGCTGCTGTGTGGGAGAAAGGCCCTTGAAAATCTATTTGGGGTTTCACTGTGAGTCATTTCAGACTCAAGAGCAATGCTTCTGACCTTTGACCAGTTAATAGGCTATTATCTGGGCAAAATACAATGGCTAAAGCCATGAAAATAGATATAGATGAGGTCGATTTTGGTAGGGGTTTTGAGATGATTTGTTGATCCTATGGCAGGTATTTAGATTGGGGAGCGGGAAGCAGCTATCAATGAGTGATGCCTTTGAGCGGAGGTGCTGGAGAAGAGTCTTGAACATACATGGACCACAAAGAAAACAAATAGGTCTGTCTTAAAGAGGGTGAAACCAAGTTTCTCTTTAGAGGCAAGGATTTGACGCTCCATCATCCATACTTTGCACATGTGGCCCAGAAGGTCCAGTCCTTAGAGAAGGATATCATGCTTGGAATGGTGGTAGGACAACGCACAGGAGGAAGACCCTGGATGAGATGGATTGATTCAGTGACTGGGGCAGTGCGGGCAGGTGTTTTGGAGTCAGTGAGACTTTCATAGGACAGGGAAGGCTTCAGATCTATTGTACATAAGGTGGCTATGAGTCACAGGTGACTTGATGGCACATAACAACAACAACATCAAGAATTACTCCTATATATTGTCTTAATTAAGTGGGAATGATATCCTTTATTGAAGAGGAAAAAAGCAGGTTAAGGAACCATTTAGAATAAAATTAGGAGTTACCTTTGGACATGTTAAGGTGAAAATGTCTAGCATGAATTCATTGTGCCAGTATGTCAAGCCTAGAACACAGGTGTCAAAGAGGTCAAGGCTAAAGAGATGCAGGTTGTCCCAATTTACATTGGAACAGGATTAAATCTACAGTGCTGGCTACACCCAGGGAGAAAAGTCAGGTGGGAAGGAGAACGATTGGGGACTTGAGAATAAACTCTGTAGTTACCCAGCACTTAGATACAGAATAAAGGAGAAATAGTAATGAGGGAGAAAAAAAAATAATTCGCATGAACTATGCGAACCCCAGAGAAAGATGTGTAATCATAGCACTCTGTTTAGTTCAAATGTGCAACACATACACAGTCATAATCAGATAAACTTTACAGTTTTCAAACTTTAGAATTAGCTTCTAAAATGTTTGAGTATGGTTATAACACAGATTTTATAGTGAATTAATCTTGAAAGTATAAATGCAGATTGAGAGCAGGCAGAAAACTGGTGGAGCAATGGGAGAGAGGGAGGATAGATGGAATGTACAAAAAAGTATTTACAAGGTGGAAAGAAACGAAATGGTAATGAATTAGAACAATCCAACTATTTTGAAGAATTGATGTAACTGGCAGAATTATGACCAAAATAGCAAATGTGTTTGCGGTGGAAAGTGAGATATGGAAAGAGGAGACAGAGCAGGAGTATTTCCCTTCTCATTTTAAGTCCTTCTGTGCGATAGGACTTTTTTTAATTACATGCAGAATTTACTTTGATGTCAGTTGGAGGTATGCAGGTGAGAGAGGATTAAATGAAATTAAATTTCTAAAGCTTAGATTTTTCTGACCCAGAAATTCCACTTCTAGTAATATTCCCTACAGAAATATTCAAAGATGGGGACAAAGATTTATGTGCAAGTGTGTTTGCTACGGTATTAATTATAATAGTAAAAAGTTGGAAACCACCTTTCTAATAAATAGTTGGAGGTGATTCAAATAAATTATAGTTTATCTATATAATGGAATATTAAACAGCTATTAAATCATTTTTTAGATTATTTGAAGACCTCATATAATATTCATATCGCATTATTATGCCAAGCAAAAGCCCAGGAGTCAAAATCAACTGGATGACAATGGGTATGGTTTATGCATTTGAAGTTTTGAAGTAGTGTGTATGTAAGTAGTGTGCATGGTGTGCATCTGTGCAGAAATCACTCACTCACACACTGCCATCAAGTCGGTTCCAACTCACAGTATCCCTTCACTGGTTCCTGAGGCTGTAACGCACAAGTCGGGGAGTGTCCCAGAGACAGAGCTAGGTTTGGAGGCTAGCAGTGAAACTCAGAGCATAAAATATTAAGTACAAACAAAAAGTAAGTGAAGATGACCAAAAATTACCAATAATCATGATGGGTATCAAAAAACCAAAAGCAGTCTGAATATTTTTAAAATTGACTTTAAAATGTTTCTAAAAATCTAAACATATAATCAACCCCTACTATAGCAGGAGTCCTCTGATCATAATTTGGAAGCAAAGCATCAACAACAGCTATTAACAACAGCTCTCAAAAACAGCTCTCTCCCTTTCCTCATGTTTACTTGTTATTGGCTTCAAGTGGACTATGACTCATAGCAACCCTATCAGCAACAGATCTGAAGTTTGCCCTGTTGTTTTTGTTATGTGCCCTCAAGTCAAAAGTGATTTATGGTGACCCTCTGTACAACAGCTCAGAACCCTACTCTATCTTGAGCCAGCCTCGTTGTCTCTGGCACACCATTATCTCACTCAGTCTATTCCTACAAGATCTTCCTCTCCAGCACTGTCCCTCTACCCTTCTAAGCATGACGTCCCTCTCTAAGGACTAGTCCTTCCTTACAACATGCACAAATTATGTCAGATGAATTGTCCTTAGAGGCAGCTCCTTGCCTCCAATGAGCAGCCTAATTTTACTCTCTCCAGGTCTGATCTGCTTGTTCTCCTAGGAGTTCAGAGTATATTCACTGTTCTCCAGCACCACAACTCAAAGACATGGATTCTTCCATCATCCTTAGTCACTGTATAGCTTTCTGATGCATAGCAAGTAATTGTAAAGACCCTGACATGGAAACGATGGACCTTAGACTCTAAACTGACATCTTTGCTCTGAAGAGATTCCTCAAGCAAATTTTTCGAATGCACATCATCTTTTGATTTCCTAGTTGCTAGTACCAAGAGTGTTGATTGTGAAGCCAAGCAAACAGAAGCTATTAACAATCAAAATCTCTTCACCGTCTATCATGATGCTTCTAAACAGCCCAGTGGTGAGAATCTTTGATTTCTTGATGTTGAAGTTCAATCCATATTGAAAACTGCAGTCTTGACCTTCTTCACCAAACGTCTTAGGTCCTTCTCAGTTTTGGCAAGCAAGGTGTGTCATCTGAATAAAGCTGGTTGTTGATGAGTCTTCTTTCCATCCTGATGCCACATTCCTCCTCACAGAGCCCAGCCTCCCAAATGATCCGATAAGCATATAGATTGAATAGGTATGGAGATAGGATGCATCCCTGGCATACACCTTTCCTGATTTTTAACCACATAGTGTTTCGTTTTTTAAGGAAATGTGGGGTCAAGATTGGTGGAAGATCTATCAACAATCTGCAATATGCAGGTGATACAACCCTGCTTACTGAAACTGAGGAGGACCTGAAGCGCTTGCTACAGAGGGTCAAGGACTGCAGCTTCCAATATGGATTGAGGCTCAATGTCAAGAAGACAAAGATTCTCACCACTGAGCCAATTGGCAGCATCAGGATTGATGGTGAAGAGATTGAGATTGTTCACAGCTTCAGTTTACTTGGCTCCACAGTCAACACTCTCGGCACCAGCAGCCAGGAAATTAGAAGACGTATTGCCATGGGAAAGTCTGCTGTTAGAGACCTCTCCAAAGTTCTGAAGAGCAATGGTGTCTCTTTGGAGACCAAGGTATGTCTGATACAGCCCATGGTCCTTGTTATCACTTGTTATGCATCAGAGAGTTGGACAATGACTAAGGAGGAGAGAAGGAAAATTGATGCCTTTGAGCTTTGGTGCTAGAGAAGAGTATTGAGGGTACCATGGACTGCTAGGAAAACAAGCAGATTCATCCTGGAAAGGGTCAAACCAGGCTGCTCCTTGGAGGCAAGGATTCTGAGGCTCTGTCTAACTCTAACATACTCTGGACATTTTGCAAGGAGGGACAGGTCCTTGGAGATGGACATCATGCTTGGTAGGGTGGAGGGACAGTGCAGAAGGGAAAGGCCCCCTATGAGGTGGATTGATTCAGTGATTGGGGTAATCGGGATGGGTGTGTCGGAGACGGTGTGATTGGCACAAGTCAGAGCAGAGTTTAGAGCTGTTGTACATAGGGTCACTATGAGTTGCAAGTGACTCGATGGCACATAACAACAACAACAACAGTGTTTCCTTGCTCTGTTCTGATGACTACCTTCTGGTACAAGTATTGGTTTCATATTAGCACAATCAAGTGTTCTGAGATTCCCATTTTTCTCAGAGTTAACCACAGTTTGTTGTGATCCACACAGTCAAAAGCCTTTGCATAGTCAATGAAGCACAGATACACATTCCTCTGTTACTTTCTGTTTTAAGCCAAAATCGATCTAACATTAGCTACAATATCCCTAGTACTACAGCCTCCTCTAAACACAGACTGCACATCTGACAATTTTCTGTTCATGTACTGTTCTAGTCATTTCTGGATAATTTTTAGCAGGAACTTACTTGCTTGTGATATTAATGATATTGTTCACTAATTTCCACACTCTGGTCACCTTTCTTTGGAATGGGAATAAATATGGATCTCTGCCAATCAGTTGGTCCGGGGGCTGTCCTCCTTGACACAAATTGATGAACACATCCAGGGAAGCGTCTGTTTGTTGAAATATTGTCACTTGGTATGTCTTCAAATCCTGAGGCCTTGGTTTTTGCCAATTTCTTTAGAGTGGCTTGAACTTCCTCACTCATCACCATAGGCTCTTGATCATGCTTTGTTTCATGAAATTCTTCTGTGTCAGCCAATTCCTCTGGTACAGTAACTCTGTATACTCGTTCTATCTTCTTTTAATACTTCCTAGATCATTTAATATTCTGCCCACAGCATCTTTAAGTATTGCAGCTCAAGACTTTAATTTGTTCTTCAGTTTCTTGAGCTTAGGAAATACTGCAGGAGGTCAGCCCTGGCCGGACTCTAGGTCTTTTACATTTCATTGTAATACTTTGCTTTGTCTCCCTGTGCTGTCCTTTGAAATCTTCTATTCAGCTCCTTGATTTCTTCCCTTTGCTTGGCTTCTAGGCACTCTAGTACAGTACTTAGAATATTTTCTTTTTCAGAATCTCTTCTAGCATACATTTTTTTGTTTAAATTCAACTTTATTGAGGCAAAAAATTACATCCACTACAGTGAACACATTTTAAGTGTTCATTTCAATAAAATGTCACAAACATACACTTCCATCCATTCACTACAATCGAGATGTAAAATATATCTCTCATCCAAAAAAATACCCTTTTTAACCAATTGCCACTTTCCACCTCCCTTTCCTGAAAACCATTAATCTGCTCATTGTTTTGTCTTTCCTAGACATTCACATAAATGGAATTGAATGGATTTGCTCTTTCATATCTGGCTTCTTTCATTGCAGAGTGTCTTGAAATTTAACCATGTCATTTTGTTTTATATTTCTTCAGTATGTTGATTCTTTTTACATACCACAGTTTATGTGTCATATATTGATGAGTATATAAGATTTTTCAATTTTGTATTACTTAAATATAGCTTTTGTGAACCTTACTTTACAAGTTTTCGTAGATCAATGCTCTTCAGTTTAGGCACTGTTGATATTTGGGTGTGTAAATCTCCTTATTAAAGTTATCACATGTGTTCTAAGATATTTAGAGTATTTTTTGTGAAATTATTGTGAAATAAAATGACTTTTTTCTTTTTTTAATTTTATTTTAATAATTTTAATGAACATTTACAGATATTTTGAATTTCCATTCATTCATTGTTGCACTTTTCTCCCTGCCTAGCCCTCCCCTACCTCTCCCCCGAGTTTGCTCCTCTCTTTGAAAAAGTAAAAGAACCTTTTGACAATATTTGTTATTATTTTTGTTACTATTTTTATAGGAAATTTTTAATGTATTGTGCATTTGAATCTTTTCTCTGATGTATATATATGGCAAATATTTTTCCTGGGTGTATGGAATATCCCCCTTATATCCTAGTTCCTTATAAAAAAAAAGTTCTAACATCCATGTTGGTCTTTTATTCCTCCTCTTTGCAATGACCTTTTTTCTGGATGATATTTTTTATATCTTTCCACAACTCCTCTAGTCTTTGCTCATTAGTGTTCAAGACCTCAAACCTATTTCTGAGATAGTTTTGAAATTCAGTTGGGATAGACTCAAGATCAAATTTTAGTCCTTGTGGATTTGATTTAACCTTCTTCAGCTTCAGTTTGAACTTGTACATGAGTAGTTGATGATCTGCTCCACAATCAGCACCTGGCCTAGCTGAAACTGAGCTTCTCCAGAGATTCTTTCCACAGATTTAATCAGTGTGATTCTTATGCATACTATCAGGTGAGACCCTTATGCATAGTCTGTGCTCGTTTCTTATAAAACGTATTGGCAGTGAATATATCATTGAATGTACAGAATTCTATCCTTCTATATCCAGCCTCATTTCGGTCACCAAGTCCATGTTTTTCTGACTACTGATCCTTCTCTGTTCCCAACTTTTGCATTCTGGTCACCTATCATTATTATTATTATTGCATCTTGATTGCATGTTCAATAGACTACTGATTCTAAAACTTTATAGAAATTTTCTACTTCCTTTTCTTTGGTTCTGGTTGTTGGTTCATATATTTGAATGATAGTGATATTCACTGAATTTCTTTGTATGTGTATGGATATTATCCTGTCACTCACAACATTAAGATGGATCCAGAAATGAATTTTTTTACTATGAAAGCAGTTTTTTCTTATCTTATTTTCTTCACCTTTTCATCTCTATCATAGTAGATAATATGATCATCTGATTCAAAATGTCTCATGCCAATCCATTTGATTTTGCCAATACCTAGTATTTTAATATTTAGGCATTCTATTTCTTTCTTAGTGTCCAAGTTTCCTACATTCATGCTTCTCACATTCCATGTTCCAATTACTAGTATGTTCTTACAGTTCCTTCTCCTTTGTGTTTCAATATTTGAGGATTCAGCCTCATTGCCATATTTGCTAGTGTACCCTAAGTGTGTTCGATTGTATATGGGATTTTCGAAGCCCTATTATTTCGGAAATGGATGGCCAGTTCTTCGTGTTGTTGTTATTCTTGTTAGGTGCCAAGGAGTCGGGTATGACTCACAACAACTCTATGAACAAAAGATTTTAAACCAGTCCTTCCCTGTGCCATCCTCACACTTCCTGACACACAAGAGCCCATTGCAGCAGTCATCTTGTCAACTCACCTGGTTGAGGGTCTTTCTCTCCTCGCCAACCCTCCATCCTTCCCAACATCATGTCCTTCTCCAAGGAATAACACCTCTGAGCAATATGTCCAAAGTGTATTTGGAGAAGCTTCATCATTCTTGCCTCCAAAGAGCACTCTTGCTGCACACTTGTCCTCTATTCATTTTCTTGTTCATCCATGGAATGTTCAGCACACTTCTCCAACACCACAGCTCAAAGGCACCAATTCTTTTTCTGTCATCCTATTCATTGTCCAAGTCTCAGATGCATAGCTAGTAATCAGAAAGACCATGGCCTGAATCAGACACATCTTAGTCCTTAAATTGACATCATTACTCCTCAGTAATTTGGAAAAGTCCCAGATTTTCCCAGTGCAATGTGTCTCCTTATTTCCTTACTGCTCATACTAGGGTTTAATTGTGGATCCAAGCAAGATGTAGCTGTTGACAGTTTCAATCTCCTCTCCATCCACCATGACACAGCCTATTGGTCTACTGGTAAGAATCTTTGTTTTCTTGATATTGAGATGTAATTCATACTGAAAGCTTCATTCCTTGATCTTCTGCTGTAAGAGCTTCAAATCCTTTCTTCAAATTATTCCTTGTCTGTCTGAATTTGAATGCTCAACTTTAGAACAGTATCTTATAGACAAGCCTTTTACAAAAAGAAGCAGATGAAGGACATTTCCTAATTATAGAAGCAACCAATAGATCCAGTGTTACTTCCGCCAACTTTTTCACATGTGCCTCTTGACCTATCCCTTTCCCTGTTCCAGAAACATCCCCTTCCACTCTCACCTACCATTCAACACCTCCCTCCCCTTATCTAGGCCTTGATATGATAGCTTAGGTCTCGAGACTTCTGTGGTACCTCACACTGTGGCCAGTCTCTTATTGCTGCAGCTAGTCCCTCTTGGGTTCAGAAGTCTGTAAGTCCAAAGCCTAGGTATGGGTTTCTAACTTAGAAGGTTCTGAAGAAAAGTCCTTTGCCTTGAACTTCTGCTCCAGGACTGACTGACTGTGACTTATTGCTTCTTCTCTTCCATTTGCAGCACTTTGCTGTCACAGTGGGATAATTTCACAGGAAAGGGTAATGTATCCTCTAGATACATTGGTATACAAGTCTTTTCTTGGTCCAAGGGCCACAGGCCCAACTGCCTGAACTAGTTTTCTAAGCAGGCCCTGTGTGGTGGGGTTCATGGAATGTGGCATACCTGATATGGAGAGGGAAGAGATGAAATGCTACTCTCATTCTTTGCTACTTCCTTCAGAGCAGCTTGAATTTCCTCCTCCATCACCATAGGTTCTTGATCATAAGGTTTTTCATGAAATTCTTCTGTGTCAGCCAATTCCTTTTGGTTTAGTGACTCTGTGTTCTCCTTCTTTTGATGTTTCCTGAGTCATTCAATATTCTGCACACAGCATTCTCATGTAGGCTTCAATCTGTTCTGTTCCTTTAGCTTAAGAATTGCTGAGTTCAGCCCTTTGATTTTCCAATTCCAACTCTTTGTAATTTCATTATAATACTTTGCTTTGTCTTCCCATGCTGCCCTTTGAAATCTTCTGTTCAGCTCCTTCACACCTTGATTTTCTCCCTTTGCTTTGGCTTCTCATCACTCTAGTTCAATGTTCAGAGTCTCTTCTCACATCTATTTTGGCCTTTTCTTCCTCTCCCCTCTTTGAAATGACTATTTACATTCTTCATGGATGATATTCTTGAAGTCCTCCCAGAGCTCATCTGGTCTTCACTCATTAGTGTTCAAGGCCTCAAACCTGCTCCTGAGATGGTTCTGAAATTCTAGTGGGATAGATTCAAGGTCAAACTTTGGTTCTTGGAGATTTGATTTCATTTTCTTTAGCTTAAGTTTGAACTTGCATTTGACTAGTTGATGAGCTGATCTAAAATCAGCACCTGGCCTTGTTTTCACACTGATATTGAGCTTCTTCAACTCTTTTTCACACAGATGTAATCAATCTGATTCCTGTGTAGGCCATCAAGTGAGGTCTATGTGTATAGTTGTCATTTGTGCTTCTTATAAAAGGTATTTACCATTAATGAATCATTGATTGTACAGAATTCTATCATTCTGTCTCTCGCTTCATTTCTTTCACCAAGTTCATGCATCCTTCCTTGTTCCCAGCTTTTGCATTCCAGTCACCCATTACTATCAATGTATCTTGGTTGCATGTTTGATCAATTTGCATGTGTGGTGTTCACACCTTCCCCTGCTCTGCCAGTCCCCAGCTTAAGTCCCTCTCCTTGCTCCTCTGGAACCTCTCATCCCCTCTGTCCTATTTTCTCTTCACTCACCTGTGATATTGGTCCCCTTCCTGGAGCAGGGGTGGGGGTAGTATTTACATGGTGAAAGCAGTCTCTTTGTGCTTCCCACAGGAGTAGAGCACAGGACAAATGTGTTCCTGTGACTAAGAAGCCCTAAGCACTCTAATCTTTCTGTTCATTATGTTAATTAGAACCACTTCAGTTATTCCATCCTGCTACTGCCTCATAGAAGCCCAGGTAAAGTAATAGTTAAACACACTCAAATTTGTCTTGTGAAGGTCATACAGGAATACAGACATCAATAACCCAGGCCAAAGTCAAATGTAAGAAGTTATGGTGACCCTAGATTTTAAGTAATAGTGAAGTGTTAATAAGAAAAAACAAGTGAATGTCATTGGAGCATTGAGAAAGACAGACAGAAGTAGCACAATAAGCATGGCCACATAGAAACTATGAGAAGCAAAGAAGCTTCCTGAGGGCTCATTTTTTAAATTTAAATTTATTATTAATTTCAGTAAAAATTTACAGAGACTTTGGATTTCCATTCATACATTGTTGCACATTTCTTCCCTCCCAACCCTTCCCCCAGTACACTTGGAAAAGTAAAAGAAAAATTCTTTCATTATTTTACAAACAACCCCCCCACCCCTGCCGTCCACTCCACCATGTAGCCTTTGCTCTAGACTCCTGTCATGACAAAAATACCTAATCACATATCTCTTTTAAACGGTTTTCTCCCTCACCTGCTTCAATGCAGTATACATTATTGAACCATCTTTCTAAGTCTCTCCCAACCCCAAGATCAGTCCTGTTTTACTTAGAGCTAGGGATTTTGAACATTTCTTCATGTGCTTGTTAGCCTTCTGAATGTCTTCTTTGGTGTCTTCTTTATATCCTGTGCCCATTTTTCTGCTGGATATTTATCTTTATCTTGTTGTGGTGAGAGCTCGTTTTCTAGTACCTTTTGAAGCCAGTGGGACATTCTTGCCTTTCATTGACCATGAAATTAGCCTCCACACAAGAAGCCTATTTATTTACAAATGTGCTATATTTTATTCCAGATTTTCTACCTTAGAATAAAATAACCTTAACTAAATCCCATGAGATATTTGACCAAACATAAGCAACCTCAGTGGCTATTTTTTTTTCTCTATAAATATATAAGACAGGTTTTGTCAAGTTCATCATTTACAGTTGTACAACTTGGTGATAGTAATTATATTAATTGGACAATCCTACCCAAATCAAAGCTATGTTTCCATCACCGTAAGCCTCAATGCAAAACTCCATCAACAGTAAAATTTGCTTCCCATGTAATTACCAACAAATTTGGGCTTTTATACACTCAATTTTATTTCCATTTCATAGTTTTAGTGAGGTCATACAATATTTGTTGGTTGTTTTGAGTGGGTTTATTTTCATGATTGGTTTACTAATACCATATTAGCAAGATTCCACCATAATGTGTCTTTACTGAGACTATTCCTCTTACTGGATTAGTAGTATTATTCCATGTTGTTATTGTTTTTATGTACAATCAAGTCCTTTGTGACTCATAGTGACCCTCTGTACAACAGCCCTAAACCTTACTCTATCCTGTGCCAATCTTAGTGTCTCTGACACACCTACCCCCCAATACTCCAGTCACTGAATCAATCCATCTAATCAAGGGTCTTCCTCTCTTGTGCTGTCCCTCCACTCTCCCAAGCATGATGTCCCTCTCCAAGGATTAGTCCCTCCTTGCAGCATGTCCAAAGTATGTCAGACGAAGCTTCAGAATCCTTGCCTTCAAGAAGCTGCCTGGTTTCTTTTACCTTACCAGTAAGAACCTGTTTATTTTTCTAGCAATCCATTCATCAGTACTCTTCTCCAGCACCACAGCTCGAAGGCATCAATTCTCCTTCTACCATCCAAGTCATTGTCCAACTTTCAGATGCATATCAAGTAATTGCAAAGACTATGGTCTGAATCAGGAATACACTAGTCTCCAGACTGATGTCATTTCTCTTCAGGACTTCGAAGAGGTCTCTGACAGCAGACTTTCCCAGTGCAATTCGTCTTTTAATTTCCTGGCTGCTGATACCAAGAGTGTTGATTATAGACCCAAGCAAACTAAAGCTTTTAACAATCTCCATCTCTTCACCATCTGTCATGGTGCTGTCAAATGGCTCAGTGGTGAGAATATGTGTTTTCTTGATGTTGAGCTTCAATCCATATTTAAAGCTGCAGTCCATGACTTTCTGTAGCAAGTGCTTCAGGTCCTCCTCAGTTTCAGCAAGCAGGGTTGTGTCATCTGAATAACACAGATGTTGATGAGTCTTCCTCCAAATCTGATGCCACATTTCTCCTCATAGAGCCCAGCCTTCTGGATTATCTGTTCTACATGTAGATTGAAAAGGTATAGATATAGGACATAGTCCTGGTGTACACCCTTCCTAATTTTGAACCATGAAGTGTTTCCTTGCTCTGTTCTGATGACTGGCTCCTGGTCCAAATATAGGTTTCAAATAAGCACAATTAAGTATTGTAGTCTGGGTTTAGACGAGGCTGTGGTACTAGGAATATTATAGCTAATGTTAGATGGATCTTGGCCTATCTGTGTATTATTCCATACTATTAATATTCTTCTATATGCAAAGGCATTTGCCTGTGTGGATCATAACAATTTGAGGCTAACATTGAGAAAAATGAGAATCCCAGAACACCTATTTATCTCCATACAAAACCTATACCTAGACCAAGAAGCTCCTGTCTGAACAAAGCAGGGAGAATCTGCAAGTGTTAAAATAATGAAAGATGTGTGTAAGAGCTATCCTTTGTCCATACCTATTCAATACATTTGCTGAGAAAATAATTCAAAAAAACTAGACTTTGTGAAAAGGAATGGAGCATCAGAATGAGAAAAAGAATCAATCATTATGTAGATGACACAACCTTGCTTTCTGAAAGTGAGGAGACTTGAAGTGCTTGCTGCAGAAGATCACGACATCATGAAAAATAAAATCCTCATCACCAGGCCAGCAGACAGTATTGTGATAGATGAAGAAAGTTGGAATTGTCAATGACTTAATCTTTCCTGGATCCACAGTCAACACCATTGGTACCAGCAGGTAAGAAATAAAGAGACATGTTGCACTGGGAAAGTCTGCTACCAAGGACCTCTCTAAAATACTAAGAAGCAATGATGTCAGCTTAAAGAACAAGGGACACCTGATTAAAGCCATAGTTTGCAGGTAGTTACTATGCATCTGAGAGCTGGACAATAAGTGAGGATGACAGAAGAAGACTCAATGCCTTTGAGTTGTTGTGCTAGAGAAGAATACTGAATATCTCATGGGCTGCCAAAAGAACAAACATCTTACACAAAATGCAGCCAGAGTGCTCCTTGAAAGTAAGGATGACAAAGCTTCATCCCCACATAAATTAGACCTGTTGTTAGGAGAAAACATTCCTTGGAAAGAGACATCATGCTTGGAAAGGTGAATAGTCAGCATAGGAAATAAAAACCCTCAGTGAGTTGGTTTGAAACAGTGACTGCAGCTATGGGCTTAAGTATGTCAGTGATGATGTAAATGGTACAGGATAGGACTGGGTTCAGATCTGTTGTTTATAGGGTTGCTAAGAGTCATACTTGACACCTAACAACAGCCACCTAGCCAGTAAGAGAAATAAGGAGAAATTGAGATTTGTTTCCTTGATTTGGAGGTTTAGGATCATAGTTTCATAACATATCCCTGTTAATTGGCCTAAGCATACTTCTTGTTGTTGTTGTGTTCCATAGAACTGGAACCAACTTATAACTCAATTTTCAGTGGACTTTCAAAGACAGTAAATCACATGGGAGGAGATTGTCCATCTATCTCCTGCAGAGCAGCTGGTGGATTTGAATTGTGAAACTTTCATATTGCAGCACAGCTTCTTACCACCGGGCCACCAGTATTAAGTACTTCATTTGTACCTCCATAGTTCCTGGGGTCTTGTTATCAAGTTCCCACAGCAACACTGTGAACAATGAAAGACTCTGAACCTTGCCCCATCCTGTGCTATCATCATCTCTGAAATATATGAGCCCACTGTTAGAATCATTGTGTCGATCCATCTCATTGAAAGTTATGCCCTCTTCACTGACCTCTTCCTTTCCAAGCATGATGTCCTTTACCAAGGACTGGCCCCTCCTCCAAATGACCAAAGCACAATTGGTTTCTATTTACTTGAAGCAATCAAGGAAGGAAAGGCAGGAACAGGAGGAAAAGAGAGAATTTGTGGTTAATTGCCTCTATGAACAACTTCTTTCTCTGCCTAGATACTAGCGAACTGAATGGTATCTAGTTACAACTACTTAACATTTTGTCAAAGGTTTTCCGTAATTGTTAGTTGCAATTGAGTAAATTGTTACTCATAGCAACTTCATAAAGAACAGATCACATCCTTGCCTTATCCAGGGCCATCCTCACAATAGCCATAATGTTCAAGTCCATTGCTGAACTCACTCTGTCAATACATATCATGAAAATCTCTTTCACTGATACTTACTTTTCCAAGCTCCCGAAGGCTTTGGTCTTTGATATCCTTTAATGTGTTCTTCAAATTTTCTTCACTTTCTGCTACCAATGTTATATCATCTGGGTAATAAACATTATTAATTCTTCCAATCCTGATCTCATATTCTCCTATGTATAATCCATCTTCTAAGATTACTGGTTAAAAGATTGAACTTTGACACACACATTTCCTAATTTTAACTATGCATTATTCCCTTGTTCTGTTTGAATGACTACTTCTTGATCTGTGTGCATTGCTTATAGAAGGACCCTAATCACAAGGAAGAAACATGAAGATTAATATTTCAAATTATTATGGAATCTAGCCTTCCAGGAAATGTGTAAGCTATATAAACCGCTGAATTATTACCCTAAGGTAATCATTTTACCTTAAACCAAATGCAGTCCCTGAAATCTTATTTAAAATAAATATTATTTTTGTTTAGCACTTGCTGCGAAGGATCAAGGACTGCAGCCTTCAGTATGGACTGAGGCTCAATGTCAAGAAGACAAAGATTCTCACCACTGGACCAATTGGCAGCGTCAGGTTGGATGACGAAGACATTGAGAGTGTTCACAG
>NW_006399806.1:10462387-10500053 GCF_000299155.1 Elephantulus edwardii | reverse complement strand
TTTTTGGCTGTTTGGGGGCCTTTAGATATTTGAGGATTTTTTTACCCTATTTTTTTTTAAAGAGCATGAGACAATAAGACTTCACTAAGAGAAGAAAGAATCAAGTTCAGCTCAAAGTTTATTCCTCTGCAAAAAAGTCAGATAGGTATAACTCCAGCTTTTCTTCCTAATGCTACTATAGTAGCCATTTCCACAGGACTTTCTACTTCTCTGTTGGGTCTCCTTAAACTCACCGACCCTGCTCAGAATCATGGGCTCTTTCTTCCTACATTGGGAGTTCTTTCTTTCTCTCCCCTCCACCCTACCCCACCCCACTCCAAGTTTAGAGATTAGGAGGGTTTTAGTGTTGGAATTTGGAGTCTAAAGGAAGGTTGATATAAATTTAATTGTGTCCTCCAAAAAATACATTTGTATAATAACATAATTAATACAGTAGCTATGTAATTATCCTGTGACCTAATAAAGCAAATAGTTGTAGAAAGATTGAAGGTAGATTATGACAAAAATGATCTTACTCCTAATGGAATATAAGATAAATTCCCCCTGGTTATGACCTATAATGCTGCTTATCTAACTAGAGATAAAGGAGAAGAGAGAGAACAGAAGGGGAAGGGGAGATAGATGAACCTCAGTACCACCGACAAATAATCACCAGAGGCAGAATGTATCTTCTTTGGACTCTGGATCCTGCTGGAGAAAGGTAAAATGCATAGAGATATCCAAGGGAAGCCAGACTTACAGACATTGAAAACAAAACAAAAACCAAGGACTTTCCTCCATAATCAATATAGAGAGAAAGAACGTCTTTCCCTAGAGAAGGTATCCTGACTTTGGACGTCGACCTCCCTAAACTCTAAGAGAATAAATTTCTATTTGTGAAAGCCATCCCTTTGTGGTATCTCTGTTATGTTGTTGTGGTTGTTGATTGCTGTCAAGTCAAGCATGACTCATAGAGACCCTATGAACAAAAGACCTGAAGCCTTTCTATAACTATCATTGTTTTTCAAAGTTCATCATTTCCAGAGGCATGTTGTTGTTTACGAAGTGGATGCCATCCCTGCTTCCAATAGCAGCATTAAATAACTAAGACGTGTGCTGTGCTTCAGGTTCTTCTTGAGGTTCATAAGATTCTTTAGCCTCTGTGAGATTAGTCCTTATAAGCCTAGCAGGATGGCAAAATTAAACAACCCACTTGGTAAGTCACACGCATCTTACGTAGATAGTGAAATTTCTATCCTTTCTACAATATTGTGGCCAAGAAAATCATCATGGCAGAACTAAAAATTAAAAAATGCCAGAAAAATAAGATGTAAATAGAAGCCCATTGCATTGCAAACACTATGCTCTTTTTAAAAACCTATAGAAGATCAAATTGACAAGAGCAATGCAAAAGATTAGACAGGAAGTTTAGGGGAACGTTGATTTTTTATAACGAGAGAGGAACAATTCAGAAAAAGAGGGTGAACTGGTTACACATTTAATATAATGAGATCAGTGTTGCTGAATATTACCTGTGGAAATGATTGGCTAATGTTTGTTCTGCTGTGTATTTTTCCAATAGCATAAGAAGAAAACAATTTGTAAGCAAAGTCTTATCTAGATCTAAAATAAGTTATTATTTTAAAGCATAGCCTTACAGAATTTAGTTACTTCTGCTTAGAAATATCAGCAAAGGTAAAAAACTAAAAGAAGATTAACAGTATAGTGGGTTGAATTGGAATTGTTGTAGTTGTTATACTGTTATAAAGTGCCATTAAGTCAAGTTTTTCTCCTAGGGACCGTATGTGATAGTAAAATTCTCCATCAGGTTTTCTTTATGGAATCATATACCCAGGAAGGGCCACTGTTGAGTCAGAACTGCTCAGCCGTTGGTTAGCTTCTGAGTACTTAACTGTTTATACCATCAGAGCTGAGTGGCCTCTAAAGCAATGGAACTTGGGAAGGTGATTCTTTTAGAAAAGAGATCTTTGTAGTTACAATTCAAGATCTGGAAATTAAATAGTCCTGGACTTGGGGTGGGCTTTAAATCAAGTAGTAGTTCCAAAGAAGAGAGGACACAGAAAGACCAAGAAGGGGTGGATCAAAGTAGAGATTGCAGTGATGCATCTACAAGCAATGTAATGAACAGTCACCAGACGCCAAGAGCGAATTCATGGAATGAATTCTCCCTCAGAGTTTCCACAAAGAATCAACCCAGGCATCATTTGGATTTTGAACTTCTAAGTTTCCAGTTCTGTGAAAGAGTGCATTTTCTTATTTTTAGTGACCCAGTTTGTGGTAACATATATATCTTTTTTTTAAGGCAATCCTCAGAAAGAAATACAAATAGCTACTGAGCTAAATAAGCTACTAGTGATTTGTCTTTTATTAATTTGCATAATTAAATAATAGTTTACATTTGAACTACAAATAGTATTTTATTATTAACTGAGTGTGTACAATTATAAAGAGCATCACATTATGCATGTAATTTTATCTGAGTAACCCTGCCATGGGTCATTTTTTGGACCACACATAGAGAAATACTCATACACAGCACAGGTAGTATGTCTTGTTTAGTTCAAATCTAGAATCTTTTGAAACTCAAAAATATATTTTTTTAAAAAACGGCTATGAAGATACTTCATTTATATAAAGGAGATGTGATAAACCTAGAAGAGGTTTTAGGGAGTTACATGGCAGGTAGATAGGAGTTTTAATTCATTCCTCTCTCTGCTCCATTCCCCATACCAAGTGGAGTTGGAAGCAATCCTCCTCTAATACTCAGGATCATACTTAAAAAAATTACTTATTGACACATAGTAGAAATTGATCAATAATTGATCTCCAGTGGTTTTTCAGAGGCTGTAAATTATCTCAGAGAAGATTGCTATCTGTCTCCCAGAGAGCAGCTGTTAAATTTGAACCACTTGTCTTTGGTTGCCAGCACAACTCCTTTTCCACCAGGCTATCAGAGTCACAGGACCATACAGTTGCCATCAGGCTAATTTTCAACTCATGGTGACCCCACATGTGTTGACTAGAACTGCTCAATAAGGTTTTTACTCTTGATCATTAACATTTTAAAGAGGTCCTTGACAATAGATTTCCCAATGCAATATATGTTACAGTTTCTTAACTGCTAATGTCATGGGTGTTGATGTGAATTCAAGTGAAATAAAATCATTGACAACTTCAATCTTTTCTCCATCTATTACCATACTGTCTGTTGGTCCAGCAGTGAGGATGTTTGTTTTCTTGATGTTGAGATATAATCTTTTGAAGGCTTCAATCTATATTGAAGGTTGCAATCTATATTGAAGATCTTCTGTAGTAAGTGCTTCAAGTGTAAGTGCTTCAAGTCTTCTTCATTTTCAGCAAGTAAGGCTGTGTCATCTGTATCCCAAACGTTGTTGATAAGTCTTCCTCCTATTCTGATGACACATTCTTCTTCATATGGTTCAACTTCAGAGTGCTATAGAGCCAGAATATCAGTTTAAAGCCTACGGTATGACTAAACCAAGGCATGGTATTTTCAGTTGCTACGTATGCATCTGAAAGTTGAATAGTGAATAAAGAAGACCAAAGAATAATCAATGTCTTTGAACTATGGTACTGAAGAAGAACATTGAATTTTCTGTGGCCTGCCAAAACACATTTGCTTTGGAGAAAGGACAATCAAGATACTCCTTAGTAACAATGGATGGTGAAATGTCTTCTCTACCTTGGGAATCCTTAGGAATAAGCATCATGCTGGGAAAGGTAAAGAATCAGTGAAAGAAAGTAAGACCTTTAATAAGATGAATTTGCATAGTGACTGCAATAATGGGCTTGAATATGATGACGATCATGAACTTGGTGCAGGATAGGACAGGGTTCACATCTGTTGTTCACAGGAGTGGACGAGACCTACCCTACTTGGCAGTATCTAATAGTAGCATTGATGGCACATAACAACAAGAACAATCATAGCATAGTGTTTTCAAGGATGGATTTTTTAGAAGTAGATTCCCAAGACTTTCTTCCAAGGACACTCGGAGGGAGTTTAAATCAACAACTCTCAGCTAGTAGTAGCATGCTGCTTGATCATGCACTCCACCCAGGGCCTGCTCTTACAGAGCTGAGAGTTTTACACTTTAACACTTGCAAGACCTGGACGTGAGATTAGAGCACATAATGGAAGAGATTTTCACATGAAGCAGAATGAGAGAGAAGTTAAATTGAGCAGTGCTTGTGAATGACTTACATCATGGAAATATGATCACTTCGAGGAAGGAAGCAGTGAATGAACAACAGTGGACTGGGGACTTCAATTTGGTGTTTATTGAAAAGCAAAACTTCTGGGATGCGTTATCAACTAACAATGGCAAAATATATACGAAGGTAATTGGGAGTGAGTATATACTTAGGGAATATTGTCAGGATGTGCCAAGTCCTTGGAAAAAAGTAGCATGTCTGGAAAAGTGGAAAGTCATCAGAAGAGAGGAAGGTCTTCAATGAGATGGATTGATACAGTAAGCGCAACAATGGGCTTGCTAGTGGCAGAAATTGTGAAGTTACAGCTTCAATTATTGTTCACAGGCCACTATGATTTGAATTGGACTTGATGGCATCAAACAACAATTTACAGTAAGAGCGTTTAGGAATGGGATTACTACAGCAGGAGAGAATGCGCTAGTCTCCTCAGTAAATAATTCTGTCCTTTCAACCTCTGTACCCATCCTTCCTGCTGCCATTATAGAAAAAGAAACAAACAAAAGTAGTGTGATACGACATAAGAAGAAAGAGTATTTTAAGACAAGAGCATATTTAAAAGTTAGGCAAGATTAAAACTCCAAGTTGAAAATGGGATAGGAGAAAAACATGAAATTAAGATTCAGCACCTAAATACAAATACAAATAAAAGATTGAGCTTTTAAATAATAAGGTAGAGTAGGCAAGATTAATAATAAAGGTCAAGAAATATAGGTTTAGTGGTTCAAAATCATATAAGCAAAGAGCATAAAAGGTTATTATTAAAAAGCTAAAGCCTAAGAGATAAAAAATTAAATATAAAAGAGGGAATCAGAGATTTAAAAATACAAGCTGTGATAGACATAAACAAAACTATAAGGATAAAGAAGGTTGGAGAAATTTGTGAAATAAAATATTTGAAGATGTTGTTGTTAATTGCTTTCGAGTTGAGCATGACTCATAGAGACCCTATGAACAAAAGTCCTGAAGCACCTCTACAACTATCAACATTTTTCAAAGTTCCTAGAGTTTCTGGGGGCATGTTGTTTAGGAAGTGGATGTCACTCCTTGTTCCAAACCTGTCATAGAATGTTATTGACTGAGTCACCCGCGATGCATAGCAACCCTATGTACAGCAGAGCTGAACCCTTCCCTGTCCTGAGTCAGTCTCATTAATTCTGACACACCATCGCCCCAGACGATTAAAAAAAAAAAATCATATGAAGGCAAGTAGGTGGAGAAAAATAACAAGAAAGCATTTCTGTATGCAGAGCCCCTGCCCACACAAGCTACCCACATTGTGACTCTTTTTGCTGTTCCTCTGGCCATGTGGTCACAGAGTGTTTCCCTTCCAACCATAGATTTGGGTCTCTGGCAGTGTGAACCCTCCACTTAAAGATGAGCAGTCTCGTGGTTCTGATTCACAGCCTCCGAAATCTGATAGAGGGTCACAATTGGTAACTCACGAATGGCGAGTTTGAGATTTTTCTTACCATTAAGAAAGACCTCTCTCTCTTTATACCTGACTAATTCTTCTGAACTTCTTAGAACTCATCTTAAGTGTCAATGTTTTCAGGGGGCAAAAATACACAAACATGCATGCACACTATGTGTGTGTGAGAGAGAGAAAGAGAGGGAGAGAGAGACAGAGAGAAAGAGGGAGAGAGAATGAATCTTTCTACCCAAACTAGGTTGAATATTTCTCTGTGACTCAACAGATTCCTCAGTGTTATCTCTGAATAGTATTTCTGTCTCTATTCTTAATTTCCATTCTTTGGTGTACAAAAAACTAATGCCATCACCTCCTGGTAGAAAAATGATGCCAGAATAGAAAGAAGAAGGTTTATCTAATCCCGGCAGGTTTGGGGGTTAAATCCATTCATCATGTGTTACTTTATTGATAATTTTGTCCCTATAAACTCAGTACTTGTCTTCAAAAAACTAATATGGAGCTAAGGAAGGAGATGGTTTTGTAGCAAAAATTACAACAGAATGACTTCAAATAACTTATGTGAGTTCTACACATTGGAATCAGCTTGTTTAGGTGTCACAGACAGTGTCACACCTATTTAGATTAATGGAAACTTCTTTTTGCTGGTTCCAAAGCATCATACCTGAATGTAATTAGAATATCTTTCAGTAAAGATGTATAACAAATTCACAGGGAAATCAGGCTATTTGAGCTAGCTAGGTATAAAGGGATATGCTCCATTGGCCAGCTGTCTTATTTCACCAGCAATGCACTGTTGAGGTGGATGTATTTGTTGAAGTTGCTCAAGGCAGGCAGTTTGTAAATTCTTGTTAACAGTTTTAAAATAACTTTGATGTTGAACAGAGGCATAGAAGGAGAAACTTCATAGTACATCTACATAAATAAATTCTGTTTTATGAGGTGTTTCTAAGACACTTTTTATGATGAGAAGAAAAATCAATTAAATAGATTCCAAAATGCTTGTTCAAAAAAATAATAAAACTCTTCTCTCCTAAGATTGAAAAAGTTTACTAAAAGATTGAGATTAGCAGAGAGCTATCAAACCTGCTTGCTACTGATTTATTCTGTGTTGTGCCCAAATGTATGACTTTTTTCACAAAAGACTCTTTTTTGCACTCATTTCCTGTGATAGTTTTAATGGAATGTGAATTACCATACCTTTCTATTATAGAGATCCACACACGATGGTTACTGGGATGTAGCTTGGGACTTTACTTCAAGGTACATTAGTACACTACGGTTTTCTTATTTTTTAGGCAGTTACCATTAATCCATATTTATTCTTTTCAGGAAAAATGTTAGAAAAAGCTGAGGAGCCAAAGAGTGGATGTCACAGTCGTAGGGACTACAGATAGTTATTCTTATCAATTCCAACATTATCTAGAAGTCAAATCATACAATTATGTATCAATAGGGTTCAATCTAAAAAAAAATGGGATTTTGCTTTTGTATTTATTAAACTGCATGCACAGGTGCAACTATTATATATTCTTATATTGTTATAGTCCAACAGTGTAAGTACTGTCCATCACCACCACAACTCATTCCCAAAATTTTTCTAGCAACCTTAACAGAAGCTCATTCTTAACAGAAGCAATGCCTCACCGGCAATAATTCCCTTTCCTTGGTTTCTCTCCCACTAATAAACTTTACTGTCTATACATTAGCTGCACTACAATCCCGAAGGCACGTGGTTCAAATCCACAGCCTGCTCTGCAGGAAAATGGGCAATCTCCTCCTCTGTAATTAATTACTTCTGAAAACCCATTGGAGGATCAGCTATGGGTGAGTTCCAACTCAATGGCAAAACAACAATTACATTCATAATAGCCAAAAATTGGTTCAATTTAAACACTCATCCATAGCTGTTTTGTTGATTGCCCTTGAGTCAAGCGACTCATAGTGACCCTATGAATAGAAGACCTGAAGTCTTTCTATTGCTATTGTCATTTCTCAAAGTTCATAGATGAATGGATAAACAAAAATGTCATTCTTGTTGTGGTTAGGTGCTCTTGAGTCCAGTATAAATCATAGGAACACTACAAACAACAGATATGAAGGCAGTCCTATCCTGTCTCATTCTTAAAATTTCTGACACATTTGAACAGAATGCTGCAGTCACTGTGCAGGTTCATCTCAGTGGCTGTCTTCCTGTCTTTCTCTGACCCACCAACTTTCCAAGCATGATGTTCCTTTACAGGGAATAGCATCACCTAGCAACATATCTATACATTCCATGTTCTAACTATTAAAGGCTGCTTATAGCTGTTTCTCCTCATTTTGATTAACTGCTCTACTCTAATAAACATCTATTCGTGTTCCTCTGTTGCTCATAAACTTTTCAGAAGTCAGTTATTTCAGAATCAGATAGCTAATCCTTATTCCTAGTCTGTCTCAATCTGGGAGCTCCACTAACAAAACCTATTCTCAGTGGGTAAGTTTTCAGCCTCACAGTGGCCCACAGCACAGCAGACTGACAATCTCTGTACTTATTAGAACAAGGATAAACAAGCAAGAATGAAGATATTCCAGTTACGAAGTCATTAGCAATATCCAACTCAAAACCAGGTGCATTGACACAGTGACTACAGCAATGGGTTTGAGCATGTTGGAGATTTGTGAGGATGGCACAGGATAGGACAGGGTTCAGATCTGTTATTAACAGAATCCCTATGAGTCATAGGTACCTCTAAAGCACATAACAACAATAACAGCAACATTTCCAAAGTGTAAGAGATGAAACTCCACCATCTTTGCTTACAATGAGCACTCTGGCTGCACTTTTTCAGCATTTTGGGAAAAAAGTCCATTTAAAAAAATATTCCAAAGACTCTTATCCAACACCACCCCTCAAAGGCATCCATTCTTCCATTATCTATATTCATTGTCCAGCTGTCAGATGCATAGCAAGTGATTGAAAAGACCATGGCTTGAATCAGGTACATACACCTTAGTCTTCAAAATGACATCATTGTTCTTCAGTATTTTGGAGAGGTCCCTGCATTCCTAAATAGAATATTATTCTGTCATAATTGTTGTTGTTGTTATGTGCCATGGAGTCGCTTGTGATTCATAGCGACCCTATGTACAAGAGCCCTAAACCCTGCTCTGTCCTGTGCCAACCTCATTGTCTCAGACACACCTACACCCACTACCCCATTCACTGAATTGATCCATCTCATCAAAGATCTTCCTCTCCTGCGCTGTCCCTCCACTCTCCCAAACATAATATCCCTCTCCAAGGACTGATCCCTCTTTACAATATGCCCAAAGTATGTCAAAGGAACCTACAGAATTCTTTACTCACTCTCTCTAGGACAAACTTGTTTATTTTCCTAGCAGTCCATAGTACATTCAACACTCTTCTCCAGCACCATAGCTTAAAAGGCATCAATTCTCTTCTATCTTCCCTAGTCACTGTCCAGCTCTCCAATGAATAGCATGCAATTGTGAAGACTATACCCCAGATCAGGCACACCTTAGTCTCCAGTCTGACCTTGTTGCTCTTTAGTACTCTGGAGAGGTCTCTAACAGCTGACTTTCCCAATGCAATTCGTCTCTTGATTTCCTGGCAGCTAGTACCAAGAGTGTTAACTTTGGAGCCAAGCAAACTAAAACTGTTAACTATCTCAATCTCTTTACCCTTCATATTAATGAAATGAAAATCAGAAATGAACTGATGCAGGCAGCAACATGGATGAATTTTGGAAGTACTGAAATAAATCACACAGATAAATATTTTATGATTCCACTTATGGGAATTCACTGTCACATTTTTAAGTCATATCATGAAAAGTCATGTCAGAATCATAATTGAAAAAGCAGGCCTCATAAATCTAGCAGAAAATATTTTATAAAAATAGTCTGAAAATTGAGACAAAGTATATGAAGGACATATTTTTAAATTTTATTATTATTAGTTTTAATGAAAATTTACAGATATTTTGGATTTCCATTCATTCATTGTTGCACTTTTCTCCCTGCCCACTCCTCCCCACCCTCCAGTACACTCTTCTTTTTGAAAAGCAGAAGAAAAATTATTTTACTGTTATACAGTCCCTCCCCCCAAGTCCACTCCACTATGCAGTCTTCATTCTGTACTCCTGTCATGACAATAATGCCTAATCATATATCCCTTTTAAACAGTTCTCACCCTCATCTGTTTCAATGCCGTTTGCATAATTTATCCCATCTTTCTCAGGCTCCCCTCAAACCCGATGTCAATCCTGTTTTACAACAGTGGCACCATGCAGTATTTGTCCTTTTGTGACTGAGATATTTTATAATGTCCTCCAGGGTCATCCATTTTAAATAATATTTCATGACTTCCTTGTTTTTTAATGCAGTGTAGTTATCCATTGTGTGAATATACCAGAGCTTCTCTATCCATTCATTTGTTGATGGGCACTTAGGTTGTTTCCAACTCTTTGCTATTGTGAACAAAGCCTCAATAAACATAGGTGTGCATATATCTCCTTGGTTGGATGGCAGTTCTGGTTTCTTTAGGATATATTCCAAGTAATGGAATTGCTGGGTCAAATGGTATTTCTATACTGCCTTCCATAGTGGCTACACCATTTTACACTCTTACTAACAGTGAATAAGGGTTCCAGTTTCTCCACAACCTTGCCAGAATTTTTAGAAAGAATAATATTGCATCCCATTGTGTTCCAATTCATAAGTGGCACTGTGTAACAGAGTACAACTGCCTCATGGGGTCTCCAGGAAATCTTTGCCAAAATGGATGGCACATTTGCCTATTGCTGACAGGTGGTAGATTTAAACCTTTAACCTTTTGATTAGCAGCTGAGTGTCACCAAGGTATCCATTATATGCTCTAAATTGCATTAGAACCTGAGAATAAACAACGAAAAAGATGATGTCTCCATCCTCTTAAAAATGATATGGTGTTGGAATATACATAAACATATACACAAATGATATTAAAATAATATGCTTTGCTAATAATTTTGTCTTCTTAATAGTGGAAAAAAGAGAATTAATACAATTATTTATTGTTGATGAGAAGATAAATTGAGATAAATCTAAAAGTTTATTTTTGGTGACACTTAGGAAAAGATTTGCTTACACCAGCAATTCAAGGTCTGGACACTGATTCTAAAACACATAATCACAATCTGCATGAAGATTTATCTATAAGGAATTTCATTACTAATAAACTGTCAACTACTAAAAGCCAATAATAGGGTCATATTATTCTGTGACTCTATGATGAAATACTACATGGCCATTAAAAATGATAAAAGAAGCTGATGTGAAAAATGTTGACTGTACTAAAAGTTTTTAAAACAGGCTACAAATAAACATGGAAAATAGTGCTATTTTTTCCCTAAAACAATTTTATATATGAGGTGCAATGAATTGGCAAGAATTATCCCTTATTGTTCTCATCAGTGGGAGAGTAGGAATCAACAGAATTTAATCATAGCTGGCACCGTTTCTCTTGGCATCAAAGAGAACATCTATTGACAACCATGGTAGTTTTTGTGAGTCAGCCAATTTTTTGGTCTACTATAGAAGAGCCAAATGCTTTTAGCATAATAATGGGGTGGTCTGTTGTTCACAAAGGACAAAACATGTTGCTTCCTCATTTTTCTCAGCCTGCATTTTCTTAAAGGAAAACTAATGTTTTTGTGAGTGTGTATTACTTTACAAACGATTCAATTAAGGAAACCAGCTTTCAATAGTGAAAAAGTTTAACTAGTATTGAAAGACTCACATTCACTTTTCTTCATGGGACAAGGGTTCATCACTTTCAATAGCTGTCTACTATCTCGTGCTACAGTCAGCAAAGTATAGCCAATGAACCAAATACTGCCTGTTGTTTGTTTTTTGTATCGCCCAAAATGTAAGAATAATTGTTATATTTTTAAATGGTTGATAAAATAAAATAAATACATTTTCTGTTATGTAACATAAAAAATATGAAATTCATGTTTGTGTCTATACATAAAATTTTATTGGAACACAGCCACATTCACTTATTTATGATTGCTTCACATGGACTATCAAGAAAACAGACAAGTATGTCCTGGAGAGGGTTGCATCCAGGGTGTTCCTCAGAATCAAGGTGGGTGAGACTTCATCTTACATAATTTGGCCATGCTGTTAAATTAAGAGGCCAGTCCTTGGAAGAGGACATAATGCTTAGAAAAGTGGAGAGTCATTGAAAGAGGGAAAGACATTCAGTGAGGTATATTGACACAGAGACTGCAGCAATATTCTCAAATGTGGAAAAGATAATGATAATGAAACAGGATTGTGCATGTTTTTGATCTGTTGTTCATAGTGTCACTGTGAGTTCCAGTTGGCTCAGTAACACCTAACAAGAGTAGTTGTTTCCTGCTATTATCGCAGAGTCAAGTAGTCACCCCTATTACTAACTTAATTTAGTCTTCAAAATGATATTAAAATCCTAACTGGGAACAAGCATTTGGCAATACCCACTCAGACAAGAGTCTCATAATGAAAGTTTACAGAATACTTATGGACCTCCACAAGAAAAAGTCTGATAACCCAATCACAAAATGAGCAAAAGACATTGAAAGAATTTTCCACAGAAGAAGAGATTCAAAGGGCCAACAGATACATGAAGAAATGTTCCAAATCACCGGCAATAAGAGAGATGCAAATCAAAACCACAATGAGATACCATCTCACTGCAATAGCAGAGACAAAGTTTAATAGCACAAGTAATAAACATTGGAGAGGATGTGGTGAGATAAGAACTCTGTTACATTGTTGCTGGGGTTGTAAAATGGTGCAACCACTCTGGAAGGGAGTTTGGCACTTCCTCAAAAAGCTAAACATAGACATTCCATATGATCCAGCTATTCCATTGCTTAGAATATACCCCAAGAAAATAAGAACTGAGGCTTGAATGGAAACTTGTACACCAATTTCCATAGCAGCATTATTCACCATCACAAGAACATGGAAACAGCCCAGATATGCAACCACAAACGATTGGATTGAGAATTTGTGGTACAATCAAACAACAGAATACTATGCAGCACCAAGGAACAATGATTTAGTAAATGACAATCTAACTTGGAAGGGACTAGAGAGCGTTAGGGGGAGTGAACTAACTCAGTCCCACAAGGACAAATATTGTATAAAACCGTCATTGTAGACTGAGTATGAGGATCCAAGGTGGGGGAGGGTAGAAACAGAGAGGTGAGGATGAGGGGTAGGGAGTTAATCATAGGGTTGCACAATTCTATGGGTAGATAGTGTGAAGGGAATGGGAAGCATCTTTTGTGAGAAACAATGTATTCAAACTTGGTAAGTAAATCACAATTTTTTCACTCTAATTCACGGAACCCTATAGAACTACCTTGTGAAGTGTCCAATTCTATACGTTTTTACGACGGCATAGTGGAGTGCCACATCTTTCTCTAGCATAGAAGTTAGTGAGTTCAAGCCTCTGACATCTTGTTTAGCAGCAAATTGCTTAACATTTGTACCACCAAAGCGCCTTACAAAAGAAAAGAAACATAGAAAGTCCCAGAGAGAAGACAGCCATCTAAAGAGACAAAGAACACCAAGAAACACTTGAGAGTGCTCGAAGTGGAGAAAGCAAAGAAAGGATCTACATTAGAGCCAAGCTTCAGCCTGAACTCAACGGATTCTGAAATTCTCTTTCTGATAAGCATTTCTTTAAGTCTTATTAAGGGGAAAAAAAAAAGTCCTTATAAAATGCAGGAATGAATGAGGGCAGAAGGATATAAAACAAAGAGGTATAAGATAAATTAAGGGAAAAGTTAAGTAGTTGGTAAAAAGGAGACTCAAGGAGAATTTGGCAGGCTAGTAAAATGTTGTTTATTGTCATAGAGTTGAGAACAATGCAGTGACCCTATGAACAAAAGACCTAAAGTCTTTCAATAACAACCCTAGTTTCTCAAAAGTCATAGTTTCCAGAGGCATGTTGTTTAGGAAGTGGATGCCACTACTTCCAAATACATTAACAGTAGAGAATCGGTGATCATTTTGAACATAATCTTAAAGCTATTTGAATGGTTCTAATGTAATTGTAAAAAGAGTAAGGACCACGTGGAGATGGCCATATCTGACCTTTCCCATCTTCACAAAAGGGTACCATCCCCATCAACAACACAAAACCACTTCCCAAGCTGTCAGACATGTCTCCCACACTCCTGCACCTCTTTAACTCATTCCAACACTAATATTACTGCTTTACTAGGTCCAAAATCCAATAGGATAGTTCAAATACCACAGAGAAGCATATTAAAGAAGTCAAAAGGCTATAATTCAGGTAAGTAGAAGAATATAGTCAGGTGAGCTAACGAAATGCACTCACTGATACCTCAGCCTTGAGTTTTTGTTGCTTTAGGCCAATGTTACAAAACTCCCAGTCCTACCAGTTACGCGTCTCCTCATTCTACTCTACTCCCAGTTGTCAAAAAAAAACTTGGACAAAGTCTCCTAGCTCCAGTTCTGTGCTGTAATAGTCTCAAGGTTCCACGTCACTGGTTCTCCACTATGACTCCTGGAGCTACTACTCCCATAGTAGCCATAATCTGGCTGTTACAAGAATCTCTGGCTACAAACGACACTCTATATTCTCTTCTTTTGCTGCCGGAGAAGATTCTTTCATTCTGGGGCTGAATCTACTCAATTTAATGGCAAGACTAGTCAATCTCCCTGAGGATAGGCTAACACACCCTATTCATATCTTCCTGCCTATCCACTTGGTAAAGTAAGCTAATGGATAGGAGAGCCATTTTGGAAAATAAACCCTTACCACCACAATAACAGATTCATATGGAAGCTTCAGTGAATCTACATTGTTTTGAATACTTGAGTATTTGAGTTATTTTGAGAAATGTCCAAAAAGACATGCCATTTCTTATGTGGATTGATATAGTAAGGTAAACGTGAGGTCTTTAACCAATGAGATTATTGGTAGCACAAAAGGAAACAGTATTAGGTTTAGAGGGATAAATTAGGACATTACACTGATAAAACAGAGGTTGTGTCTCTCTGGCAGTTCAAATCTACCAATAGCTCCTTAGGAGAAAGTTGAACAATCTCCTTCTATGCAATTTACAGTCCTGGAAAATTCAAATGGGGGTCAACCATGAGTAGGCTCTGACATAATGGCAATAAGGGATTAAGTAAAGCATATATTAAAGAAAATACTGAAGCTGTCAAGTGTTTATCTTACTTAGATTCATAATCAATCCCCATGGAAGCTGTTGGAAATTAGAAGTCAGAAAATCAAAACAAGCTCTTTTGGGACAGATTCACATTGGACAAATCTAAAAGTGTTAAAATACCTTCTAAAAGCATTTAAAAACAAAGATGGGATTTTTAGGACAAAGGAATGCCTGACTCTAAGCCATGGTACCTTCAGTTACTTCATATACACGTGAAGTCTGGTGAAACAAGGCCAAACAAGGATCAAAGCCTTTCAATTGGCAAAGAACATTGAATACAACATGGAATTCCAGAAAAAAAGTAAGAATTGGCTCACTGACAGTGGCTTTTGTTTTTGTTTGCCAAAAAACCAAATCTGTTTTCCAAGTACAGTCAGAACACTCCTTAGGATCAAGGGTAATGTGATTGGGTCTTGTACACTTTGGGCATATTGTCAGAAGGTACAAGACCCTGGAGAAAGATGTCATATTGGTAAGGTAGAGGATGTGGAGAGAAGAGGTAGATCCTTAATGAGACAGACTGATACAGTGGTAAAACAGTGGATTCAATATAACAACAGTTGTGAGGATGGTGGGCAATTTGCAGAAATCCAGACACAGGGTTTCAGACAATACAGGGTAAGAATTCTAAGTAGAGGCTGCCTAGCTAGCATAAATAGATGCTGGTGATTAGTTAACACCATTACATCTAAAACTTAGCGTGTACCAGTTGTGTTTTAACTGATAACAGGGAGTAATTTATAACCAAAAACTCACTGAGGCAGTCAAAATGTCAATTCTCTACCTTTGTCAATAAGGATGGCACAGAATAGGGCAAGGTGCCAATCTAATGGCACCTAACAACAACTGCAAGCTCAGAAGTTTGGGTACTTCTTGTTCACTTTAATAAGGCAGTCAAATAGCTATATTTTGTTATACGGATGCAGGTTCTTTTCCTCTGCTCAAACATCTTCAGTATCAACTTGATCCTTAAGCAGATCTCTCCTGATTTCAAGTAGAATACCTTGAGCATTAAAACTTTCATGTTTTCTTGTTCCTATTCAACAAGAATGAAGGGGTGTGGGGAAGAGAATAATTTCTTCAATGGAGGGCCATATGTTCCTTCCTACAATCTGATTGATCAAAATAAGTCATGTCTGTCCTTAATTCCAGAACAGTCATCAAAGAAAGTCTCTATGTTCAGTTTATAGGCAAATTAGCATCCAACTCTCCTAGATTTAAGTCCATTTTTTCTAAATTAGAAGAATAAATTGGACAGTTTAATTAAAACTTCACTAGGAGAAAAAAGAAAGGAGAAATATTTTATCCACTGCACTGTGGTATATGTAAATTTCACTAGGTTCCAAATTTCTCGGTGAAGTTATGTTTTAGGATTCATCAACATCCACATTTTTCAGGAAATTCTATATTAACTGTCAAAGTAGGAGGTTTTTTCCCAACTTTTTCATGTTAATAAATTTAATTGCCATTGAGTTGAAACCAACTCACAGCTGACTCTTCAGTGAATTTTCCATGACTCTATCTGTATTTACATCATACTTATATTTATATAGTATGAATGGAATTTGCCTGGATTTCTCCCATAGATCACTGGCTGATTTAAAGCATCAGAAAGACTCTACTTACTTTCTTTTTTTAAATTCTTTTTTATATTAATTTTAATGAAACTTTACAGAGACTTTGGATTGCCATTCATTCATTGTTGCGTTTTTCTCCCTGCCCACCTCAACCCACTCCCCCACCCCCCTGTACACTCTTCTCTTTGAAAAGTAAAAGAAAATTTCCCCCTGTGTTTTACAATCCCTCACCCCCAGGTCCACTCCATTATGCATCCTTTGTTCTGGACTCCTGTCATGACAATAATACCTAATCACATATCCCTTTTAAACAGTTTTCTCCCTCATCTGTTTCAAGGCAGTATACATTATTGAACCTATCTTTCTCAGTCTCTCCCCAGCCCTGAGGTTAGTCATGTTTTACAACAGTGGCACCATGCAGTATTTGTCCTTTTGTGACTGAGATACTTCACTCAGCACAATGTCCTCCAGGGTCACCCATTTTGAATAGTATTGCAAGAGTTCCTTGTTTTTCAATGCAGCGTAGTATTCCATTGTGTGAATATACCACAGCTTCTCTATCCATTCCTTTGTTGATGGACACTTAGGTTGTTTTCAACTCCTTGCTATCATGAGCAAAACTGCAATAAACATGGGTGTGCATATATCTGATTGGATAGCAGTTATGGTTTCTTTGGGGTATATTCTCAGTAGTGGAATTGCTGGGTTAAATTGTATTTCTATATGCAACTTTTTGAGAAAGTGCCACACTGCCTTCCATAGTGGTTTAACCATTTTACACTTCCACCAACAGTGAATATGGGTTTCCACAACCTCGCCAGCATATGTTGTTTGCTGCTCTGTTGAATTTTGCTATTCTTATTAGGGTGAGATGATATCTCGTAGTTGTTTATGACTCTACTTTCGAGTCAGCAATGGAAGTCTCTACAGACTGTGCCACAAGAGATCTGCCGTTAAATAAAAATAGCCATCAGATTTCATGTCTCAGTTTCAAAAAAAATTTTAAATTTCAAAGTAAGTTTTTAGCTTAAAACTGTAAGTCCATAATCTTGAGGCTAAATTATTTCCTTTTCAGCACTGTGACCACAGGCTTTCAATTAACTTTCTTTAGATTGTCAGAAAGACAGTATATAAACTCTTCTCTTCCCTGTTTTCCTCAGGGCAGTCTAACCTTGCTTCTATCCAAGAGAATACTAAAAAAATAACCATTATTAATAGGATCTCTAAATCCTAATTTCAACCTAGAATATGGGAAATATTATTTATGAGTCCTCTCATAATCACTGATGACCTCAATCAGAATTTGAACTCAGTAAATGATTTGATCTGCAGTAGATAACACACCTCCACAATATAAGTCAAAAGTTTAAAAATAACCCAAGCAAACTAGGCTAAAATATAGCAGCAATCATTTAGCACTGACCCTTTAGATTGAGCTCTAGAGGCTCCTGCTCATAGAAATTATGAGTACTTTGATAATCTTCATGTTTTTACTCACCTTTGTGTTTATACAAGTTCCTCTAATTATGAGCCGGTGCACCTTTCTCTTCATTCATTATCATATTTAAATTTAATTGAAAAAGTAATATCCTCACAATTTATAAATGGTCTTTTGACAGTACTTCACTACAGTAAAGCAATTTCCTAGCTTTCATTAATGATCAGACTGATAGCTTTTTAAAACTGAACAATGAATCTATTAAAATTATTATTCACCATCTGGGTCTCCTTGAAAGCTTGTTTGAGGCCAAGCTGTTATTTCGAAAGAAGAAAAGAAAATGGACCACATTTAAGCTCCCACTAGACCTATAACACATACTTAAGAACTTTTTTTTTCTCAACTAGGGCATGAACTTGATTAGCCACTAGCAGTGAAAGATATAAGAAATCTAGAGAAATACTTAGCAAGGAGAGAAGGAAGTCATGTGAAGAGAGAGGAGCATGGTGGAGACTATTTGAACACTAATCAAAGGCCCATCACGTCTGATATATTTATGTTGTAAGGTATTCTAAGCGGATTGAGTCCAGCCAATCACGGAGGGATTGAATAATTTGAAATGGTTACTTAGTGCAGTGAAAGCAAGATTGGAAGCCAATCTCTCCACTTACGAATCCCCGTAATATAATACCTGTATAACCTTGAGCTCATGTCACATGTTTTCTCTATCTCTTTTGTCACAAGCATATTGGGAATAATAATGCTATCCTCCTAGGACATGTGTTAGGATTAAGCAAGGTAATGCATACAAAATACATAGAATGTTTGTTGTTGTTATTGTTGTTGCTAGGTGTCATCAAGTATGATTCATAGCTACCCTATGAACAACAGATATGAATCCTGTCCTAGCCTGTGCAATCCTCATCATCTCTGATACTCTTGAGCCCACTGCTGTATCACTGTATCAATCTATGTCATGGGGGATCTTCCTCTCTTCTGCTGACCTTCCAGTTTTCAAAGCATGATGTCCCTTTCCAAAGAAAATCCTCTTCTACAACATGTCTGAAGTATGAGAGAGAAAAGTTCACCATCCTTGTCTCCAAGAAGCACTCTGGCTGTACTTTTCCTAAGACATATTTCTTCCTTTTTATTTTTTTAATTTGTTTGTTTCTTTCAATTCAGGGGATAGTCTGTATTCTTCTCCAACACCACATCTCAAAGGCATCGATTCTTCCGTCACCCTCATTCATTCTCCAACTGTCAGATACATAGCAAGTGATTGAAGAGTCCATGGCCTGAATCTGGCACATCTTAGGCTTCAAAACTGACATTCTTGCTCTTCAGTATTTTAGAGAGGTCCCTGACAGCATGGTTGCCCAGAGAATGTTTAGCATGTTAATCATCTTTTTTTACCATCTCATATCTGATTATCAGTTTGAAGAAAAAAGTTTGTTCTTGTGTACTGAAGAGTCAGAACTAAGTCATAGCTAAGTGGATTTTCAGAGACAATAAATCACACTGGAGGAGATCACACATCTTTCTCCCCAAGAGCCGCTAGTGGATTCAAACCTCATATCTATCTGTTGGCAGCACAATTCCTTGCCACGAAGCCACCAGGGCTCCCTAAAGGAAGAATTATGTCAGTTTAAGTCAAGTGAAATTATTTTCAAATTCTTTATTGTTGGGGTTTTTTTTTAAAGTGTTTTTTAGAAAGCAGAAGTTGTAAATTGAAGAAGGGTGATCAGGGGAGGGCTTATTAAAAGGCATCTTTTGAGCTGGATTTAAGAACAAATTATTAGAATACCTGAGAGGAGGATGTATTAGGTAACTGGAACAAGTAATTAAATCACACTAGTTTCAGGAATCTCTAAGTGGTCAATATGGCTGGAGTGGAGGGTATATAGTCAGAGAAGAAATGAGAACTTGATCATAGAGCCTAGTAGATCACAATATGGACTTGACTTCTTTGAGATGGGAAGCCATTGGATGGTTTTAAGCAAAAAGGAAGTGATAAGATCTAACTAATAGTTTTAAAGTATTTTTACAATTGTTTTACAAAGAGTAGACCAACAGTGGGAGCAGGAATGTTAGGAGATTTTGCAGGATTCCTGGCCAATGGTCACAGTGGCTTACACCAGGCTGACAGCAGTGAAGGTGACAAGTAATGGAAAAGCCAGAGATTCTTGAAAGATTAGACTTGGCATGTGAGCTCAAGAAAAGCAGAGATCATGACTCCAAGAATCTTTATGCGTAGTAACAGGAGGAATGGCATAATTTTGGCTGAGATGAAGGAACAGCTGGGGCAGATTTTGGAGAACAGAAGGGAAATCAGGTATTCATTTCTTACCATTATAAATTTAAAATGTCTAATAGATATCCAAGTGATATCAAGTAGGCAGTTTGATATATAAGTTTTATATATTTAGGAAAAAATCTAGACTAGACATATAAATCTATCAGATGTGATACTTAAAGCCAAAAGAGTAAAAGTTGATAAAGAAGAAGGGGTTGTGGTCAAGGATAAATCCCTGGAGCACTCTAGTACTTCACAGGGAAGGAAAAGAAAGACTCAGCAAAAGACGCTAAAAAGAAATTGCATAGCAAAACAGGAGGAAAACTTGAAAACGGTTCCTGCACTACCTGCTCAAGCTAACACAATCTGAGGTAGAAGTTGTATAGAGACTTGGGGGTCCAGGGGAAATGAACTGAATAGCTTATTAAAATAAAAAGCACTGACGACAAGATAGAAAAATGAGTCTTAGCCCAGATGACTTTATGGAGAAATTCTACAGGCATCCAAAGGAGAGTTGACTCTGTTTTTCTCCAGCTACTCCAGAACGTGGAAAAGGATGGCATATGCTTGAACATATTTAATGCAGCAGCAAGGACAGTGTTTATGATCTGGTTGGTGGGCAGCAAATACAGGAGTATATTGAAGAAAGAAAAGGAGGAAAGGAAATGAAGATGTCAAATGTAGATAAATCTTTCCAGATGTTTAAACATTAAACTCAACAAACTTAATGTATACAAATTTTATAAACTTTGTATGTTGTTGTTGCTGTGGTTATGTGCTATAGAGTCACTTGTGACTCATAGTGACCCTTTGTACAACAGCCCTGAAACTTACTCTATCCTGTACCAGCTCTATTGTCTCTGACACATCTATCTTCATTACCCTCAGTCACTGTATCAATCAATCTCCTCCATGATCTCGCCTTCTTTCTCCATCTCTCCACCCTTTCAAGCATGATGTCCCTCTCCAAGGACTGGTCACTTTTTGCAACATGTCCAAAATATGTCAGATGAAGCCCCAGAATCCTTGTCTCCAAGGTTCAGCTGGCTTCACCCTCCCTAGGATGAACCTGTTTGTTCTCCTGGCAGTCCATGGTATATTCAACACTCTTCTTTAGCACCACAGCATAAACCAGTATAAAATAAAAAAAGAAATAAACAAACAAACAAAAACAAAACCCAAACTTGGAAGGTAGGTAAGTGTATATTCATTTTACAGATGAGAATATCAGAGCTTGAGAAGATTAAAAAATGACATTTCCAAATGTACAAACAAGCCAAAGGAAGAATTAGGATCCAAGCAACAATGTCTAACTACAGCACGCAATTTAAAGCTCAACTTAATACCATCACATAAAATCTGACTCACAGGACCCCTCTTAATGCCTCAAGACAGTTTGTCTTGCTCCTGAGAACTTTAAAGCTAGAGTTCTTGTTTCCTTCATGCATTCAGAAGACATAAATAACAAAACATTTGAGGTACCATCTAACCCCAGCAACAATAGCAAAGTTCAACAGGGCAGCAAACAACAACTGCTGGTGAAGTTGCAGAACCATTGGAACTCATTCACTGCTGGTGGAAATGTAACATGGTGCAACTACTATGGAAAGCGTTCTGGCGCTTTCTCAAAAAGTTGAAAATATAAATACCATTTGGCCCTGTAATTCCACTACTGGGAATATGCACTAAAGACACCAGAGTTGTGACTCAAACAGATATATGCACACCCATGTTTATTGCTGTGTTAGTCACAATAGCAAAGAGGTGGAAGTAACCCAAGTGCCCATCAGCAATGAATGCACAGGGGAAACTATGGTACATTCACATAGTGGAATAATATGTAGCGTTGAAAAATACTGAATTTGTAAAACATTACAAAACATGAGTGAACATGGAAGATATTATATTGAGTGTAATATCTCAGTTACAACAGGACAAATACTGCATAATACTGCTGTTACAAAATAGGACTGACATGGAGCTTGGGAGGAGAATAGGAAAAGATGGGATAGGAAATGAACACTGCATTGGAACAGATGAAGGAATGAATTGTCCAAACATAATATATAATTAGGCATTATATGTATGATAACAATCTGGAAGAAAGGGTACATTGCAAAGGGGACTAGAGGAGGGAGGAGAGAGGGAAGAGGAATTAAAAATATGCAACAATAAGCGAATTAAAAAAATTTTTAAACAGAAAAAAGATATATCTCAGGTCTAGTCCATATATGAACTACATGATACATATTGTTTTTCTTGTTGTTGTTGTTAAACGCCGCCAAGTCATAGACAACTCATAGCGACCCTATGAAAGAAAGTCCTCAGCACTTGTGTGACTTTCATTCTTTCTCCAGCTTCATAGGGTTTTTGGAGGCAAGCTATTTATGGAAGTGGCTGCCACTCCTGCTTCCAAGCTTGTTTTAATCGGGGAACTCCACCAAACACTATCCACCAGGGGAACCATTATTGCATTTGACACATCAGTGTCACAGTGTTCAGCTTCACAGCAACCACAAGTTACCTCTGTGTGGCAAGTCGACTCACCAGGGCTATATGATCTAGAAGAATGTTTGACCAAAAACAATTAAATATAGGCCTCAGGGCCACAGATTAGGGTCACTGGTCTTTGGCTTGGTAGCATGCTTTCTGTCCACTAGGCCAATAGTAATAAATATTTGTCTGATTTGTTATCTAAGGAGCTATAGTGGTGTGGTGCTAGAGTACCAAAGGAGCATCTATCTGTGTTTCATTGACTATAAAAAAGCATTTGACTCTGTGGATCACAACAAATTGTGACTAACCTTGAAAAGAATTGGAATCCCTGAGGACATGACTGTGCTAAGGCAAAGCTAAACTTTGACTAGGAAGCAGTCCACAGAACAAAGAAACACAACATGGTTCAAAATCAAGAAAGAAGTGCATTAGGTATGTGTCTTGTCTCCATACTTTTTCAATCTGTAAACTGAACAGATCAGCTGAGAGACTGGGATTTATGAGGAAGAAGGTGACAACAGGATTGGAGGAAGAATAATCAATAACCTGTGTTATGCAAATGACATAACTTTTCTTGCCAAAACTGAGGAGGACTTGCAGTGTTTCTGCAGAAGGTCAAGGTCTGTTCTCTCCAATACAGATTGAAGTTCAACATCAAGAAAATAAAGAATCCTACCAATTTGCAGCATTGTAATAGACGGAGAAGAGATTGAGGTTGTTAACAATTTCATCTTGTTCAGCTCTACAATCAATACTCTTGGCACTAGCAGTCAAAAGGAAATCAAAAGACAAATTGTGTTAGGGAAATCTGCTGTCAGGGACCTCTCCAAAGCATTAAAGAGCAGTGATGTCAATCTAGAGACTAAGATGTACCTGATCCAGGTCATGGTCTTCACAGTTAGTTGCTATGCATCAGAGAGCTGGACAATGACTACAGATCAAAGAAGAATTGAGGCCTTTGAGTTGTGGTGCTGGCGAAGAGTATTGAACATACCATGGACCACCAAACAAAACAAACAGGTCTGTCTTTGAGAGGGTTAAACCAAGCTGCTCATTGGAGGCAAGGATTTTAAAGCACCGTCTCACATACTTTGGGCATGTGGCCAGGAGGGGCCAGTCCTTGAAAAGGACATTATGCTTGGAAGAATAGAGGGACAATACAGGAGAGGAAAATGAGATGGATTGACACAATGGGGGTAGGTGTGTCAGAAACAGTAAGTCTGGCTCAGGCTAGGGCAGGCTTCAGAGCTATTATACATAGGGTCACTATGTATCACAGACGACTCGATGACACATAATAATAGCAACAGTGGTGTGGTATGACACATATTGCAGTGCTAAAAGGTCAGCACTTCGAATCCATAGGCAGTTTTATGGGACAAAAAATGGGCTTAGTGGTAAAAATTATACTGCCAATCCAAAGGCAGGCAGTTCAAATCCTCCAGCTGCTCCATGGGAGTAAAACAACAATTTCCTCCTATGGGAGTTAAAGCCTCTAAAACCTGGAGGTTAAGCTATGAGTCAGTTTGGATTTGGTGGTGCATAACAAATTGCTGTAATGATTTACAACCTCAGAAACGTGAGGGAGTCACCACGAGTCAACATAGACTTTATAGAAGTGTGAGGGGATTTTATTATCATCTAGACAATGTTCCTCAGAATAGTGTAAGGATAATCTGACTCAGAATTAACCCCTGAAAAAATAAGCTGCACTGCTATCCCAAGCACATGTGGTTTGAATCCACCAGCTGCTCCCTGGGAACAGTCTCCTCACTTGGAATTAACAGTCTCTAAAAGCCTGCTTGGAAAGTCAGTTATGAGTCTGTTCTGACTCAACAGCACACGACAACAACATGCTAACACTCAGATTTCTGGACTCCATCTGAGACACCACTGAATCAGAATCTCTGGGGAACGGAGAGAGGTGAGCGATCAAGAGAATACTTATTTTAAAAAAGAGAGAGAAGACTTATGTACAACAGAGTTTAAAGTAGCTTATGCAGTGAAAAATGAATTTTCCTCCTAATGCTATTAGGTGCCAATGTGTGGACTCTGCAATTGCCTCACAGCAATCCTGTACCAACCCTCACAACATCTGCTGTGGTAAGGGTATTGTGGTAGTCATTGTGTCAATATTAAGTAGATGGTTTTCCTGTCTGCCAACCTTCCACCCTCCCAAGCATGATATCCCCTTCAAAGAACTGATCCCTACTGACAGATAGCATGCTCAAAATGAGATAAAGTCTCACAGTTTTTACCTCTATAAACACTCTGGTGGCCTAGCAGGTAGTTTTGGGGTGTAGTGGTCAGTAATTGCAGTACTGATGCAAATATAAAAATTGGAATCAGTCAGCTGCTGCTAGGGAGAAAGATGAGCAGTCTCCTTCCATATGATTTACAGCTTCTGCAGAAAACTGGCTGAAGGGTCAGCTATGAGTCAATTCCAGCTTGACATGAATTACTTTGAGTGTTTGTTTTTGAAGGACACTCTCGCTGCATTTCTTCTAACAAATATACATTTGCTTTTTTCTTAGTCCATGGCATATTCAAAACTTATTACCAACACCAGAATTCAAAGGCATAAATTCTACTTCCGTATTTACTGTCCAACATTCACATGCATGTAAAAGCAATTGAAAATACCATGATTTGGATCAAGTGTGGTCTTTAAACTGATATTCTTGCTCTTTGGCATTTTGAAGAAACCCTCAACAGCAGATTTTCACATATTTTCATTTCTTAACTGTTGCTCCCACAAGTGTTGATTGTGAATCCAAATAAAATTAAGTTATTGATGACTTCAATCTTTCCTCATCTATCCTGATGTTTCCCTACAGATATGCTGTGAGGCTTTTTGGTGACTTTATGTTGAGATGTGATTCATACTGAAAGCTGCAATATTTTATTTCCTTTAGTAAGTGCTTCAAGTTTACTTCACTTTGCAAAAGCATAGTTCTGACATCTTCACAATGCAGTTCGTCTATGAGTCTTTTTCCAACCCTTATTCTTCTTCATATGGTCTGATGTACAGATACTGATTGAGTATAATTTAGAGTGTTAGGATTCCCGTTCTTCTCAGTGTTACTCATACTTTATTATGATCCACACAGTCAAATGTTTACAGTTAATAAAACCAAGTAAGTGTACTTGTGGTATTCTTGGCTTTCAGTCTGATTCATCAATTACCAACAATTATATTCCTTGTTCCACAGCCACTTTTAATTCTAGCTCGAACTTCTGAGAATTCTGTTAATGTATTACTCAATCCACTTTTTATTATATTTAGTAATATTTTACTTGCATATTGTAGTATATTGTTTGAAAATTCACACATTCTTTTGGATCAACTTCTATTTTTTGTTTGGTTTTTGTTGAATGGTAAGCAATCTGGATCTCTTTTAGTCATGTGGCCACTTCTTGGCATATACCAGGACTGCATTTATTTTCTGAAACACCTCAGTTGGTATTCCATTAAATCCTGGAGACTTTTTTCTTTTGCCAATGCCTTCAGTGCAGTTTGGATTTTTTTCCTTTAGTACCATTAGTTCTTAATCATATTTACTTCTTGAAATGGTCCTGTATTGACTGATTATTTTTTTACTTATTCTTTCTTTGTCCAGTGGCTATGTGTATTCTTTCCATCTTCCTTTGGTGTTTACTGCATCATTCAATATATTGGCCATAGAATTATTCAGTGTTGAAATTGGAGGCTTGAATTTGTCTTCTCAGTTCTTTCCACTTGAAAAATATTAAGTGTGCTCTTCCCTTTCTGTTTTCTAAGTTCAGATTTGCACATTACATAATATTTTACTTTGTCTTCTTAAGTTGTCTTTTAATATCTTAAGTTCAACTCTCTTATTTAATAATTTCTTCCTTTTGCTTTAATTTCTCTAAGTTAAAGACTTATTTTAAGAATCCCACCTGACAATCATTTTTATCTATTTCTTCTTTCCTATCTTTTTAAAAATTTTATTTTATTAGCTTTCATGAACGTTTACAGAGATTTTAGATTTCCATTCATTCATTGTTGCATTTTTCTCCCTGCCCACCCCTACCCCCAGTTCACTCTTATCTTTGAAAAGTGAAAGAAAAATCCTTTCATTGGTATACAATTCCACTCACCCCCCCCCATACCAGTACACTCCATTATGCAACCTTCATTTTGGACTCTTGTCATAACCACAATACCCAATCATATATCACTTTTAAACTGTTGTCTCCCTCATCTGTTTCAATGCAGTATACATAATTTATTCAATTTTTCTAAGTCTTACCCCAACCCTGATGTCAGTCCTGTTCTACAACAGTGGCACTATGCAGTATCTGTCCTTCTGTGACTAAGATATTTCACTCAGCATAATGTCCTCCAGGGTTTGCTTTCTTCCTGTGTGATGTCCCTGATGTTTTTTCACAACACATCTGGTCTTCAGTATTTAGTATTCAGTGATTAAAATCTAATATTTTTTTCCCCTTTAAAGATTTCTTTACATGGTACATTATATTTCAAAAATCATTCATTTGTTTTATCACATTCAAATATTTTATAGGTTTTCATATTATTAATAATTATATTTGTGAAAGTATGTAACCTAGCTATTTCATGCCCTCTAATTTAATACACCATTTTAAAAATCAAATCTAATCTTAAAGTAGTTTAGAAATTCAGGAGAACTAAATTTTTGTTGTTGTTGTTGTTGTTGTTGTGTACCATCAAAAGCCCTAAATGTCATTCTATCCTGTGCCAAACTCGCCGTCTCAAACACACTCATTCCCACCATTCCACTAACAGAATCGATCCATCTCATTGAGGGACTATAGCCTGGATCAGGTGCACCTTAGTCTCCAGCCTGACATCGTTGCTCTTCAGTAATCTTGAGAGGTCCCTCACAACTGACTTTCCCAATGCATTTCGTCTCCTGATTTCCTGGATGTTGTTACCAAGAGTGTTGACTGTGGAACCAAGTAAACTAAAACTGTTACCTATCTCAGTCTCTTCACCATCCATATTGATGCTGCCAATTGGCCCAGTGGTGAGAATCTTTGTTTTCTTGATTTTGAGCTTCAATCCATATTGAAGACTGCAGTCCTGTACCTTCTGCAGCAAGCGCTTCAGGTCCTTCTCAGTTTCAACAAGCAGGGTTGTTTTACCTGCATAACGCAGGTTGTTGATGACTCATTCACCAATCCTGATGCCACATTCCTCTTCGTACAGCCCAGCATCTCAGATGATCTGTTTTGCATACAGACTGAAAAGGTATGGAGACAAAATACATCCCTGATGAACCCCTTTCTTGATTTTGAACCATCCAGGGTCTCCCTGCTCTATTCTGATGACTGCTTCTTGGTCCAAGTATAGGTTTCACATTAGCACAATGAAATGTTCTGGGATTCCCATTCTTCTCAGAGTCAGCCACAGCTTGTTGTAATCCACACAGTCAAAAACCTTTGCATAGTCAATGAAGCACAGATAGACATTCTTCTGGTATTCTCTGCTTTCTGCCAAGATCCATCTAACATTAGCTATAATATCTCTAGTACCAAGACCTCTTCTAAAGCCAGTCTGCACACCTGGCAGTTCTCTGCTGACATATTGTTCCAAATGTTTTTGGATATTTTTCAACAGAATCTTGTTTGCATGTGATATCAATGATATTGTTATATAATTTCCGCACTCTATTGGATCACCTTTCTTTGGAATGGGAACAAATATAGATCTCTTCCAGTCAGTTGGCCAGCTGGTTGTCCTCCAGATTTCCTGGCACAACTTAGTGAGCACATCCAGGGCAGCATCTGCTTTTTGAAATAAATCAATTGGTATACCATCAACTTCTGGAGCCTTGTTTTTAGCCAATTCCTTCAGAGCAACTTGAACTTCCTCCTTCATCACCATAGGCTCTTGCTCATATGTTATTTCAAGAAATTCTTCTGTGTCAGCCAATTCCTTCTGATGCAGTGACTCTGTGTACTCCTTCCATCTTCTTTTGATACTTCTGGATCATTTAACATTCTATCCAAACTATCTTTAAGTATTGCCACCCGTGGCTTGAATTTGTTTTTCAACTCCTTCAGCTTAAGAAACGCTGAGCGAGTTCGGTCCTTTTGGTTTCCTGACTCCAGCTCTCTGCACATTTCATTATAGTATCTTGCTTTATAGTCCTGAGCTGCCTTTTGAAATTTTCTGTTTAACTCTTTGATTTCTTGATTTCTTTCTTTAGCTTTGGCTTTTCGGCACTCTAATGCTATACTCAGAGTCTCATCTGACATCCATCTTGGTCTTATTTTGTTCTCGTGGATGTATTTTTCTTTTCTTCAGCTTCAGTTTAAACCTGAGCATGAGCAATTGATGGCCTACTTCACAGAATGCCCCTGGTCTTAAACTGACTGCTAATAGTATTGAGTTTTTCCACTATCATTGCAGTTTTGAGGTACTGTTATTGACAAAGGAATGACCAGTCTTGCTTCTTGGTCTATCGTAGTCTGGAAGCTCCATTGAAATCTTTCCACTCTGACTGTAATAGTATTGGAAATATCATTGACATTACTTCCAGGATCACAGAAATATACAAGCTATCAGAGTAGGGCAATCTAACAGACGTGTAGTGGTTTTTTCCTAAGAATACATTAAAAAGAATTCATTTTTTCCATTTTCTTTGCTTTCTTTTTTCATCTGAAGCAATGAAAATCCAGCTTGCAACCCATCCTACCAAATTTTTAACATTTTCTTTCATAATATTTTTTACTACAAAAGAAATTTCATTAGAATAATAAAGCTATACTTTTTTCCTCTAAATTTTTTAACATAAATTTTCAGAAATTCTGGGGCTTTTTTTTTAAATTTCCATTTTCTTTAAGGTGGTGACGATTTTTTAAAAATTTTATTTGGTTTTATATGGTTTTTGGTGACAATTTCATTGGGAAATAACTTGTTTTTAAAAACAAATTGCTATATTTAACAAAAGATATGGCTTTTGGCTTTCAGCTGGAGGAGGCCTCGGTGCAACTTTCTTCGGTCGTCCCGCATCTGGGTTCATCCGACACCAGCCGCCTCCGGCATGCCACCCAAGTTCGACCCCAACGAGATTAAAGCCGTGTACCTAAAAAAAAAGTAGTCGTGTACCTGAGGTGTACCGGTGGGGAAGTCCGTGCCACTTCCGCTCTGGCCCCCAAGATCGGCCCCCTGGGTCTGTGTCCAAACAAGGTTGGTGATGACATTGCCAAGGCCACCTGTGACTGGAAGGGACTAAGGATTACAGTGAAACTGACCATTCAGAACAGACAGGCCCAGATTGAAGTGGTGCCTTCTGCCTCTGCCCTGATCATCAAAGCCCTAAAGGAACCACCCAGAGACAGAAAGAAGCAGAAAAATATTAAGCACAATGGAAATATCACTTTTGATGAGTTTGTTGGCATTGCCCGGCAGATGTGACACCGTTCTTTAGCCAGAGAACTCTCTGGAACTATTAAAGAGATCCTGGGAACTGCCCAATCTGTGGGCTGCAATGTTGATGGCCGTCACCCTCATGACATCATAGAAGACATCAACAGTGGTGCTGTGGAATGCCCAGCTAGCTAAGGAACTACAGATGAAAATATTTCAATAAAGGATTATTTGTTAACAAAAAAAAAAAAAAAGATATGGGTTTGAGTATTTGATGCAGAAGATGTCTCACCCAAGTCTTTTTCAGCAGAGAAAAAAATGTCTTTTTATTTCTAAATCTGAAATTGTCTTCATATTAAAAACTTACTTTTTTTAAAGGAGAAAAGGAATAATGCCCCTTCCTTTAAATGTTGCAGGTCTCAACTCTGTTCACTGCCATGGTGGATTCACTAGGGTTTGTGAAAATCACCCCACTGTATGCACTTGATCCCTCTTTTCTAGTAATTCAGCACCAGCTATCTGCTGTACCTATTCAAAGAATACTTTATTTTGTACCAGTTCTTTGCTTTCTATCCAGAAACAGCTGCTCCATCTCCTGTGACACAGGATGTAATAAAATGGAGTAAATGGAGTAGAGTATTTTGATAGATTAATCACTGCGGGGTGTGCAGTGTTCACAGCACTTATGGTGAAAGTGAAGAGATAATACCGGAATGACATCTGTTTTCTTCCATGTAAATTGCTACACTTTGAGTCTGCTGTTATTTAGCAGATGTGTAGATTTAATTATTAGGATTGCGTAACCACTGGGGAAAGCACAGGCTTTTATTGATAGCTTTCCACCTACGGTAATTGCAGAATAAGTAAACTGCCTTTGTCTCCTTGGTGGAAATAAAACTAAAAAAAAGTTAAACCCCTAGGGAGTGTGTTTTCCCTTATTCCTCAGGTGCCTACAACTGGTTCATGTTAAAACCTATATATTAATAAAATCCCAACAAATGTGAGTAACAATTTTACCTCCCCCAAACCCCCCCCTCACAGGCTAAAGATAAAGACCAGTCAGTAAAATAGTTTAGAAATGCTTATTGGACTTCAGCTGCAGACTTGAAGATCTTTTCTGGATTTCTAAGATATTTCATGGAATTATATGATTTGGATTAAGAAAAACTTTGCTTCTAGCTATTCACTTTACACTTGAGGAAACTAAGGAGGAACAAAATATAGTACCTGCTGCCTCTGAAAATGCACCGCTATGGGCCAGTTTCCATTTGATGGTACACAACAACAACAACAACAACAAGGAAGTGCTAACTGATGCCTCAGTTTCATGGCTGTAGTTCCAGTTCTCAGAGCAGAGTATTCTGGAAGGAAAGGGATGCAAATCAGCTGAGGGATGTCTGTAGAAGGCCCCGAGACTTGATTTGCCCAACTTTGGGAAGTGCTTCCCTTGTGTGGCAACAAGGATAGCTTGATAACAAACAGGGGCTGTACAATAAAACCTCAGAAAGGTTAAAGGAACTTACAGTTCTAGAGGCCAGGGCATAAGGATATGGTCCCAGATGTGTTGCGAACATGATTGATATACTTGGATGAATTTTTCCCCTCATTTATGCTATGAGCAAATGTCATTAGCAACACATTGCACTGCACAGTTGAAATAAAGACACAGTTGACTTTTCCATTCTTTTATGCTCTTTCTCCTATTCTTCAAATGCTCATCAACCTCATATATAAACCGAAGATGCTAAATGAGGCACTTCATTTGTTCAGAGAAAGTGGTTCCTAAGGAACAACTTTTTTAAAATTTTTATGTAGCTCATGAGGAAACAACTTACATTTACTTAAGAATCTTAATCTTACCTAGGAGTTAGTGCATAGTCTCTCCTACTTTGTAAAACAGTGAACCTACAACCCCAGGATATTAGCTGTATAACATTTTAACCAATACACAAGCAGATTATGTCTTTACGTTTTTGTCTAACACAAGGTAAAACATCTGGATATTTTAAATTTACCTGAAGTTTTCTATCTTCACTCGGGTGTTTTAATGATATTGTGTAATAGATGAAGCAGAAGAATAGCAATTATCTAATTAAGTGGATATGTGATGCCTGCCCACAATCTGGCACTACACAGAGTTTATAAAGAGACCCACAGAGCCCTGCATTTGACACTTAAAACTCAACTGCTTCCACTCCACCATTACCAGGAGCCCAGGATATATGCCTACCCATATAAAAACTCCCATTCCCATCATTTATTGCATTAAGTCTTCAGGATCCATTGCACCCTGCTCTATCCAACTAACTATCAGTTGTCCTCTCATCACTTAAGCACCCTTATGAACATGTTGTTCTTGTTGTACAGTATCAAGCCAAAACTGACCCAGAGATGACCCTCTGTCATCTTTTCAGAGACAGTTAATCATTTGGGAAGAGATTGCTCATCTTCTCCCTAGGAGCAGCCAGTGGATTCAAACTAAGTGCCTTCAGGATTGCAGCACAGATTCCAATTCATGACAGTGCTGAGTATCACAGTAGAATTGTGTTTCGTAGGGTTTTCAAAGGCCAGTTTTTTTAAAAGAGATTACCAGACTGCTATTCCAAGATGTCTTTGTTTACACTTAAACTTCCAACCTTAGTAGTAAAGTTTTTAACTGTTGTCAACACTCAGGGACTAAGAACAGATTATTATTCTAAATTTCTGTGGAGTTGGTCCCAGTGTATGGTGCCTCCATGAACAACAGGATAGAACCATGTGTGATGCTCAAGCTTTCATTTGGCAATACATTCCCTCTCATATAGTTCTTTACATTCCTTACTCTGATTCAAGCACTCACCCCACTCCCAAGCAGTGACTTACCTTCCTCTGAGTCTCTGTACTTGTCACTATCTTTAACAAATCTAAATATCTCATTCAGTCTTTTCTAGCTGAAATTCAATTGCCTTTTGAGGTTGCTGTTTTGCATGTAGGCAACTGACATGGAGTCTTTTTCTGATTCTATGCAACTTATTTTCATTTGCTTTCAGAAGTAATGAGATTTTCTGCCTTTTCCCCCCACTGCCATTTAAGGACTTTCCCCCCTCCCTTACATCCTCTCTAAAGCACCTCAGTTATTTTGAACATTAAATAGTTAAGCTATCAGGTTATTGCCAAGGAGTCAAAAGCAACTCATAGCTGAGTCTCCAGTAGGTTTTCAGAGGCACAGGTAGAGAGATTTCCCATCTTTCTCCCACAGAGTAGCTGGTTGATTGGAATCACTAGCTTTTGACTTAGCAGCACAACTCCTTATTCAGCATAACACAATGTTGTTGTTATTGTTGTTGTTGTTGTTAAGTGTCCCTCTTGAAGGAATAATCTCTCATAGCAACATACTCAAATTATATGAAATGAAGCCTCATCATCTTTGCCTCCAAGGAGCACTCTGGTTGCTCCTTCTGATGATGTGTTTGATTAAAGAATTACTAAATGCTTGAGTATTCTGGTAGCTGCTGGTTATTTATGCCTTCCAACTGAGGTACGTGGTTGGCACAGCAGAGTAATACCCTAGGTGAGGACAATGTCTTTGGCTGGATGTGTGTTGGTACTCCCAGCTTGGTCCAAGTGCTTCAAGTGGATACAGGATGTAAAATGCTGGAAATTAAAAACAGAATAAGAATGATGCTGTATTCATAGTTAAAAGGGCAATTTCAAGTTCTATCCTGAAGGTCCATGTTGTGGATGATAGGATATTATTAAACACATAATATGGTTATTATTCCATTATATGCACCAACAACTAAAGCCAAAGAGAAGGAAATTAAATATTTTTATCAACTTTTGGATTCTGAAAATTGACCAAACATACAATCAATATATACTAATGATAATTGGTGACTGGAATGCAGAATTTGGGAACAATGAAGAAGGAAGGTTATTTGGAAAGTATGGGCTTGGTGATTGAAATGAGGCCAGAAATAGAATGACCAAATTGTATGCCTCCAATAACATATTCTCACGAATGTCTTTATTCAAAAACATGAGCAGTGACTTTGGACATAGACCTCACCAGGTGGACTGCATAGGATTCAGATTTACTATATCTCTTGACAAAAACATTGGAGAAGCTCAATACCAGCAGCTAAAATCACACCAGCTGACTGGAACAGACCGTCAATCATTCATGTGCAAGTTCTAATTAAAACAGAAGAAACTAAAACAAGTCCATGAGAACCAAAATATAGTTTTGAGTCTATCCCATATGAATTTAAAAATTATATTAAGAATAGGTTTGAAGCAATGGCGACCAATGATAGAAGACCAGCTGAGTTGTGGGATGACATCAAAGATATCCATGAAGAGAACAGAGAAGAAAGGAAAAAACAAAGATCTCAGAAGAGACCCTGAAAATTGCGCTAGAGCATCAGGAAGCCAAAACAGAGGGAAGAGGTGCTGCAATAAAAGAGCTGAACAGAAGATTTCAGGAAGACAAGGCAAACTACGGAGACTTCTTGTTGTTATGTGCCATCGAGTCGCTTGCAACTCTTAGCAACCCTATGTACAACAGCCCTAAACTCTGCTCTGTCCTGTGCCAATCGCACTGTCTCTGACACTCCCATCCCGATTATCCCAGACACCGAATCAATCCAGCTCATAGAGGGCCTTCCCCGCCTGGACTGTCCCTCCACCCTCTCATGCATCAGTTCTCCTTCTATCCTCCTTGGTCATTGTCCAACTCTCTGATGCATTAACAAGTGATTGCAAAGACCATGGCCTGGATCAGATGCACCTTAATCTCCAGAGAGACACCATTGCTCTTCAGTACTTTGGAGAGGTCCCTAACAGCAGACTTTCCCATCACAACACATCTTTTAATTTCCTGGCTACTGGTGCCAAGAGTGTTGACTGTGGATCCAAGCAAACTAAAGCTGTGAACAATCTCAATCTCTTCACCATCCATCCTGATGCTGCCAATTGATCCGGTGGTGAGAATCTTTGTCTTCTTGACACTGAGCTTCAATCCATATTGGAGGCTGCAGTCTTTGACCCTCTGCAGCAAGCGCTTCATGTCCTCCTCAGTTTCAACAAGTAGGGTTGTGCATAACGCAGATTGTTGATAGATCTTCCACCAATCTTGACCCCACATTTCTCCTCGTAGAGTCCAGCCTCCCAGATAATCTGTTCTGCATACAGGTTAAAAAAGTATGGAGACAGGACTCATCCCTGGTGTACGCCAGAGACTTAACAGAGACTTAGAATTGGAAAATAAAAAAAGAAGGACACACTTAGCATTTCACAAGCTGAAAGAACTGATTAAAAGAATCAAGCTTCAGGTTGTAATGCTGAGGGATGATATGGGCAAAATCTTGAATGATTCAAGAAGCATTAAAAAGATGGAAGGTATACACAGTCACTATACTAAAAACAATCGTTTAACAGTGAAAATTTTCAAGAAGTACCAAACTGAAAAACAAATTTAACTTAGAGTCACAGTATTGAAAGATGGAATGGGTAACAGATTGAATGACCCAGAAAACATCAAAGAACATAGAGAGAATACACTGAATTACTGTACCAGGAAGAACTGATTGACACTGAAAAAAATTCAGGAAGTACCATAGGAAAAGGAGCTAATGATAATAACTGGCAACTGCACTGATGGCATTGGCAAAAAATAAACTCCCAGGAATATATGGGACACCAATTGACTTGTTTCAATTAACAGATGCAGCCTTAGATGCACTCACCAGTCTATGCCAGGAAATTAGGAGGGCAGTTATCTGGCCAATGGATTAGAAGAGGTCTACGTTTGTTCCCATTTCCAAGAGAGGTGATCCAATAGAATGTGGAAACTAGCAAACAGTATCATTAATACCACATGCAAGCAAAATACTGCTGAAAATCATTCAAAAATGGCTAGAACCAAACATAGATAGAGAACTGCCAGAAGTTCAAGCAGGGTTTAAAAGAAGCAATGGCACCAAGGACATCATTGATGATGTCAGATGGCTCCTGGTTGAAAGTAAAAAATATCAGAAGATAGATAAAAGTGACCTTCTAATATTTAAAGAGAAAGTGCATCCAGCGTGCTCTTTGGAGGCAAAGATGATAAAACTTTGGCTCACATACTTTGGGCATGTCGTAAGGAGGGGCTATTAGTTGGAGAGGGACACGATGCTCAGAAAGACAGAAGGTCAGCAAAAGAGAGGAAACCCCTTGATCAAGTGGATCAACATAGTAACTGTCACAATGGGCTCTAATGTGTCAGGAAGTGTGAGGATGGCATAGGACAGGCCACGGTTCAGATCTGTTGTTCAGAGAGTCACCATCGCTTATATTCTGCTCAATAACACCTAACAACACAAGAGCAAAATCTAAATCCTTAGGTGCATCAAAAGATTTCTCCAAGAGTAAAAGGATAACTTATAGATTGGGACAAAATTCTTGGACAGAATTCATCTGACAAGGGAATTATCTCTAAAATTTATCAATTCATCAACAAGAAAATACAAGCAACTCAGTTAAAAAATGGGCAGAAGACCCGCACAGACACTTCACTGAAGAAGACATTCTGATAGTCAACAAACACATAAAGAAATGCTCAAGAAAGGGAGCTCTGGTGGCCTAGTGCAAGAAGCTACACTGTAATCCCAAAGACGTGGTTTGCATCCACCAGATGCTCTGCTGAAGAAGGAGGGGCAATCTGTTCCTGTGCCAGTCAGATCTGATTTCATCATATACAACTAGAATTAAAATAAATACATACATACATACATACATAAATGGAAAGAAGAGAGAGAGAGAAAAGATAAATTATCAAAAAAATATCAAAAGAATGTCTATTTGTGCTATATTGGCTACTCAAAGGCATTGGAAGTGTGTCAGAGTCGTGCTCTCTCTTCACACCTATTTAATTTGTATGCTGAGCAAATTATTCAAGAAGATTGACTCTATGAAAAGAAATGTGGCATCATGACTGGAGGGAGACTCATCAATAACGTGTGTTATACAGATGACACTACCTTGCTAAAAGTGAGGCAGTCTTGAAGCACTAGTTGCAGAAGATCAAAGAATGCAGCCTTCAGTACAGATTGTATCTCAATGTCAAAAACACAAAGATTCTTGCCACTGGATCTATAGGCAAAGTCATGATGGATAGAAGAGAGATTGAAAATGTCAACAATTTCATCTTGCTTGGATCCATGATTAACACCCTTGGTATAAGCAGTCAGAGAATAAGGAGACACATTGCACTAGGAAAATCTGCAGTTAGGGACCTATCCAAATTATTGAGCAGTAATGATGTCAGTTTGATGATTTTTTTTTACATTATAGATACTTTTATTAAAGAAGAAATCTTTTGAAGTTACAACCTAAGCTTTTTTATTTTTAATTTTTTTCATTTGAATGAAATTTTGCAAATTATACTGGATTTTCATACAATCATTCATAAACAGTCTATTACACTCACTGTCATTGTACTGTAATTAATTAGCTTATAATTTTTATTTAATCCTTTAGTGTATATTGCCTTTCTTTTTTCTATTAAATTTTATTAGTTTTAATGAACATTTACAGAGATTTTGGGTTTTCATTCATTC
>NW_006399806.1:10458707-10461501 GCF_000299155.1 Elephantulus edwardii | reverse complement strand
GAAGAACATTCAGAAATGGCTAAAATAGTGCGTAGAGAATTGCCAGAAGTTCAAGCTAGATTTAGAAGAATCCATGGCACCAGGAATATCATTGCTGATGTCAGATAAATCCTGGTGGAAAACAAAGAACACTAGAAGAGTGTTTATTTGTGCTTTACTGACTATACAAAGACATCTGAATGTGTGGATCATAACAAATTATGGCTAATATTGAGAAGAATGGAAATTCCAAAACACTTAACTTTGCTCATGCGAAAACTACACTTACATCAAGAGGCTGTTGTGCAAACAGAACAAGGGATTACTGCATGGTTTAAAATTAGAAAAGGTGATAATTCATAGTTGTTTTTATTTGTATCTCTCTGATAGCTAGGGATTTTGAACATTTCTTCATGTGTCTGTTTGCCATCTGAATATCTTCTTTGGTGAATTGTCTATTCATATCTCGTGCCCATTTTGCGATTGGGTTATATGAGATATTATGTCACCTCAGTAACAATAGCAAAAGTCAACAGAGCAGCAAACACTAAATTCTGGCAAGGTTGTGGAGAGATTGGAACCCTTATTCACTGCTAGTGGGAGCATAAAATGGTGTAATCACTGTGGAAGGAGATTTGGCGCTTTCTCAAAAAGTTGGAAATAGAAATGCCATTTGACTCAGCAATGGGAAAATACCCTCAAGAAACCAGAACTATCATCCAAATAGATATATGCACATGACATTATTTACAATAGCGAAGAGCTGGAAGCAATCCAAGTTATCATCAACAAATGAATGGATAGAAAAACTAGAGTATATCTATACAATGGACTACTACACTGAAAAACAATGAACTAATTAAATATTACACAACATGGAGAAACCTGGAGGACCTTAGGGCTAAGTGAAATATCTCAGTCACAAAAGGAAAATACTGCATAGGACCATTATTAGAAAGCAGGTCTGATATGGGGTTTGAGAGGAGAATAGGATAAGAGTGGATAGATAATGATCATTGGAACAGATGAAGAAAAGAACTGTTTAAAAGGAATGCATGATCAAGCATTATACTTACGACAACAGCCCAGAATTAGAGGTGCACTATTGCAAAGAAGTCTAGTAGAGAGGAAGTAGGTAACTGTACAACACTGAAAGAATATTTTAATTAAAAAAAAAACTGAACTGGGGGAGGGGGAAGGGAAAGAATGGGGATAAAATGTACAACAATGAATGAATGAAAATTTAACTCCTCTGTAAACTGTCATTAAAATCACAATTAAAATAACATTTTGTTTTAAAAAATAAAATTAGGAAAGATGTGTGTCAAGATTGTATCTTTTCTTCAGACCTAATCAATCTGTATGCTGATTATTCAAGACTCTGGACTCTGAAGACAAATGTAGATCAGGATTGGAGGAAGACTCTTCAATAATCTTCGTTATGCAGGTGAAACATTGTTGCTTGCTAAAAGTAAGAAGGACTTTAAGCCTTTGCAGCAGAAGATCAAAGACTGCAGCCTTCAATATGAATTGCATCTCAACATCAAGAAAATAAAAGTCTTCACCACTGGACTGACAGGCAAAATCAAGATATATGGATGGAGAAATTATTGAGACTGTCAACCACTTCTTCTTACTTGGATCCACAATCAATGGTACTAGCAGTTAGGAGAGCGGGGTTATATTAATCTGGGAATGTCTGTAGTCAGGGACCTCTCCAAATTATTAAGGAGCAATAATGTCACTGTGAGGACTAAGGTGCACCTGATTCAGTCTATGACTTTTCAGTCACTTACCCTGCCTCTAAAAGCTAGATAATGACTAAAGATGACAGAGCAAGAATTGTGATATCAGAGAATAGTGCTGAATATCTCATGGACTGCCAAAATGACAGAGATACATGTTGGAGACTATGCAGCCAAGAGTCCTCCAGGAGGCAATATTTATGAAGCTTAATCTCACATACTTTGGCCATATTGCTAGGAAAGGTTATCCCTCAGAGAGGGACATTATGCTTGGGACGGTGGAGAAACTGTGAAGAAGAGGAAGATCCTCAACTGGTGGGACGACACAGTGACTACTGCAAGGGGCTTGAGGGTGTCAGAAATTGAGAGGATGGGATAGGACAGGGTTCAGATCTGTTGTTCACAGAGTCACAATGAGTTTTACTCAACTCGACAGCCCCTAACAACAACTAAATCTGAAGTAAGGCGTGGCCCAAATCACCAGCCTTAGTTCCCCTGAGTGTGTGGTATATGCCGTATCACTCTGACAAGTAAAGATTGCATTTACGATTCTCAAGAACTCTTATTCTCTGCTTGCTTGGGAATTACATCTGACAGTATATGCATGTCACCACATCATCTCTTATTTCTCCCGGCTATATATTCATATCCACATAGCCAGGGCACTGTTTTTGTTCCCTGAAAAACTTAATACTTGTATCACTGTGCCCTTCTACAGAAAAAATCTTGTTGAAATTCTTGCTCTCATTATCCTTCTCTCTTTTTAAATAATATTATTAACAGAGAATTTTCAAAATATTTTAGCAACCCATATGGCTTGGGAACTGGTTTGTTGTTCATTTTTTATTTTATTTTTTTAGAATCCTGAGCATCACAAAAATCAGTACCAAAGATGGAATTTGGTCCAGGACTTAAGAACAATAAATGACTTAGTTGAGCCTCTACATCTTGTGGTTCCTAACCTTTATACTATAATAGACAAAGTGCTAGTCAATAAATCTTTTTTTTAAGAACTACCTTCCCTCTGTAACTTGATTTGTGCCACTGTTAGAACCTCTACTTGAAATATT
>NW_006399806.1:10452552-10458147 GCF_000299155.1 Elephantulus edwardii | reverse complement strand
TACCAAATTAACCACAATAAGAGTTACAGTTTTCATCAACACAAAAGTCAGCACTAAATCAACTACTAAAAGGTAAACCCAAGACTGCTTCAACAGTTCAATTAGTTAAGCCACTCCATCATTTTTAGAAAATACTATTCCTCTTTCCCTTCCCATCCGTGGTTCTGGGCTTAGCCAATTGCTAGGATCCTCAAGAAGCTCAGGCAGCTGTGAATGATATCAGGCAGGGTTCAAGCAGCTGGCTATTCCTAGCCAGCAGAGAGAGAGTCCCGGAGAATCTCAAACACAATCTTCATGTGTCAGAGTGCTAGGGCATAGACCACACCCTGTAGGGGAAATAAAGACTTTATTAAAGTCTAAATAAAGTCTTGCTAAAGGCCTAACTCTACCCTTCAGCAAGATTTTAATCAAAGCAGTCATTTCCTTCTGTCCCCTAGGTTCTATATTGTTTTAAATTAAGCACCTGAGTATGCTCAAGGAATTCTAACGGTTCTCATTTAATGCATCAAATCAACACTGACCTCAGGGCTAGCTTACATGCCCTCAGTTTTACAGTATCTTGTAGAGGGAATGTCCCCAAATTAGACATAATATCCATATTTTGATCAACTAGCTGAGCTAGTAAGGTAGAGTCTCAGAATATCAAGGAAAAACCAGTGGGAGAAGTAAACCCTTGACACTTACAGGGACCAATTAGACGCAAGTCATCCATAAATAAACGACTGGTACAGACACACCTATATGCACTAGCTGACCATCCATTTTTTCATCTAGATGCTTCCAATCATGTGAGCTTTAAGCTGCCACATCTAATCCTTGGTAGGTAAGAAGATGACAAATCACCTTATAAGTCCCCGTATCAGAGAAGCCTTCACTGTCTAGAGCATCTAAATCGGTAATCACTCACACAAATAAATACAATTCTTTAATTCTTTATCTTCTCCAAAGTGCACATAACATGTACACATACTTGTGAGCTAATGTATCTTCTCTCTTTCATCTAGAATATAAACTATATATGAACACAAATGTTATTGTTTACACTGTCACTATCTCAATGCCTAGATGAAAGCTTGACATATAATTACTGAAAACATATACAGAGTCATCAAGAAGATCCTGACCAAAGTCAAGCACCTTCATAGAGTTTCCGAGGCTGTAACGGGAGCACACTGTTTCTTCTTCCTCTTACCTACCAATTATTGGGTTTGAACCAGCAACCTTTCTGTCAGACATTCAACACATAATCACATGGCACCAGGCTCACTTGACACACAGATAACGCTCAGTGATTATTTGACTTTAAAAAAAAAACAACTTAATTCTTCACCACAAATAAATATGTGAAAGGATCAGGGGATAATGCATCAAATTTCCACTTGGTGCTATTTAGGTTTTGAATGCTACATAGTCATTTAATATTTGAAATAATTAAAAATCAATTAGAGAATTGCATAACGTCGTTTACTTAAAAAAAAAATAATGATGCTGATATCCTAGGATACCCCAGACACATCCTGCTCAGAATTCTCAGCATCAACTGATACCCATGTTTCTCTGTACTTGCTAAAAATATAGTCATTTTAAATCTCACGGAATTATGTGGTTGATGAAATACATCAGAGGTGATATCCTGGGTCATCATATAGACAAACTTGTAGAATAACATCATTTCAACCCAGGATGGTAGGAATATATACATGAAAAATAGGATTCAGTCAGAGGAAGTAACATTAAATTTCTGCCTCTGCCACACATAAGCTTCCTGTCTTCTAGAAAATAGCATTAGGAGAAGCACAATTCATTTATTCATTTGAGGATTTGCCATATAAAAAAGGATATATAGCATGAATTGCAGTAAGGGGGCACATTATTCTAAAATTTTCTAACAAGCAAGCCAGGTTTGCCAGGTTCCAAATTAGCATTTAGTCATTTGCCCTATGAGTAAAATGCAAAATTATTTATTTATACCTCTTACAACTTTGCTTGGTTAAAGTTGTATCTGCATAATAGGCAGTGTGCTGGAAGAGGAAGGAAATATGCTTATGGCATCTGCCATAAAAAGAAGCTATTAAAATGACAATGTTACTGATTTCTTGAATGTGGAGAATAAGTACTCCATGAAAAAATCATTCAGCAATAACAGGCTAACGTAGAGACTTTTATTAACATTCCCCTCACAGTTATTATACCCTGGACCAGAGGCAGTTTACATCTGACAAAAGAGTAGTCATCTCTGACTGTAAGCACAAGCAATGAACACTCTTGGCCTAAAACCTGAGAACACAGTTCAGACCAGATGAGGGAACAGGAACTCCCAGCAAGGAGTTAGTAATCCTCTGGTAAATCCTCCTTGAAAGAAGAAAAATATCCAGGTTAATATTTAAGTTTATAATTGTTTTTATAGTAGCCTTATATTCTATATATCAACTCTATTCTAATGTGTAAATTATGTCGGTGGTTTGTCCTTTTGAAAAGGATTATATAAAAACTACCCAAAGGTGTAAGAAAAATGTATGTTTTTTTTAAAAAAAGTAAACATTTTTGTGCCTGTCCGTTTGTAATTTGTGCCAAGTTTTGTTCTAAACTCTATTTTCTTCAATGTGTACTTTATTTTCCCCCTGCCACTCATGGAGAACCAAGGACTCCAGCGGTGCAATGACAAGTGTTCTGCTGCTAACAGAAAGGTCTCATTACAAGCATACCAGCAGTTCCTCAGAAGACAAGACGTGACAATTTGCTCCTGTAAAAGTGTAGGAAGTCCTCTGAGGTAGTTCTACTCTGTCCATTGCATCACAAACAACTCCATGGCACACAGCAAAAAGATGGAGAGTTAAATTGTTTCTCAAATCGCACTCGTCTGAATAGACTCAAATCTCTACCTCTGAACAATTTCTTAGCAAAGGAAGAAGGATTTCTTCTAATAGATCAATCGGAGGAATGCCTGGAACCAAAGCAAAGTCAACTACCTCCCCCTGTGTAGTGTATCAATTTGTGGAACAAAGAGAGATGCATAACAAAATGGAGTACACACAAGAAAAGAGAAAGAACGAAAACCATTCCTACTCTAGTAATAAATGACTGTTGTCATGTGCCGTCGAGTTGCTCGTGACTCATAGCGACCCTATGTACAACAGCCCTAAATCCTGCTCTGTCCTGTGCCAATCTCACTGTCTCTGACACCCCCACCCCAATTACCCCAGTCACTGAATCAATCCACCTCATAAAGGGTCTTCCTCTCCTGCACTGTTCCTCCACCCTCTCAAGCATGATGTCCCTCTCCATCTCCAAGGACTGGTCCCTCCTTGCAACTTGTTCAAAGTATGTCAGACAAAGCCTCAGAATCCTTGCCTCCAAAGAGCAGCCTGGTTTAACCCTCTCCAGGATGAACTTGTTTGTTTTCATAGCAGTCCACACCACAGCACCACAGCACAAAGACATCAACTCTCATTCTATCCTCCTTAGTCATTGTCCAACTCTCTGACACATAACACTGATTGCAAAGACCATGGCCTGTATCAGGCACACCTTAGTCTCCAGAGTAACACCATCTTCAGTACTTTGGAAAGGCCCCTAACAGCAGACTTTCTTTCTGCAATGTCTTTTCATTTCCTGCCAAGAGTGTTGAGTGTGGAGCCAAGCAAACTAAAGCTGTTAACAATCTCAATTTCTTCACCATTCATCCTGATGTTGCCAATTGGTCCAATTAGTAAGAATCTTTTTCTTCTTGATATTGAGCCTCAATCCATATTGAAGGCTGAAGTCCTTGACCCTCTGCAGCAGGTGCTTCAGGTTCTCCTCAGTTTCAGCAAGCAGGGTTGTGTCATCTGCGTAACACAGATTGTTGATGGATTTTAATCCAGATGCCACACTTCTCCTCGTAGAGCCCTAACATAAAAATTTAATAGCCATCTTTCAAGACACAAACCTTTAAAACTTTTGGCCTTGTGGTAAGGCCCTGCACTGCCAATCCACAGGCACAGTTTGAATCCACCATTGCTCTGCAGGACAAAGATTGTCAATCTCCTCCCTTGCAATTTACTGAAAATCTGCTGAAGAGTCAACAATGGGCTTTTTGCGACTTGATGGTACTTAACAACTTAATCATATAATATTAAAATAATGTATGTTTTTTAAAAAAACTGAAATCATCACTTAAATACATAATTTTTTGAAAGCAAATAATTTTTTTCTCTCTGCCTTATCTCCTATTCAAAAAGCCAGTTGAGACCCCTGAGACAACTGCCCCAAAATAACCTTTAATTTTTTATTCATTAAGTCACTTTTAAGTCAATGTTGTTGTCATTAGATGCGATTTAGTCAGCACCTATGCCCAACATTCCTATATACAATAGAAGAAAATCCTGTACCAGCCTCACAAACTCTGCTGTGGTTAAACCCACTGTTGCAGCTACAGAGTGAATTCTATCTCACTGTGGTCTTCCTCTCCTTTACTAACCCCCTTTTAAAAGCATGCTATTTTTCTTCAGAGCCTGGTCCCTCCTGCTAACATACTCCACAGTCTCACCTCCCTTAGTTTAAAGGAGTACTCTGGCTGCACCTTTACCTTGATTTATTTGTCCTTAACATAAACACTACGGACAGCAGATCTGAACCTCACTCTGTCCTGTGTCATCCTCACCATCTGTGAAACACTGAGGCCATTGTTACAGTCACCGTGTTAATCCATCTTGTTGTGGGCCTTACTCCCTCCCGTACACTGACAATCTACTTTTCAATAATGATTCTTCTCCAAGGACATGTTCCTAACAACATGTCTAAAGGGTGTGAGACATAATTTCCTCATTCTTGCCTCCATATTATACCACTGTCACAGTTAAAGGCATTAGTTCTTCTTCAGTCTCCACTATTCATTATCTAACTTTCACATACATAAAAGCAAATGAAAATATTATGCATTGGATCAGACACATCTTAGTCTTTAAACTGATATATCTACTCTTTAGCATTTTTTAAAAAGGCCCGGGCCAATTGATTTTTTCAGTGAAATACATTCTTTGATTTCCTGAGTATTATTTCAATGGCCCTTGATTGTAGATCTATGTAAAATAAGATCATTGACAACTTGAAACTTTTTTTCCATTTATCATGATACTACCTATCTATCCATTTGTGAATATCTTTGTTTTCTTAATTTTGATGTGTGCTTAAGAGTAAAAGAATTGCCTGCTAGACTCAGAAAGATGTGGCTGTTTGCTTTTAGTAAAACCCATTAATTCAAAAAGTCAGTTTGCAGACTTCGGAAACAACATCTATGTTAGTTCCTCTGAGTTTCGCCTATACATCGTCCTACACAAGTTTCTTATTTCTCACTTTTTCTTTGTTGTTGTTGTTGTTAGGTGTCAATGGACTATGACTCATCAGGACCCTGTGACTGGAGTATTGCCATATCCCATTCCGTTCTTCCCATGTCCCTCAAGCTCATTTCTACAGTCATTGTGTCACTATCCTGTTGAGGGAGGGTCTTCCTTTCTTTCTATGATCCTCTATCTTTTCCAGTAAGAAGTCTTTTTCCAAAGACTAGTCCCTCCTGATAACATGCCCAAAGTACAAGACAGACTTAGGGTTTTGTGG
>NW_006399806.1:10450540-10451657 GCF_000299155.1 Elephantulus edwardii | reverse complement strand
AGGATCTTGAAGTTCCATCTCATATACTTTGGGCACATGGACATCATGCTTAGAAGGGTGGAGGAGGGACAGCACAGAAGAGGACAACCCCAGATGAGATGGATTGATACAGTAACTGGGGCAATGGGGATAGGTGTGTGTCAAAGTCAGTTAGACTCCCTCAGGACAGGGCAGGCTTCAGAGCTTTTGTACATAGGATCACTATGAGTCACAGGCAACTCAATGGCACATTGAGCAACAACAGTATGATGTTGCTTATTGGTCCAGTGATGGGAATTTTTGTTTTCTTTATGTTGAGATGTAACCCATATTGATGACTATAGTCTTCAACCTTCTTCAAGTGTGTAAAATCTTCTTCAATTTCTGCAAGTAAGATTGTGTTGTATGCAGGAACAATGATTTTGTAAATTATTACCTAACCTGGGAGGGACTAGAGAGTATTATTATCCCACAAGGATAAATATTGTATAAAACTATTATTGTAGAATGAGTATAAGTATCCAAGAGAGAGACTGGAAACAGAGGGATGTGTATGTGCAGGGGGAGGGAAGGATTAATCATCGGGTTGTACAATTTGATGGGGAGGGGTGAGGGAAATTGAAATAATTTGTTCAAATTTGTATTCAGATTTTGTAAATAAACAAATAGAAAATTTAAAAAAAAAAAGATTGTGTCATCTGCGTAAGGCAGGTTGTTGACGAGTCTTCCTCTAATCCTAATGCCACATTGGTTTTAATGTCTTTAGTACATTTTCTCAAACAATTTGCTCACCATACAGATTATATAGATGTAGAGGACACAAGCCTGATGAACACTTCTCTTAAATTTAAGCCATGCACTATTCCCTTGTTCTAGTCAGACAATTGCTTCTTAATCTATATACATATTTTGCATGATCATACTTAAGTATTCTGGAATTCCCATTTTTCTCAATGTTTTCCATAATTTGTTATGATCTATAGTCAAATATCTTTGCATAATTAATAAAAGACAAGTAATCATCTTTTTGGTACTCTCTACTTTCAGCTGAGATCCACCAAATATCAGCAATGATATCCCTTCTGCCACAGTCTCTTCCGAATCAAGGTTAAATTTTTGGAAATTCCCTGTCAATATA
>NW_006399806.1:10449388-10449935 GCF_000299155.1 Elephantulus edwardii | reverse complement strand
CTGCTTGTGCCAAGAGTGTTGATTGTGGAGCCAAGCAAGTGGTTACTGTTAATAATTACTAAAGCAATCAATTAACAATTAATCAATCTCTTCTCCATCTAATCATGGTGCTATTAATTGGCCCATTACTAAGAATCTTGGTTTTTCTTGATGTTAGGCTTCAATCCATATTGAAAAGTATAGTCCTTAACCCTCTTCAGCAAGAGCTTCAGGTCCTCTTCAGTTTTAGCAAGCAAGATTGTATCATCCGCATTACACGAGTTGTTGATGAGTCTTCTGATAATCATGATAAAGTCCAGCCTCTCGAATGATCATTCCACACATAGATTTAGAAGTTATGGAGACAAGAGGCAACCCTGACACATTTTTTCTTAATTTTGCACCATGCAGTAGTGTTTCCTTTCTCTGTTATGACTACTGCTTCCTGAAATGTGTATTGGTTTCACATCAGCACAGTCAGGTATTCTGGGATTCCCACTTTTCTCAAGGTTAGCCACAATGTGTGGTGATCTGCCCAGTCAAATGCCTTAGCATAGTCAATGAAGCA
>NW_006399806.1:10447467-10449203 GCF_000299155.1 Elephantulus edwardii | reverse complement strand
TCTTCATCAGCATTTTGCTTGTGTGTGTTATTAGTGATATTGTTCAATCATTTCCACACTCCGTCAGATCACTTTCTTTTTTTAAATAGGAATATATATAGATCTCTTACAGCCAGATAGCCAGGTAGTTGTCCTCCAGATTTCTTGGTACAACCTCGTGAACACATCCAGGGATATTATATTGTTCAATAATTGTTGTTGTTATTGTTCAATAATTTTCACAATCTGTTGAATCATCTTTTTTGTTTTTTTGAATGGGATCAAACATGGATCTCTTCTAGTCTGTTGGTCAAGTGTGAGCTTATGTGGGGACAAAACTGGATGTGACTCCTTGGGGTAGTAGGAACACCTCACATAACATCCGTGAGAAAAACAAGGAATGCTTTGTAAGCACAGATGGTTGCCCTTTCTATGACCGGTACATAGTTTGCCTTTTAAGGAAGCCTAAATAGTGATACAAGATGCTCTAGCATGTTGTGAGACCGGATCAATATTTAGCTATCTGGTATGGCCTTGGTGCTTTATTGAATGCTGCAGGTGTTTTTGAGACTGAGAGGACTATAAGAGAATGTTGAAAATAAACTAGGTGCTTCTCTCCTGAGAAGTAACCACCTAGTCACCAGAGTTTAGCTCTGTCTTCACATTACAACACCGCTCACAGCCTGGTGTTTGTTTCCAAATGACATAGACTAGTGAACATAACCAGAGCTGCATCTGTGTATTGAAATACATTAATTAGTATTCCATCAGCTTAATACTTTGAGTTGTGATACTGGAGATTTCTGAATATTCCACGGACTGACAAATGAACAAATAGCTATGTGTTAGAGAAAATGCAGCCAGAGTGCTTTATACACCCAAGGATAGTGAAATTTTGCCTCACATACTTTGGGCATGTTGTTAGGAGAGAGATATCATGCTTGGAAAAGTGGAGGGTCAGTGAAAGAGAAGAAGACCTTCAATGAGATGGATTGATGCAGTAACTGCGGCAATTGTATGGGGTATAATAAGGATGACACAGGACACAACAGGGTCCAGGATTATTGTGCATATATGTTTTTTTTTCCAGTAGCTTTAGTGCATTTTGGACTGCTTCCTTCAGTACTATTGGTTCTTGATGATAGATTTCTCCCTGAAATTAATCACTGTTTTGTTGTTTTGTGTTGTCGAATCATGTTGGACGCATAGCAACCGTCTGTACAATAGCCCTGAAACCTGCTCTATCCTGTGCCAACCTTATTGTTTCTGACACATATATCCTCATTATCCTAGTCTCTGAATCAATCCATCTCATTGATGATCTTCTTCTTTTATGTTGTCCCTCCACACTTCCAAACATGATGTCCCTCTCCAAGAACTGGTCTCACATTGCAACATGTCGAAAGTATGTCAGATGGAGCCTCAGAATCCTTGCCTGGCTTCACCATCTCTAGGATGAACCTGTTTGTTCTCCTGGCAGTCCATCATATATTCAATGCTCTTCTCCAACACCACAGCTCAAAGGCATCAGTTCTCCTTCTATCATCCTTAGTCATTGTTCAGATTTTTAATTCATAGCAAGTACTTGTGAAGACAATGGCCTGGATCAGGCACAGCTTAGATGTTCAGATTGACATCATTGCTCTTGAGTACTCTGGAGAGGTCCCAATGCATTTAATATTTTTTTTTTTTTTATTTCCTGACTGCTGGTACCAAAGAGCCAAGCAAACTAAAGCTATTAACAATCTCAATCTCTT
>NW_006399806.1:10419049-10447367 GCF_000299155.1 Elephantulus edwardii | reverse complement strand
TTTTTTATGTTGAGCTTCAATCCATAGTTAAGGTTACAGTCCTTGAAGTTCTGCAGCAAGAGTTTCAGGTCCTTCTCAGTTTCAGCAAACAGAGTTGTGTCATCTGCATAACTCAGGTTGTTGATGAGTCTTCCTCCAATCCTGATGCCACACTCCTCCTCAGAGTCCAGCCTCTTGGATGACCTGTTCTGCATATAGATTGAAAAGGTATCAAGATAGAACACATTCTTGGCATACAACCTTCACAATTTTGAATCATACAGTGTTTCCTTGGTCTATTCTGACCACAGTTTACTGGTTTTGGTCCAAGTATGGGTTTTGCCTAAGCATAATCAATGTTCTGGGATTTTCATTCTTCTCAGAGTTAGTCACAATTTGTTGTGATCCACCCAGTCAAATGTCTTTGCATAGTAAATGAAACACAGATAGATATTCCTCTGGTACTCTCTGCTTTCAGCCAAGATCCATCTAACATTAGCTTTAATATCCCTAGTAATAGCCTCGTCTAAATCCAAACTGCATTTCTGGCAATTCTCTGTTGATGTGCTATTCCAGTTGTTTTAGGATAATTTTCAGCAGAATCTTGATACATGTGATATTAATGATATTGTTCTATAATTTCTGCACTCTGTTGAGCAACCTTTCTTTCGAATGGGAACAAATATAGATGTCTTCCAGTAAGTAGGCCAGGTGGTTGTCCTCCAGATTTCTTGGTACAACTTGGTGAACGCATCCAGGGCAGTGTCTGTTTGTTCAAATATGTCGGTTGGTTTGCCATCAATTCCTGGGGCCTTTTTGCCAATTATTTCAGAGCAGTTTTAACTTCTTCCTTCATCACCACAAGCTCTTGCTCATGTGTTGTTTCATTAATTTCTTCTGTGTCTGCCAATTCCTTTTGGTACAGTGACTCTGTATACCACTTCCATCTTCTTTTAATATTTCCTGGATCATTTCATTTTTCACCCAAAACATTCTTAAATATTGCAACTCAGGACTTAAATTTGTTCTTCAGTTTCTTCAGCTTGAGAAATGCTGGGCAAATTCAATCCTTTAGATTTTCTGACTCCAGCCCTTTGCACATTTCAATATAATGTTTTACTTTGTCTTCCAGTGCTGCACTTTGAAATTTTCTGTTCAGTTCCTTAATTTCTTAATTTCTTTGCTTTGCTTTGCCTTTTCAGCGCTCTCGTGCAATATTCATAGTCTCTTCTGACATTCATCTTTTCCCTCCTTCTTGACCTTTGTAATGACCTTTTGTATTCTTCATGGATTATATTCCTGATATCCTCCCACAACTCATTTATTATTTGGTCATTGGTTTTCAAGCCCTCAAACCTGTTCCAAAGTTGGTTTTGAAATTTGAATGGGATAGACTCAAAGTTCACATTTTGTGGGTTTGATTTCATTTTCTTTAACTTCAGCTTGAGCTTCCATATGAGCAGTTGGTGGTCTATTCCACCTGACCTAGTTTTCATAGCTGATATTGCATTTCTTCAGCAATTCTTTCCACAAATGTAATTGATCTTATTCCTATGCATATCATCAGGTGAAATCCACGTATATAGCCTTAACTTTCCTTATAGAAATAATTTGCAGTGAATCAGTCATTGAACGTACAGAATTCCATCCTTTAATTTCCAGCTTATTTCTGTCACCAAATCCATATTTTCCAATTTCCAAGTGTTGACCAATTTATTTATTTTACAGTGACTTTGTGTATTCCTTCTATCTTCTTTGGATACTTCCTACATTATTCAATATCTTGCCGTTCCAACCTTTCAGTGTTCCAATTCAGAGCTAGAATTTGTTCTTTGGGTCTTCTAGCTTAAGAAATGCCAGGAGTGTCCTTCTCTTTTTGTTTTCTAACACCAGCTTTTTGCAAATTTTTATTATAGTACTTTACTTTGGCTCTTTCAAATTTACTGTTCATCCCTCTTCCTCATTTCCTGTCTTTTCTTGGCATTTGTTCTAATGTAAAAATCAGAGTCTCTACTGACATTCATTTTGGTCTTTTCTTTCATTCTTTCTTGTCTTTCTTTTTTTGCTTTCTTCACAGATTATGTCCTTGATATTATCCCACAACCTGTCTAGTCTTGTGTCATTAGGGCATCAAGTCTAATCTTAATTAAGTAATTAATGCATCAAGTCTAGTCTTGAGATGGATTTTAAATTCAGTTGGAATAAACTCAAGGTTGTAGTGCACATTATGCAAATGACAACATTGACATGAATTTTAAATTATCTTGGGTTCAGCATCAAATTTAAAATTGTTGCTTTACTTTTGTATCTGATAAAGGCAGACTCACTGTAGAACAAAAGAGCTCTTACTATAGTATATACTCATTTACATTTAATCTCACACCCACCTGAACTTGTGCTTCTCATCCAACCTTCTAATTAACAAAAGAAGGTACTCTCTCTATTCAATATCTGAGAATATACTGTATGTAGTAAGACTGGCTATTACTTATATGAAAGAAAACCTCTAAGCAAGATGTGTAGGTACTTCTCTTCTGTAGCATGTCGATAGGAGCCAAACCCTTATCTAAACTTGCAAAAAGTCCTAAAGAGATGTAACCATTTTGGAAGGACTTGCGTGATTTACAGTCCTGATTCCCCATTCTTTGCCTATATGAGTTTCCCCCCACCCTTTAATATAGTTGAAAGGGAAATTCAATAAGAATTTTATTCCCCAAAAAGAGAAACCTAGTGTGTTATACCCACCTCATATACTTCCTCATTTCTAAGGCATTACTCTTCCCTGAGCCCCTATACCTCAAAGCAGCCACACCTGCACAAAGAATCCTGCCTTTTTATGTCCTAGTACAGACTCAGTATAAGAGCTATGCTCATCTGCCATTTTATGCCCAGATCTTTGGAAAAAGAGTTCCTCTGGGTTGTCAGCTAATAAACTTTCCCTCTTTCAAGTTCTCTGCGAGTGCCACCTGGTCATTTCCAAGTCTTGGTTTTGCTATAACATTTTGGTGCATTGCCCAGGAATCCCATCATGCTGGCCCCTTGTACCACTGATTTGAATAGGTGAATAGGTGGTGATAGGCCCTGCAGGGCCGACTCAGTGACACAACTACTTCCTCTGCCAAGAGACTGCTCGCTTAGTGGCGTTACTAGATGTCACAAAGAATGGTAACAGCTGCAGCCAATCAACAAGCTATACAACTACTACTTCCATCAGGAAACAGCCCCTTCCTCCCGGAGTCTTTCAAAAGCCACTTCTTCACACCACATGTGAACTTCTTTGACCCATCCTGCCAAGCTGTCTCTCTGTCTGTCTGTCTCTCTCTCCCCAGCCCAGCCTGAGTCAGAGAACAGTGCCTGAGAGTCTGAGAGGCCCCAAAAACTTTCTTTGCTTATTTTTGGTTTCCATGCCTGTTTTACATAACATCTTAGTGGGGGAACATGTGTCACTGTACTCTCCCTCACAAGGATCAAGTCCTGGAAAGTGGGTGTGCTGGGCATACCACAGCTGCCATTGGTTTTTTTGGGGGGTGGGCTTTCCCCGCCTTATTTTCTGCTGAGAATCAGACCCTGGGGAGCACATGCTGCTTAGCCGCTCCCCTCACCGAGAACCCACTAAGAACTAGGCCATCTCTGAGCTTTGCTGTTTCAACTAGCTGTTTGTGGTAAGTTCTTGCCGTTCTCGCCTCCTTCCCCTGTGGGGACTGATCCACTCTCCAGGAACCTTGCCTGTAGTTGCATGCACCAAGGCTTACTGTGCTTTGCTAGACCAGGTCTAGCTCTGAGCTCTGGGCCTGAGGAGATGCCCCAGGTATCCAGCAGCTGACCTCCTCCTTACTCTGTGTGGACTGATCCCTAAATTTGACCCCAAAACACCACTGGGGTGCTTACTTTTTCATTGGCCTAAGGTTAGAACCATTTAAAAATATGGAAAAAGCCTCTCATCTGTTCTATTTCTTGGCCCCAATACTAACTATATGGTGGACTTCATTAGCCATCAGACAACACCTCAAATTATACTATACTCACAGCATTAGACAGTTATTGTCACTGTCTCAGCAAAAATTCAGAGATACCCATATTCAGGCATTCTGGTGTCTTCATTGTCATCTGGAACTGTGTTCGAACTGTTCCACTGCTTAAGTCCTTCTTGCCCAAAAAACCCTTCTTCTTCAACCTCCAGTGAACTTCCCTCAGGCCCCCTCGCCCTCCCCCTCTTCTTTTGACTTGCCTGAAGACTTGGGCTCCCCACCTCCTCGAACTTCCCCTGCTCTTCTGCCTCTCCCTTGTCACTGCCTCCCTATCTCCAGCCAGAAGTTTCTCTCTTAGCAGCATTAACCTCTCAGTTTCCTGCTAGCTCTTCTGTTAGTTCCCATATCCACTCTCATGACCTCTCAGCTCCAACGCTTCTGGCCCCAGGCCCCCTTCCACTGATCTCCTTTGTCTCTGCTTGAAGTAGTTGGGGCTGAAGGCGTGGTTAGAGTTCATGTTCCTTTTCCCTTACTTGATCTCTCTGCTATTGAAAAATGCCTTGGATCTTTTTCTGCAAACCTCACTCAGTATCACAAAGAGTTTCACTATCTGACTCAAGCTCATAATCTAACTTTGCATGACCTCCACTTCCACTCTTACTCTTGGTGAGAAAGACCGCATTCTAGAAACTGCTTGCACACACGCAGACCAGATACATCTCACAGACCAAACAATGCCAGTGGGTGTTGCTACCATCCCGGATATTGAGCCTGACTGGAATTATCAATAAGGCCAGAACGGCACATGCTGCAAGACCACATGGTCCAGTGTCTCTTAGCAGGCATGCAAAGCACCACCCAGGAAGTTATTAATTATAACAAACTCTAGGAAATCACACAGGGCCCTGATGAGAACCCAAATGTCTTTCTAAATCACTTAACTGAAACCTTAATGCAGTATACCTGCTTAAATCCCTCCACTGCTAAGCCATTCTCAGTTTGCAAGAAACAAGGTCACTGGCAGAGTATCTGCCCTACTGTGGCTTGTTCACCTACTGTGCATAGCCACAGCTAGTTACCATCCACCTATGAGGCAGTCCTGCCCCCCAGAGCTCCTGGGACTTGCGGATAAAGATTGGATCGTCTCTCAAGTTGTTCAGCAGATGTCAACAACCCTGAACATCACCTGGAAGCTGCACATACATTATCCTCAGTCATCCGAAAAGCTGTCAAGCTCCTTGGTCATCCGCCCTGGTACCATGTGTCGTGCATTAAACGAGCACCTACAAACCATGAACCTCAAAGCCACTTGGACGTCTGAGATATCTGGGTCCACCCAACTATGTCCTACCAGGTTAAGCCTTCCAAGTGAAGGTCCCCCTTCTTTTTCCCTTCCTCCTGACCCTCTCTCTGACCCTTCTCCTGGCCCCTCCCATTAAATCCCACACCTTTGTGTGGAGGTTTTATGTTGAACAAGTTTATACTGAAGGATCTAACATCTACACTCAGGGAATGTTGTTGTTGTTGTTAAATGTCTTGAGTCGCAGGCGACTCATAGCAACTCTATGAAGGAGAGTCCTCGACTCTTGGGTGCCTTTCATCCTCTCTCCAGGTTCATAGGGTTTCCGGAGGCAAGTTATGGAAGTGGATGTCATTCCTTCCAACACTCAGGGAATAAGCACTACAAACTGCTCCCTTAAAGGCTGCCAATCTGCAGTACACATCCTTTAATCTTATTCTAATCTCAAGTGCTTTACATCCAGAAACTGGTTGGTTAATGCACTAAGCCCAACTATTTGCTTTCTTTATGACCAAGTACACTACTATTGTAAGAAAGAACCAGAAACCTGTGGGGGGTGTGGGGCGGTCTGCCTTATAATTCAGTTTTTTCTTCTCAACCAGTACATTCCTTTTCCTGGTTGCCTCTAATTTGCCAGGAAGCCTGGCTATTTAATCAGACTGAAGTTGGAGACATCTCTGAGTGCTTTCTTTGCACCTTCTTGGATCGCTCCCTACTTCTAGCAGTTCCTCTTTCCTCGGATTTCAATCTCAGTTTAACCCATACTCCAGGAAACCCTATACCCTCTGTTTCTCTGTTCCTAATATGAATACTAGTTATTCTCACTGTTATAGCACATCCTCTCCTTCAGCTAACTGTAATGCCACCACCGTCATGTCTAGCACTCTGTATGTCCCTCCTGGAGGATTCTTTGGGGACAATTCAACTCTTTACAAACAAATTGACACTTCATCTCCATTCCCCTGTGTCTCAGTCATGCTAGTGCCTCAACTCAATGATGTACACACAGAAGGAGCTTACTGTTCTTCTCACCCTCCTTACTGACAACAGTCCAGATGGGCAGTCTTTCTTCCTGTTCTAATAGGAGTCACCTTAGCATCCTTTTGTGTCACAGTAGTTGTAGGCAGGTGGCTTAGAACACTTCCTAGTAACTTCAGCTAATTTAGAACAACTACAAACAGCTATAGAAGCCTCTGCCAATTCTCTAGCCTCACCACAATGTCAAATCACCTCCCTTACCCAGATAGTATTACAGAACAGACTAGCTTTAGACTTGCTCATAGCCAAAAAAGGTGGCATCTGTCTTTTTCTTAATGAATAATGTTGTGGTGGTGGTAGTGGTGGTGTTCTTATGTGCCATCGAGTCACTGGCAACTCATAGCGACCCTATGTACAACAGCCCTAAACTCTGCTCTGTCCTGTGCCAATCTCATTGTCTCCAATACACCCATCCTGATTACTCCAGTCACTGAATCAATCCACCTCATAGAGGGCCTTCCCTTCCTGCGCCGTCCTTCTACCCTCCAAAGCATGATGTCCTTCTCCAAGGACTGGTCTCTCCTCACAACATGTCCAAAGTATGTTAGACGGAGCCTCAGAATCCTGGCTTCCAAGAAGCCACCCGGTTTAACCCTTTCCAGGATGAATCTGTTTGTTTTCCTAGCAGTCCATGGTATTCTCAATACTCTTCTCCAGCACCACAACTCAAAGGCATCAATTCTCCTTCTATCCTCCTTGGTCATTGTCCAACTCTCTGATGCATAACAAGTGATTGTGAAGACCATGGCCTGTATCAAACACACCTTAGTCTCCAGAGAGACACCATTGCTCTTCAGTACTTTGGAGAGGTCCCTAACAGCAGACTTTCCCATCACAACACATCTATTAATTTCCTGGCTACTGGTGCCAAGAGTGTTGACTGTGGAGCCAAGCAAACTAAAGCTGTGTACAATCTCAATCTCTTCACCATCCATCCTGACTCTGCCAATTGGTCCAGCAGTGAGAATCTTTGTCTTCTTGACATTGAGCCTTAATCCATATTGGAGGCTGCAGTCCTTGACCCTCTGGAGCAGGTGCTTCAGGTCCTCTTCAGTTTCAGCAAGCAGGGTTGTGTCATCTGCGTTGATAAATCGTGCACCAATCTTCATTTGCATAATGCATATTGTTGATGAGTTTTCCTCCAATCTTGACCCCACATTTCTCCTCATAGAGCCCAGCCTCCCGGATAATCTGTTCTGCATAGGTTGAAAAGGTATGGAGATAGGATGCATCCCTGGCGTATGCCCTTCCCAATTTTGAACCATGCAGTGTTCCCTTGCTCTGTTCTGATGACTGCCTCTTGGTCCAAGTATAGGTTTCGCATTAGCACGATCAAGTGTTCTGGGATTACGTATACAAACTCAGAGATAATTTAAGAAACAGTGGAAACCCAGGCAGCTCACAACTAGGATGGTGGCAAACTCCACTCTTTACTTGGCTGGCCCTATTTCTTGGCTCTCTCCTAATAATGTGTTCAGCATTAATGGTTGCTCCTTGGTTTTTGTTTGGGTTTTTGTTTTGTTTTGTTTTTTTAAGGTTTTGCAGAACCAAATTCAAGAAATCTCTTGTGTCACAGTAAATCAAATGCTGCTTCACCCTTACTCCCAGCTCCCAAGTGAACCTCCTCCCAGTCCACCAGCCTTCCCCATTCACTGCCCCTATTCAGCAGGAAGTAGCCAGAAAAAATATGTCACCCCTGTATAACCAAAAAAATGTCTGGGATGATAGGCCCTGCGGGACTAACTCAGCAACACAGCTACTTCCTCTGCCAAGGGACTGCTCGCTTAATGGTGTCACTAGATGTCACCAAGAGTGGCAACAGCTGCAGCCAATCAACTCGCTATACAACTACTTTCTTTACCAGGAAGTAGACCCCTTCTTCCCTGGGTCTTTTAAAAAGCCACTTCTTCACACCACATGCAAACTTCTCTGACCCATCCGGGCAGGCTGTCTGTCTGTGCGCACCCGCACAAGGCCTGATGTCTGTGCACACCCGCACAAGTCCTGAGTCAGAGACTGGTGGCCAAGAGTCTGAGAGCCCCAATAAAAGCTTCTTTGCTTATTTTCTGTTTCTGCACATGTTCTTCCTAACAGGTAGCCACTGGGAACCCAGCCTTATGGAAGAAAAAGCCATCGTCTCTGCCCTATCCCATCTCTGAGCCAGCTGGCAGCTCCAGACTTACCCCACCCTACTCACAGTGGAGACTTTGATGAGGCCTTGTCTGTTATCCAGACAAGGTAAGACCTAAGGGTCCTATACTACCTTAGTCAGGCCCATTCTGTTAAAATGGAAGGAGGGAATTGATCATCCCTCAGCCCAACAAATTACTGGGTCAGGAAGGGACCTCCAAAAGGAGGGAGGACTGTTTAAACTCTGAGTGCTTGGCTGAATAGTTGTGTGTGGGTGTAACTGACTGTTGTTTGTAGTAGCTGTTCTATGTGACTCCATGGAAAGGAAACCTCAAGCTTCAGAGTCTTATTGGGTCGTAACCTGCAGTTCTGTGATCATGCTGTGTGGCATAACAGAGACTAACCTTCTCTGTAGAGGTTGACCAGGCCTGGGTTTTATACAGGTGCTCATTAGCCAAAATAGACCCAAGTTCCCACTAAGAATAGGGTCAGGCGGATGTCTATGTGGCCTATTTCAAGGGCACCCCATAGCTTTGTCTGTCATGACACCACTCAAGGGCACTTTCATACACATGGGTAATTGTCAGTTGCAGCCCATCCTGTTAGACTGTATAATAAAACATCTTGGCAAAATTCCCCAAGATGATAGAATAAAACTGAAACCACGGCAATTCTGAAAACTGTGTCAAGTCCAGTGGCCATCTTTTGAAGTTGACTAGCCTCTGGAGGGCACAGTAAATCCCCTTATAGTTCAGGCATCTGGTCATGGGGAACCCTGGCCAACCCTATCAGTTCTCTTATATAGAGTCTTAGCTAACTGTAGCTATCCTGCTCCTTTCTTCCATGGACCCAGTATTGTTGCCTAGGTAGGGACAGAGTCACATTTTCATTGCCCAGAAGAAAAGCCAGATGCAACAAAAGGGCCATCAAGCTGCCCCTGAAGAGGAACCATTCCCACTGTCCTGCAGCTCTCAATCACTGAATTGAGTAGTTTGTCACTAGACACGCCACCATCCCCAGTCTCCCTGCTGCCTCTAGTGGCCAAACTCACCGCTCCCACTGACTAGACCATTACCAGTCCACGAACAAGCTACTTCTGCTCTTCTTCAGAGGCCAGTCATCAGCCCCAACTCAGCAGACAAGGAATCTGGCCTCCCCTGACTGTACAAGCAATGGGACAATAACACAGAGGCAACTCACACTGTATTACCTGCTCTTCAGCACTTCTGACCTCCTCAACTAAAAATGGTATGCCGCTTTACGTAGAGAAGCCCAGTCCAGACCCACTCCCCCACCTGGAATGGCTATTGTCAGCTTCCCATCACCCTCTTTAATACAGAGGAAAGGAACCCCACCATGGAAGTATCATCCTGAAGGAATTGAAAGTACCTATAAACTCTTCCCCTTGGATATCCTGAATTCTGGCCACTGGGCAGCAAAAGCATTTCCAAATGCATGGCCCAACTGAGACTTCCACTTTCCAGGAGTACAGGCTGCCTCATCTAGTATCAAGCAGCTCTTTTACAGGGAGTCCACCTTTCATGACAAAAGCCCACGAATGTGTCTAAACCTGCCACAGTGCTCCAAAAACACTGTGGAACTATGATGAATGGCATATTACATCTACACTCCAATAGATCCAGAATCCCCAGACACTCAGATAAATAACTCTACCTTGTGGCCCAGTTGGCAAATGACATCAGGCAAAAACTCCCGCAGTTAGAAAGGTTTGCAGGTGTCAACATTACCCAGTTACTGGAAGTAGCCCACAAAGTGTTCATCATTTGAGACAGAAAGGCTGAGAAGCAGTCTGATAGAAGAGCCAAGAGAGATGTATCCTTCCTCATAGCCATCCTGCCAGCCAGGATCTCAATCTGTGACAGGACCATGCCTGAGGACTGCCACAAAGTAACCAATTGTTGGAAAGGGGCCCTTATGTAGGCACACCACATCATTGTAGCCTGATCAGTGTGGATACATAATGCAAGCTTCAAGGCTAATGGAAGAACAAATACCCTGAAAAGCAGAGGAAGAACTTGAAACAAACAACAACAAACAAACAAAAAAAAAAAAAACAACCAAACCCAAACAAGCATCCCTTTGTAGGCCTTGTGGGAGATGATACAGACTGAAGGAAAATGAGCTCTTAACCTTGGAAATTATGAGCCCACAATCTGAATCAAAGTCAAAATTGGGAACCAGACTATCAAATTCCTTCTCAACACTGGAACTGACCTTTAGATGGTTAACTCCCCAGTAGTCCTTCACAGCAAAGACAGAGTCTCTCTCATCAGGGCACTAGAAAAACCATGACACAAACCTTGTGCCAACCTCTAATCTGTTGGCTGTGAGGATACAAGGTGGTTATTTAGGTGTTTATTAGGTTCCTCTATGTTTCTGATTGTCCTGTGCCTCTCCTAAATTGAAATGTCCTATCCAAACTGAGGACAAGAATCATCTTTGTGCCAGAGGGCTATATTCAGCTGTCCCTATCAAACACAAAACACTTAATCATGGTCCTTATGGTTCTCTGGAAAGAAGAGTAGAGTCTTCACTCAGGCCACCAAGCCAGTTACAAGAACCCAGAAGAACTCCTCACAGCATTTCCCAATGTTTGAACAGAGCACTAACCCCCCAGGACTGGTGTAACTAACCAAGCACCAATTGTAATCAAACTCAAGCAAGGAGCCCAACCCATCAGGATCAGACAACACCAATACCAAATGCCCAAGAGGTGACACAACATATCTACAAAATCACAGAGTTATTGTATGCCTCTAACTATAGGAACTAACAATAAATCATCATTTGTAACAAGTTGTCCAACAATTAATCTTCCTCTTAAAAATACAGTAGAACTTATTTGCAAGCCTACTGCCCTCAGGGCTCAGGGTAAATAAAGCACATAAACAGGATCCTAAAGGCAACAATGGAAAAGTTTTGCCAAGAAACTAGACTTAAATAGCCAAAAGTCCTGCCCTGCACCTTCCCCCAAGTCCAATGCACCCCAGGCCTAGCAGGTACTCCAATTTTGAGATAGTTTATGAGACCCTCACTCCTAGTGAGACAGTTCAGGAGTGTGGTGATCATGCTACCCTAAGGCAACAAGGACTCAGTGAAGAACTCCAAGCCCTAGAAACTGTCCTCAAAAACATACACGGTGCTGTGCTAAATAAGTGTCATGTCCCCTTGGGAAACCCAGTCTACCCTTTTCAGCTCAATGACTTGGGGGGGGGACACCCTGAAAACAAAAGCCTTTAAAGGCAGCATAGACTGGACCCCCTACTGTGATATTGGTAACCCCAAATGCAGTTGAAGTTACAGGACGCATTCCCTTAAACCATCACTCCAGAGTAAAGAAAGCTCATATTCCAGCTGTCCCTAAGTGGACCGCCAGGTGAACTCCTTCAAACTGATCCTCAGGCAGGAGCCAATTGCTGAAAAGATTATCGCCCTGCTGTCGTCACAGTCCTGGAAGCTGACTAGTCAATGCACAGCTGAAGTTTGAAGATCATCAAGCCCTGCTCCAGTCACATCCAGGATCTGACTGGTTTATGCAGAGACAAAGATTGAAGAAAGCAATAAATGAACTCAGACCATGGAGTCTATCTTTGTTCCATCCTTTTTTATGTGTTGCTAGTTGATTTAGTGACTGGGATAATTGGGATGGGAGTGTCAGAGACAGTGCGATTGGCACAGGATAGAGCGGAGTTTAGGGCTGTTGTACATAGGGTCACTATGAGTCGCAAGTGACTCGACGGCACATAACAACAACAACAACAACAACAAGTTTCAGTATGCAGAACAGATTATCTGGGAGGCTGGCCTCTATGAGGAGAAATGTGGCCTCAAGATTGGAGAAAAACTCATCAACAATATGCATTATGCAAATGATGCAACTTTGCTTGCTGAAACTGAGGAGAACCTGAAGCAGTTGCTGCAGAAGATCAAGGACTCAGCCTTCTATATGAATTGAAGCTTAACATCAAGAAAACAAAGATTCTCACCACTGGGCCAGTTGTCAGCATCATGATGAATGATAAGAGGTTGAGATTGTTAACAGCTTTGGTTTGCTTGGCTCCACAACCAACACTTTTGATACTAGCATCCAGAAAATGAAGAGGCAAATTGCATTGGTAAAGTTGGCTATCAAGGACCTCTCCAAAGTACTAAAGAGCAATGACATCTGTCTGGAGACTAAGGTGTACCTGATCCAGGCCATAGTCTTGCTATGCATCAGAGAGCTGGGCAATGACTAGGTATGAGAGAAAGAACTGATACCTTTGAGCTATAGTGCTGGAGAAGAGTGTTAAATATACCATGCTAGGAGAACAATCAGGGTCTTCCTAGAGAGAGTAAGGCCAGCCTGCTCCTTGGAGGCAAGGATTCTGAGGCTTCGTCTGACATACTTTGGGCATGTTGCAAGAAGGAACTGGTCCTTGGAGAGGGACATCATGCTTGGAAAGGGTGGAGAAATGGAGAAAGAAAGGGAGACCATCGATAGATGGATTGATACCATGAGTGAGGAGGTAATGAGGATGGGTTTGTCAGAGACAGTAAAGTTGGCACAGGATAGAGCAGATTTCAGGGCTGTTGTACATAGGGACACTATGAGTAGCAAGCGACTCAACAACAGTCTTTATCTTAGCAAACATTTTCTTCTTTTTTAAAATTTTTTTTTATCATTTGTTGTGTGTACTGTCAAACCGCATCTGACTGGTACAGGAGGAGATTGTCCCTCCTTCTCCAGCAGAGCTTCTGGTGGATTTGAACTGTGTGCCTCTGGGATTGCAGTGCACCTTCTTGCCACTAGGCCACCAGAGCTCCATAAACATTTTTTTTCTTTAAATGTCTTTTTTTTGGAAGCTATGTTTTTACAGCATACTCTTTCCATTTATTTTTTTTTCTCATTCATTCATTGTTGCACATGTATTGATGACATTAATCACTTAGCTACTTTCTAAACAAAAGCTCAACAACTCAAATTTGCCAGCCACTTCACTGGAAAGAGGAGACGGTCTCTGCATTTGCATCATCAGAAATCACAAAGGACAACTCTGCTCTTCACAATCAGTTTGATGGTAATGTTTTGTTCTCAACTGCTGCAGCTATTTTACCTCAGTTATAACACCTCTAATGCTGATTTTTCTACTAGCATCACTGCTTGTGATTTTTCAATCTCCTCAGCAAGCAACACAAAATTCATTATTACTGAGTCAAAACAGACTCAGAGCTGACCCTCCTGTGGGTTCTTTGAGGCTGTAATCACACAGGATGTGGTTGCCAACTTTCTCCCACAGAGCAGCTGATGCACTTGAACTACATGTGTGTGGATTGGCAGCACAACTCCTTACCATAGACCACCAGCATTCCCTCTCTAGCCATCTTTTAAACTTTAAAGTTGCTCAACATCTCATTTGAAGTTTCATTCTCCTTTAATTCTACATATTTTTCCAGGGCTCTCTGGTAAAGGAGCTGGTCCAGTAGTTCAAATCCACCAGCAGCTCTGCAGAAGAAAGATGGGCCGTCTTCTCCTGTTTGTGTAGTATCATTATTACTTAGAACCATCTGAGAAGCAGTATGTTTGAAGATTATAGATCAGGAAAAACCGTTAGTACAGATGTGACCAAATAATAGGGCTATTATGGAAAAACACTAAAACTATGATTAAGACAGCAATTTCTTAAGGGTATAAAAGTTGGCTTTGGGTATTACTGCTATTTAAAGAACCGAAGCCTTTTGCTCTGGACTGCATCTCCTTTTTATTTTTTTTTTTTCCCCAAAGCTAACACTGACTTTTACCTTCAAGTTTTGACTTGAAACCAAATGTTTATTTTCTATATAGTTTTTTAAAGTGAATATTGATCTGATCTAACCAGACTATATTTTGGATTCTGCATAGCATACGGTGTGTGTGTGTGTGTGTTTGTGTGTGTGTGCGCGCACACACGCTCACAGACGCACGTGTATATTTTTAAAATAAACAATGATTCAATGTCTTTATGTCTTGCCTGCTTAGAAAACAGACATGATGACTAAACTGGTAAAAAATCTTATAGGTTCCCTCTGGGTTTCTCAGGTCCCTTTGGCCAGACCCCATTCATTTGTAATGGAGATTTTGCACACATTTTGCAAGGTTTGCTAACCCCCTCTGTAAAAAAGATTGCCTTGGGATATTCAGGTTGACAAGTGGAGTTCCTACAAATTTTGGCAATGTTTCTTACAAGTTATTTAAGATGCTGCAAAATACAGCAGTGAACTCTAAAATGTTCCAATTACTTTTCTAGGAAATATCACCATACAGAGAAAATATTGGCCCCTCTGGTAGGGGAGTGGATGTTGTACAAAACCACACAAAGGCAGGTGAGAGTGTTACAAAGAAAAATAATAACTCATTCAAATGTTTATTTATTCCAAACCTTCTATGGATTATTCACTATATGCTAGAAGTTACGTTTCACGTATAGTTATGTCATTAGTCAATAATTGCTATTAGATGCCTCCAAACGAACTGTGACTCATGTTGTTGGTGTTGTGTGCCATAAAGTCAGAACCCACTTACAGCTGGCCCTTCAGAAGGTTTTCAGAGGCAGTTTTTACGCACCAAAGGAGATTGTCGAGGATAGAGGCAAGTGTTTCTCATGAGTCTCAGTGTCAGCTGGATGGACACGGCCTCTTGTGACTGGAAGAGAAGCAAGTGTGGAATGCTGGGGTGCTTGTGGCTTTCTTTTTGCCCCAAGTGGGTGGCCGTAGAGCGGACTTGGCTTACAAAGGTAACCTGTGGTTGCTGTGAAGCTGAACACTGTGACACTGATGTGTCAAAAGCTATAAAGGTTACCCATGGTGGACAGTGTTTGGTGGAGCTCCCTGATTAAAACGAGCTTGGAAGCAGGAGTGGCATCCACTTCCATAAAGAGCTTGCCTCCAGAAACCCTATGAACCTGGAGAAAGGCTGAAAGTCACGTAAGTGTTGAGGACTTTTGCTATGAGTCACATGACTCGACGGCACTTAACAACAACAAGATTGCCCATTTTCCCCCCATGGAACAGCTGGTGGCTTCAAATTGCATGCCTTTAGGATTGCAGTTTGTTGTTGTTGTTAGGTGCCACCAAGTAGAGTAGGACTCATAGCAACTTCATGAACAAAATATCTGAACCCTGTTGTATTCTGTGCCATCCTGGCACTTTCTGACACACAAGAGCCCTTTGTACTAGTCACCGTGTCAATCCACCTGCTTGAGGGTCTGACCCTCCACACTTTCCAGCATCATGTCTTTCTACAAGGAATAGCCCCTTCCACCAACATGCCTAAAATATGTGAGGCAAAGTATCATCATTCTTGCCTCCAAAGAGCACTCTGGCTGCAACCTCTCCAGGACATATTTGTTCATTCTCTTTGCCATCTGTGGGATGTTCAGTGTTCTTCTCCAATACCACAGCTCAAAAGTGTCAATTCTTTTTCTGTCATCCTTATTCATTGTCCAACTCTCAGATCCATAGCAAGTAATATGAAAGTCCGTGGCCTGAATCAGATGCACATTAGTCCTCAAACTGACATTATTACTCAGTAATTTGGAGAGGTTCCTATAACTGAAGATTTTCCCAGTGCAATGTGTTTCCTTATTTTCTGACTGCTGGTATCAAGGGCCTTTTTATTTAAAAGTTGTTTGGGTCCTGCCTAAGAGTGAGTCTGGCTTGGATTCTAGAGAGTAAATATTTTTATTTACTTGGAAGCTGCATATAAATTGTCTGGGCATTTTTGTGTGGGTTTTTTTTATTATCATTTTGTTAACAATCAAGTGTAAGTTGATAGGCCATTTTTTTAAAAATTTCATTAACAATCAACTGTTATCTGGAAGTCTCTTGTTTAAGCAATCAGGACCTGGTAGGTGGGCAGTGCAGTTTAGCAAACCTAAAAACAACAGATCAAAAACTTATCCTGGTCATATCCTGTACCATTCTCATGTCATGATCTATGATATGCTGTAACCCTTTGTGTCAGCCACTGTATTTTAAGAGCATACTGCTAAAAATATAAAACAGAGTTTATAAATCTAAGGTTTAAAATATTATTGTTGTTGTTATTCTTTTTGTTGTTGTTATGTGCCATCAAGTCACCTACAACTCTTAGCAACCCTATGTATAATAGGTCTGAACCCACCCTGCTCTATCCTGAGCTTTTTCACTGACTCTGACACACCTACCACCATTAATCCAGTTACTGTGCCAACCCATCTCATCTGGGGTCTTCCTCTCCTGTGCTGTCCTTCCACCCTTCCAAGTATGATGTCCTTTTCCACGGACTGGCCCCTCCTGGCCATGTTCCCCAAGTATGTGAGGTGGAACTTCACAGTCTTGCCTCCAAAGAGAAACTTGGTTTGATACTCTCTTAGACAGACCTGTTTGTTCTCTTCACAGTTCATGGTGTGTTCTGAATTAGGGAAGCGTTGAGAGCATTAGAAGTTAGTGAACAAGTGTTAGATGTTGTTGTTGTTGTTGATAGGTAACATGGAGTACAGTACAATTCATAGCAAACCTATGAGAAAAATATCTGAACCCTACTTTATCCCGTGTTATCTTCTCTGCTACACTAAAGTCTGTTATTACAGTCACTGTGTTGATTCACCTCATTAAGGGTCATTTCCTTTTTCATCAACACTTCACCTTTCAGAATATGATGCCTTTTTTCAAAGACTTACCACTCCTAACATCATGCACAAAGTATGTGAGATAAAGTTTGACCGTTCTTTGTTCTAAAGGAAGATCCTGGCTGTATTCTCTCCGAGAGAGAAGACATATTTGCTGTTCTCTTGACAGTCCATAGGGTATTTAGTGCTCTTCTCAAGTATATCTCAAAGGCATTGATTCTTCCTCTGTTATCTTTAGTCACTTTCCAACTCTCGGGGTGATAAAAAATAATTGAAAAGACCATGGTTTGAATAAGATGCATCTTAGTTTTTAGACTGACACCCTAGTTCTTCATTTTGTAAAGGTCCCTGTCTGAATACTTTCTCAAGGCAACACATCTTTTGATTTACTGACTGATGGTACCAAGTTTGCTGATTGTAGTTCCAAGTAAGATGAAGTCATTGACAATTTCTATCTTTTCTCCATTTACAATGATGTTACTTATTGACCCAAAGGTGGAGACTTTTATTTTCTTGATGTTGAAATATAATCCATGCTGAAGGCTGTAGTACTTGACCTTTTGTAGCAAGTGCTTCAAGTCCTCCTCATTTTCAGCAAGCAAGATTGTGTCATCTGCATAACATGCATTGTTGATGAGTCTTCTTCCAATCCTGATGTCACATTCTTCTCCACAAAGTCCAGCTTGTTGAATGATGTGTTTGGCATAGAGACTAAACAGGTATGGAGAAAGGATATAAAGTTCTGGCACACTATCAATTGCTCATGTGCAAGTTCAAATTGAAGCTGAAGATAATGAAGGCAAATCCACAAGGACCAAAATGTGATTTTTTTTTTAGTCTAACCCACCTGAATGTAAAAATATATTTGAGTAATTTAGCACCAAATGATTGAAGGCCAGATGAGTTGTGGAATGACATCAAGGATCTCATCCCTGAAGAAAGCAAAAGGTCATTACAAAGACAGAGATGAAAGAAAAGTTCAAAATTGATGTCACAAAAGACTCTGAGAATTGCACAGGAATGTTAGGAGGTCAAAACAAAGGAAAGGATTGCCAAGGAGAGAGAAATGAACAGAATATTTCAAAAGACAAATCAGGAAGACAAAATATTATAACAATATGTGCAAAGAACTGGAGCTAGAAATTAAAAAGGGCGGGGGAGGGGGGTGGGGAAGAACTAGATCAGCATGCCTTAGCTGAAAGAACTGAAGAACAAATTTAAGAGCTGAGTTCCACTACTGAAGAATGCTGTGGACAAAATCCTGAATGATCCAGGAAGCATCAAAAGAAGATGTAACTAATATACTGAGTTATTGGACAAAAAAAAAAAAAGTTTGACATAGAACAATTCTGGAAAGATAGATAAAGCCAAAAGGAAATATAATATTCACTAAGAGGCAGTACTCTAAGATGGAATGCCTCAGTTCTGATTGATTATATCCAACTCCTAGATAGAACATCCAACTTTGAGAGATTCTGGTTGATTATATCCTATCTTGACCAATGCTGGGAATAATGGCATTTAAATTGGATTCTCAAAGCTGCAAACTTATTATAGCATCTAAAGATATGTCCCACTCCCTGTGGCTTTACTGAACTTTGTAATGAACTTTGCTGTGGTGAGCACTCTGCCTGTATTGAATAATGCAATATAATTAGAATTAATGTTAGATAGAATTGTGTGGATATTAGTAATTGAATGGTGGTTGAGATTTTAATTATATTGACTATGTCACCTTTCAATTGCATATGTGAAATTACTGATGGGCTTTGGACCTCTCAACTCCAACAAAAAATTGTGACTTACAATTACAATACACTTTGCCAGTATTCTCCATTTGCATCAAAATCCGCGGTGCAATCCACTGTGCCAATACGTCTTGTGGAGAGTCTTCCTCTTTTTCTCTGGTCTTCTACCCTTCTCAGCATGATAGAGTTGGTCTCCCCTGATAACATACTCAAAATATAGAGATATTTCACTGGTGTGTATTCTGATTATTTACTCATCCTACTCTCTGACTGCTGAGGCATCTTAACTGGGTCAGCCCTTTGTAATTAAGACTCAGGTCACCTAACCTCACAAGTGATCAGGTCCATAGTTGATGACTACCAAACTAGCTCCTTGCTTTGAATGGGAACAATTTTTTTTGTGAACTAACCCAGAACCACCAAACTAAATTCACATCTACTACCTCACCCTCAGAGTAGCTAGCAACTTCATTCTGCCAGTCTTTCAGTTAGCAGCCCAATACCAAACCCATACATGACCTGGGCTTCTTGATGTTACCTGGATCCCTGCTTTAATTTTTTGTTGTTATATACCATTGAGTTGGAATCAACTTATAGCTAAGCCTCCAGTAGGTTTTCAGAATCAGTAAATTGCACCAAAGGAGATTATCCATCTTTGTGTTTCTTGGAGCAGCTTGTGGATTCAAACAGCATTTCTTGGGTTTATCAGTTCATCTCACCACTCCAAGCCACCCAAACTCCCTTGCTATAATTAGAAAAAATCAAATTAAAAGTTATAATTGTGTTACTTTTATTCCTTTATTCTCTGATGGGCAACCATGGGTGATTAGGAAGGTGATTTCTCTGTGGTTAGGTTGGAAGAATATAGATAAACTATATCTCTAAGTCTACAAACACCTTTTCTGCCAAATGCCTCAGGAAACATTCTTCCACTGTTAAGATACAAAAACAATGTCTCAGGGAAAAGACCTTGACACTACTCTCATCTGTGTTTCCTTGGCAACCGCTTACAGGAAAAGTTTCACTTGGATGAGCAGTTTCTAAAGGAGAAATGTCCTGTAACTAACCTCCTCCTAGGACCTTCTAAGTTTATAAATTTTGGCTTATAACCTTCAGTCAAGTGATGTAGTTTAGGCTCTTTGTTCTACCTCCTTAAATATGTCAACTGTGACTCCATTTTGGTGGAGTCTGTGTTCCCTATTTGAACAGAACCTATACTTCCAATAAAACTCCTTATTTTACTTTCAGCAAACTTGAAATTCATCCTCAACAAAAACTTTATGTACCAAAGTCCCCATCCCCAGACTCTGTAGACTTGGTCTGGGGTCACATCCTTGCTCAACTCTTTTTCTCTTACCTCTTCTTCTTGCTCCCAGTCCCACTCACCTTACCAGTTCTTTCTGAAGAGTATTTTGGCAATAAACTCCACATTTGGATCTCTGCCTCTGGCTTTACTTGCAAGGTATTCAATTCAAAATCTTACCATCGTTAAAATAATTCCAGCTCACTAACCACTCTTCATGGGTTTCTGAGGTTGTAAATCTTAGCAGAATTAGACTGTCTATCTTTCTCTTGTGCAAATGCCATGAGTTATCATTGAGTCAGAACCAATCAATAGTTGATTCTTCAGTGGGCTTTCAGAGCCTGAAAATCACACAGGATATAATTGTCCATCTTTCTTCCTTAGAGTGGCTGGTGGATTAAATCTGTTTACTTTTGGTTTGACAGCACAACTCCTTACCCACCAAGTCACCAGTGAATTCAAACCACCAGAGACACAGGGCTTTTGGTTCGCAACACAACACATTGTGGATCATGCCCCAGAGCTTCTAACTTTAAAATAACTCATAGAAAATGATCTGTTCTCCTTTTACCATTTCTCCAGCTGAGCTGGGAGTGGGTTTGTTTCTCAGCTTACATAGACTGTCTGGTAATTGTCCATACATAGGTAAAGCCAGAGACTAAATATAAATATAGGGAGTCTGCGAGGATGGGCCAATAAGCAGCATCATGAAAGACAGTGAAGAGATTGAGATTGTTCACAGCTTCAGCTTGCTTGGCTTCACAATCAACACTCTTGGTACCAGCTGCCAGGAAATCAGGGACCTCTCCAGAGTACTGAAGAAGAACATTATCAGTCTAGAGACTAAGATGTGTCTGATCCAAGCCATGGTCTTTGCAATTACTTGCTATGCATCAGAAAGCTGGATAATGATAAAGGTTACAGAAGAATTTAAACCTTTGAGTTGTGCTGGAGTATTGAAAATACCCTGGACTGTTAGAAAGACAAACAGGTTCACTCTGGAGAGGATGAAACCAGGCTGCTCCTTAGAGGCGAGGATATTGAAGCTTCATCTGACATATTTTGGGCATGTTGCAAAGAGGGACCAGTCCTTGAAGAGGGTCATCATACTTGGAAGGGTGAAGGGACAGCGTAGGGGAGGAATGGATTGAGAGGATGAGATGGACTGGCTCAGTGACTGGGATAATGGAGGTTGGTGTGTCAGAGACAACAAAGTTGGTTAAAGATAGAGGAGGGGTCAGAGGTGCTGTACATAGGGTCACTATGAGTCGCAAGTGCCTTGACAGCACAAAACAACAACAGTCAGGTTATTGCTTTGCAAGGTGCAGAGGGTAAGGGTGTGTTTGAGAGAATGCTTCCTGATGCTAGACCCCAGTTGTCAGAATGTAGCTCTAGGTGTCTGGAAGTATGTTCTCTATCTTCTAACATAATTTTTCATTTTTAAGTTGCTTAGCACTTTGCACCTCATGATAATTTCACTCTCAATTCCTAGAAATTATTTTTCTGAGGTCTGAGGCCAGTCTCCCTCCTACTTCTATTCCTCACGTTACAGTGAATATTTATCACCAAGTCGACCTCATCCATATAAGTTCACCCTTCCCAATAGTACCTCACTCTTGTTCCTTAATCACTCCTGCTTCATTTTCTTTATAGCATACATATACTACCACCAATAATTATGTATTTCTTTTTTGTCCTTTCCTACTATCTGTGTCACTAGTTTGTGAGTTCTATGTGAGCAGAAACTATATTTTATTCACTAGTGATGTCCCACTATCAAGAACAATATCTGAGAAAAGAAGTCTCGACTGCCATCAAGTCAATTCCAACTCACAGTGACTATATAGTTCAGAAAAGAATGACCCCATAAGCTTTCTAAAGCTGTAAATATTTATAGATGTAGACTATTTCACCTTTCTCCTAAGGAGTGGCTGATAGAGCCCAACTGCTAATCTTTTGGTTAGCGACTCACAGCTTAAACTAAGAAATCTCTAAACAAAGAAATCTCAAAAATAATATGTTGTTGTTAGGTGCCAACAGTTTGGCTCCAACTCATTATGACCCTGTGAACAACAGAAAAAATTAATCTTCACAGTCTCTGTTGTGCTTAAAGCATCTGCAGCACCTACTGTGTTAATCCATTTCATCATTGAGAGTCGTCTTCTTTTTAAAAAAACAAATTTTACAGATATTTGTGGGATAAGTAAATCACACTTGATTACTTTATGGAATAAGTAAATCACTCTTGATTAGCAAAGTGGTGAAGCTGCCAGTTAGTTAATGAAAAAAATCTATTTTCATTTGAGTGAATTCTAATTGAAGCGGTAGAGACACTGAAATAGAGTGGAGCTTCCCTGAAGGACTTCAGGGTTCTAAGTCTTTGTGGAAGCCGTACCACATAGTGCTCACAAGGAATAGCTGATCGTTTAAACTGATCATCTTCCTGCTAGTAACTGGCCACCTTTAATCATTACCAAAATCAAATTCATTGCCATGAGTCAATTCCAATTTAAAGAGATACTATATGATGGCGTCAAAATAATTTGACACACAAATCTTACTGATCAAAGCAGTAGATCTTTAAGTTGGTATAGGAAATGTGACAATTTAATTTCTGTAAGATGATCTTCACATATAAATGTGATTCATAACTAACCAAACTAATCCCATTGCCATCAAGTAGATTCTGACTCAGTGACCCTGTGGGACAGATTAAAACTGCCGACAGGGTTTCTAAGACTGTGAATCTTTAAGGAAGCAGCCTACTTCATCCTTTACCAACAGAGTGACTGAGAAATTCAAACTACCAACCCTTTATTTAACTTGACAACATCATCATCCAGAGCTCCTTTAAGATGTACAAATCATAGCCGATTTTGTATATGCTACTTGGCTTCTAGCATCTTGATGGTGGTCACATTTTGATAGCAGTCACGTAAGGGAAGTTTTGGGTTAGTTTGATGTGTTACTGATTTTTTTCCCCCCTGAAAAAGCAGATGTCAGTTGAACCTTTGACCAAGAGTGGAGGCCTATCAAAGAGTTATCTTTAAAATTCCGTAGTGAGAGGTTGGGTCTATTCCTATTAAAAGAATAATTTATTATTTAATTAATGAATAATTAATATTTATTAATTTTAGAATGAGTATTCTTTAGGTGACACACCAATCATTTGTCTATTTCCTGTACTGAATAACTTGGAATTTCTGTGATACTGTACACTGTGCAATAGTCATGTCAGATACCATAATGGTTATGCATCATGGCCAATGTTTGGAGGAGCTTCCAGATTGATTCATGTTGGGAAGCAGTGACATCCAATTCCTAAGCTATATGCCTCTGGAAACACTAAAAACTATATAAACATACAGAAATTATGTTAGTTATCATATTCTACTTATGACACTTAACCACTGCTAAGTGAGACTAGTATTGTTAAATCTGGAGGAACATTCTTCCACTTTGCACATCACTTTTTGTCAATGTACTGTATGAAGTAACCTTGGTTGCTGTGATGCTGAATCCTGTGTTATTGGGATATCAAATGCCATAATTGTTCCCCAATGTGGACAATGTTGGGTGGAGCTCCCAGTTGTAAAACAGGTTTGGAAGCAGAAGTGGCATTCATTTCCTAAACCACATGCTTCTGGAAACTCTATGAACTTGGAGAAACAATGATAGTTATGGAGAAGCATTAGGTCTTTTGTTCATAGAGTCGCTATGAGTCGTGCTCGACTTGATGGAAATCAACAACATATGATGGAGTAGAACTTCCACATAGGATTTCCAAGGCTATTAAATCTTCCTCCTATGGATTAGCTGACAACCACCATTTGTTTAGCTGCTGAGTGCTTAGCTAACACTGGGCACATCATCAAAGTTCCTTGACTGTAGCATAAAACTGATTGGCATCCAGTAGAATTAAAGCTTACAGCCATGCTGTACAAGAGAATAGAACTGCCCCATAGGGTTTCCCTGTAAGTCTTTATGGAGGCAGATTGCCATATCTTTCTCCTCTAGAGTGTTAGGTTGGTTAAAGTTTCTGAGATATTGGTTAGTAGATGAACACTAACCCACTGTGTCACTAGTGCTCTTCCCAAAAACTGCTTAAAATGTCACGCACAATCCAAGATCCTCTCTTCTCTTCCCTTACTAAGTTTCTGTGTCATGAGTTTTGAGAGATAAACAAGGATGACTAACCTTTCAGCTAACAGTCCAAAGTTTGTAAGCTGCACCATTAGAACCCTTAACTCAGTACAGGATCTGTCTTCAAAAGCCAAGTTTGAGTTTATTTGACATTGGGACCAAATAAGAGTTAGATCATTTCCTTATCTTTTCATGCCTGCTGGCCTAGTGGTAAGGATCTGCACTACTAACCCAAAGACACATGGTTCAAATCCACCAACTGCTCCATGGGAGAAGGTAGGCAATCTCTTTCCATGTGATTTACTGAACACAACAGCAAGGTACAATTAAGATATTTGTTTTTACTGTTAGCTACCAATAGTTAAACAATCAAGGGGCACAACTAACTCATAACAACCCATGCACAGTGGAATCAATTCCAGTGGATATGGGATAGATAGTGACCCGATCTTCACTATCCATGATTAGTTGTAGTTTGAACCATTTTGAGTCATAGGTTTACATTGACTGTGTTCTCAGAAGTCGCTCATTTGAGCGTTTTTTCTTAATTCATGTTAGTCTGGAAGTTCTGCTGAAGGCTGTTCAGCTCATAGTAACTCCACTGTCGATCTATGCTTTATTAACTATACAAAGCCATTTGACTATGTGGACCAGAAAAAAAAATATTGGGAAGAATGGACAACCTAGAATACTTGATTGTGTTATTGTGAAATTTAGACCTAGACCTAAAACTAGACCAAGAAGCTAATGTCTAAATAAATCAAGGAAACACGGAAACACTGCATGGTCTAAAAAAAAGTTCAGCAGGTCTGTATCCCTTCTGCATACATACTCCTCAATCTTTAGGCGGAACAAATTGTTCAGGAACCCACACTTTAAAAGAGAAATGTGACATCAGGATCAGAGGAAGATTTGTTAACAATCTGAACTGTGCAAATAATACAACCTTGTTCACTCAAAGTGAGGAAACTTGAGGCATTTGCTACAGAAGGACCATAACCTTCAATAGGGATTACTTTTCAACATCAAGAAAACAAAAATGCTCTCCACGAGGCCAAAAGATAAAAAATCACAGTGATGTTGTGTTGGTGTGTACCATTGAGTCAGAAATGACCCACAGCTGACTCTCCAGCAGGTTTTCGGAGGCAGTAATCACACGGGAGGAGATTGCCCATCTTTCTCCTGTGGAGTAGCTGGCAGAATTGATAGCCTTCAGGATTGCAGACAGATTCTTTCCAAAAAAATTAAAGTCGTGATTTAACGATTTGATATTGTTTGCATCCACATCCTTGATACCAGTAGCCAAGAGATCAAAAGATAAACTGCTTGGGAAAGTCCATTGTCAAGGACCTTCCCTCAGAAGAGTAATGGCATGTGATTAAAGACTAATGAGCACCTTCTTCAAACCATGATCTTCTCAATTGATTGCTATGCATCTGAAAGTTGGACAGTAACTAAAGATGATAGAGTTTATGCCTTTGAGTTAAGACGTTGGAGAAGAGTCCTATGGACTGCCAAGAGAACAAACAGATCTGTCCTGGATTAAGTGAAGACCAGGGGGCTCCTTAGAGGCAAGGATGATGAAACTCTGTCTCACATACTTTTGGCATGTTGTAAGAAGGGGCCATTTCTTGAAGGACATCTGCTTGGAAAAGTGTAAGTTCAGTGTAACAGAGGAAGATCATCTAGCAGATAAATTAACACAGTGACTGTAGCAATGAGCTCATGGGATCAGAAATGGTGAAGGTGTCACAGACTAGCACAGGATTCAAATCTGTTTTTCATAGGGTTGATATGAGTTGTATTCGACTCAACAGCATTTAAAAACAACAAAAACAGGCAAGATGGTGACTGCACCTAACATACACTGGCCAGAAATCTAACCTGGATCTCAAGAAGGAAAGGTGAAAAGATTAAGTTATATTATTGCTAATCCCAGATTATGGTGACTCAAAGGGCAGAGATTCTTGATGGTGCAGTGGTTAAACATTCATGTGTTAACTGCAAGTTCAGTAACTGGAATTTGCTATCTTCTCCATGTAAGAAAGTTGTTGTAAACTGCGTTTGCAAACATTTTTAGCCTTGAAAATGCTGTGGGAGAGTTCTGCTCTGTAGTGTAAAATAGCCACATGTAGGAATTGACTCTGTAGCAGTGGGTTTTAAGGTTTGCTTGGGTTTGGTGATAGGAAAGAGTTGAACTGTCTTCTAGAGTTTTCTAGTTGCCATCTATAAACAGCTGGTGCGTTCAAATTTCCCTTTTTGTTAGCAGCTGAGCATTTAACCACTATGGCACCTGGGCTGAGTTGGTTAACAGAATTGACTAGAATTTGCTGATTACAAATAGCATAGAAAAACCTTGACAGGAGGAAAATCTTATGTGGTAATCCTCTTTCAATTTTTGTTTCAGCTTCTTAGGATGCTGGAGAATTTTCCATATGTATCATGCTTCCTGTACAATGTTCAAATGTGCAATTTATATAGCTTCAAAAGAATAATTGCAGGATATGAATATTATGTATTTCTGTAATAGCAAATCCATCAGCCTAGTATTACCCTTCCTCCTGGAATGTGTGCCTTTCAAAAAGCTCAGAAAAATTAGTCCACATTGAATTTGTGTCAAATCATTGGCTGTACCTATTCTTCGTTTCCTTTTGTTTTCCTTTATGCCAAGAATAAAAGGAGAGGAAAATCCCAGATAAGATTAATTGATACAATAACGAGGGCAATGGGAGTACGTGTGTCAAGAGTTAGTGAGACTGGCTCAGGATGGGGCAGGCTTCAGAGATGCTGTACATAGAGTCTCTATGAGTCACAGGTGACTTGGTAGCACATAGCAACAGCAACAAAGTGTCTTGATTATGTGCTCAGTGATTAACTATAAAGTTGGTAGTTTGAACTCATTGCTCTGCATAAGAAAGAGAGGCATGTCTTCTTCTATAAAGGTGGTTGTTGTTGTTGTTGTTGTGTACCATAGAGTCAGAACTGACCCATAGCTGACCAGCAGGTTTTCAGAGGCAGTTAATCACATGGGAAGAGATTGTCCATCTTCCTCCTGTGGACAGCCTTGAAAATCCTATGGGACAGTTCTACTCTGTCCTTTAAGTGATATATGTCCTTGCTTGCCGAAAGTGAAGAAGACTTGAAATGCTTGATCAAAGATTATGGCCTTCAATATGAATTCTTTTTCAACATCAAGAAGACAAAAATCCTTATGGGCTCAACAGCACAAACAACAAACTCTAGGCTAAATCTTCTGGGATATTGCTATTAACAGTACAATATATTTAATGTATTCCATTCAAGTCCTCAATTCTGTAAGGCCCAACTACCAACTGATCTCAAACTTTGACCTTATGATTGAAAACTAGACTCCTTTTGTTAACATGTCAAATCATCTGAGTCTCCCTTGCATTGAATTCACTTGCTGATGCTTTTCTGTTTACTTTTGTTTAGGGATTCTCCCATCAGGCTCTACCTTGTATATTCCCAATATGCCCAGTTCACCCCTCCAAGGGAGAAGAAAGAATTAGTATTGATTGAGCGTTTGTATGCTTAATGTACATGATCTTATTTAATCCTTACAACAACCTTATGAGTACTGTATCAGAGTTCTCAGGTTTCAAGCAAGCAACACTAATCAACTCTGCCTTAATTAAGTGAAAGGAAATATTAAAAATAACCTCACTGCTGTTGAGTTTGTTTCAATTCCTAGTGAACCTGTATCCGGTGTCAGGGGCTTTACATCACAACCTGAGAAAATTGTTCATCTTCCTCTCTCCCTCAAACATTCTCCCGGCAAATTGAGTTCAAATTGCTAAATTTACAATTATTAGCTGAGTGCTTCACAACATAAGCACTCTGTCCTTAAAGCTAATCCTGTTACATAACTAACTCTGTTCTTCTGGTGGCACAGTGGTTAAAGTGTTTGGCTGCTAACCAAAAGGGCCATTTTTTTAAGGTTACTTTTATTTATTTTTTTAAATTAAGTTTTATTAGTTTTAATGAACATTTACAGAGATTTTGGGTTTTCATTCATTCATTGTTGCACTGTTTTCTCCACC
>NW_006399806.1:10414105-10418666 GCF_000299155.1 Elephantulus edwardii | reverse complement strand
ACCCACTGCTCTAGAGACAATTCCTACTCATAGCAACCTTCTATTACAGAGTAGAATGGCCTCACAGGATTCCCAAGGCTAGAAATGTTTACAGAGCACACTGCCATGGCTTTTTCCTATAGAGAAGACAGTAAATTTAAATTCCTGAACTTCCAGTTAACAACTGAGTGATGTGTCAAATGCCATATGGTTACCCATGGTGGATAGTGTTTAGTGGAGCTCCCTGATTAAAACAAGCTTGGAAGCAGGAGTGGCATCCATTTCCAAAATAGTTTGCCTCTGGAAACTCTATGAACTTGGAGAAATGAGGAAAGTTATCCAAGTGTTCAGGTCTTTCATTCATAGTGTCTCTATTAGTCATCTACATCTCGATGGCACTTAACAACAACAAGAACATATCACCACTTAAACTGGCAAATTCAAACCATCAGACATGTACCCTTTCATCGCTATGGACTGCAGCATCAGGGTTCTCATAAAAGGAAATTTACTGAAAGATATTAATTTCTAGGATCAATGGAAAGGGTGACTAAGAGTTATCCTTAGTTAAGGGACAACTAACTAGACTCAGAAATGGTGGCAGCTTTCACCCAGAAAGCTAAGTAAAAATCAGAATTATGAACTACGAAAACAGCTGAGTCCAGAACTTTGAACCTGACCTACAGAGTGCTTCTGTGGCTAAGGGTCAAAGATGGCACCCACCTGCCGCTGCCACCACTCTGAAACAAATTATAATAGAACATTCCCCATAGAATGATAGAAACTGATGGCACGAAACTAAAAATCACTTTCAAAATCAAGTTTAATGGTCCAATAAAGACTGGTTAACCCTCAAGACAATAGCCTTTAGCCACCCTTCAAGCCTGGAATGGATATCACCCTGTGATTTGACTTTCAGACAGACAATAGACTTACCAATAATGTGATAATTGACACCAAAGGAACCTACTGCTTAGAACAAGCAATCATGCAAGATCACAAGGCCCAGGGACTAAACTCTGAAGGCAAGAGGGGATGAGAAAGGATGAATGAAAATGAGAAACACAGTAAAGACATGGGAAGAGTCCTGTTCTATTTTCGAGACTGTATTCAATGTGTTGAAACCAAATGTGTATAAATTGTCAAATGGGAAATTTATTTTCTTTGTAAACTTTCACTCATATTACAATAACACATGAACTAGAGTTTCATAATCTAATAAAAGAAGTATCATAAATAGCAGGTGTGATTATATCACCATGGACCCCCAAGAAAACAAACAGGTCTTAAAGACAGTTAAACCAAGTTTCTCCTTGAGGACTTTGAAGTTCCATATCACATACTTTGGGCACATTGCCAGAAGGGATCAGTCCTTGGAGAAGGACATCTTGCATCATCAGTGTAGGAGAGAAAAACCCCAGATGAGATGGTTTGATACAGTGACTGGGGTAATGGGGTTAGGTATGTTGGAGTCAGTGAACCTGGTTCAGAAAAGGGCAGGCTTCAAAGCTGTTGTACATAGGGTTGTTATGAGTCACAAGTGACTGACTGACTATATGGTGCATAACAAAAACAAATGATATGGTCAAAGCATTTGTGTCAAAAGAAGTAAATGAATGCTTATATGTACATATTTTGTTAACCATAAGCTAAGTACTATTCTGGGTAGTTTTTATAACATACAAACACAAACATTTATACTAAACATGGGTGTTTCTGGTTGCAGTGGCTAGCACTCCCAAAAAGTCCCTGTATAGAATAAGAAATTAAGCATTGTAAAACTCTGACAAAGTATTCGTACAACTGTCCTAAGAATTAAACAAGACAGTGTATATGAAGCATACAAGGGTTCAATCAATATTCTACAATACACAGTTGGCACAACCTTGCTTACGAAAATAAAAAGAATTTGATGCATTTACCGATAAAGATTAAAGACTTAAAACCTTGAATATGGATTACCTTTTGACATCAAGAAAACACAAATCTTTACAACTAGACCAATAGGCAACATCATTTTTTTTTAATTTTAGGTTTTTATTATGAGAAATATATACCTAACAAGACATTTATCTTTAAAACAACTTTAAAAAGAAGTATAAATTTTCAATTTTTATCCCATGTAAAATTGTTGCTGTTGCTGCTGCTGTTGTGGGCCATAGAGTTGGAATTGACCGATACCTGACCCTCCAGCTGGTATTCTTTTTTTAAAAAATTGAGATTTTAATGAAAATTTATCGAGAACTTGGATTTCCATTCATTTATTGTGGCACATTTTCCTCCCTGACCACCTCTCCAATCCAGTTAGCTTTTTTCTTTTAAAAAAAAAGAAGATCTTTCATTATTATACAATCCTCTCCCCACCCCCAGTCCACTTTACTATGCAGCTATTATTCTGGATTGTTGTCTAATCATTATTCATGTAACAGAAAGTTATGCTACCACACCTAAGGTGGGTGATTTTAATCTGCAACCCTCAGGCCTGGTTTAAATTGTTTTTTATCAAACATTCTTCTAGGTGATATAGCACTGGTCTGTGCATTGCTGTACAGAGAGGTAACTCATGGTTGCTGTGATGCTAAACACTGTGACACAGATGTGTCAAATGTGACAATGATTATCCATGGTGGAGAGTGTTTGGTGGAGCTTCCTGATTAAAACAAGCTTGGAAGCAGGAGTGGCATCCACTTCCAAAATGGTTTGCCTCCAGAAACTCTATGAACAGTGCTCAGGTCTTTTGTTTGTAGGGTCGCTATGAGGTGCCTATTCAACGGCACTTAACAACAACAACAACAATATTCTGTTTAAGCAGTTCTCTTCCTCATCTGTTTCAATGAAATGTACATTATTTATCCTCTCTTTTCTTACTTTTCCCTCAACCCTGAATTCAGTCCTGTTTTATGACAGTGGCATTATGTAGTATTTGTCCTTTTGTGACTGAGATATTTCACTCAGCATATTGTCCTCCAGGTTCACCCATTTTGTATAATATTTTATGAGTTCCTTGTTTATCCATGCTGCATAGTATTTCATTGTATAAATATACCAAATCTTCTCTGGCCATTTGTTTGTTGATGGGCACTTTGGTTGTTTGTATCTCTTTGCTATTGTGAATAACACAGCGATAAACATGGGTGTGCATATATCTGCTTGAGTGGTAGTTCTGGCTTCTTTAGGGCATATTTCCAGTAGTGGAATTGCTGGGTCAAACGGTATTTCTATTTCCAACTTTTTGAGAAAGCACCATGCTGCCTTGCATAGTGGTTGAACCATTTTACACTCCCACCAACAGTGAATAAGGGTCTCAATTTCTCCATAACCTCACCAGCATTTGTTGTTTGCTGCTCTGTTGAATTTTGCTATTCTTACTGGGGTGAGATGATATCTGATAATTGTTTTGATTTTAAGCAACATCTTGTATAAATGGAGGAAAATCGAAGTTGTCAAAGATTTCATGTTGCTTAGATCCACAATCAATGCCCATGGAGGCAGCAGTCCAGGAACCAAATGCCATAGTACAAGCAGCACTCAAAAAACTAAATAGACCAATCTGTAAAAGACTTCTGCAAAATGCCAAATAAGCAACGATGTCACTTTGAGAACCAAGATGTGTATGACTCCAGCCATAGTATTGCCTCATAGGAAATTGAAGAAAGCTGAGTAATATATAAAAGAATAACTGATGCTTTTGAACTATGATGTTAATAAATAATACTAAATACACCATGAATTGTCAGAAGAATAAGCAAACCTATTTTTAAAGCAGGATATCCAAAACACTCCTTAGAATGAAGACTAGCAAGAAAATTTGGACATATCAGCAGGAAGTAAACCAGACCCTAAAAAGAGGGCATCAACCTTGACAAAATACAGGGTCAGAGAAGAAGAGGAAGAGTCTTAAGGAGGTGGGTTGACACAGTGACTGCAACAATGACACAAGTACATCAATGACTGTGGAGATGGTGCAAGACCAGGCAGTGCTGTATCTGTGGTCTGTGAGGCAGAACTCACTCGTTGACACTTAATAACATGAAGGATGGGTGGTTGCTTCCCCAAAACCCAGGAGATATGCTTGGATTTCATTTTCTATAAAATATTGAAAACATTAGAAACCAATTTTGTTTTGCTAAATATAATGTGTATTCTCATGATGATAGGTGAGAATAAAATCTCTACTTTTTTTCAGATACACATCATGTGGAATTTTCACTGATGATGGTGATTTAGGAAAACCAGCTGTTAATAGTGGCAGGATGTAGAGGACTCCCAATTTAGACACAATTTCAGGATGATACAAAGCTTTGGTTAAGAAAAGTCCATATTCAGCAAAGTAACAGGATACAAGATCAACATACAAAAATCAGTTGGATTTCTCTACAGTGACAGAGAGAATACAGAGCTAGAGCTAAGAAAAGCAATACCCTTCACAATAGCTAATCACAAGATTAAATATTTGGGAGTAAATATAACTAGAAGCACAAAAGATCTATTCAAAGAAAATTACAAAACATTATTATAAGAAACAAAAAAAAGCCTAAAGAAGTGGAAGAATATTCCCTGCTCATGGATAGGAAGGCTTAAT
>NW_006399806.1:10404306-10412440 GCF_000299155.1 Elephantulus edwardii | reverse complement strand
GGGAGAAGGGTGCAACAATGAATGAATGGAATCCCAAAATCTCTGTAGATGTTCATTGAAATGAAAAATAAACAACCTAAATTAAAAAAATATATAAAAATAAAAAAAAGAAAGTCCATATAGTCCCTTACTGGTTGTATGTCATTGCACTTTGCCTACCCATTTAGCATGCAAAAATACCAGAAAATAAACTCTCAGTTAGCAACACATAGATGACATACATTGATCTACATATGCTCCAAACCTATTGCCCTTGACTCGAGTCACTGAAATTTTGGCTCCCTGAATTTCTTCAGAAAGATTAAAACTCTAATTGTGTATAATGGAATTGACTTTAAAATGGCGCTCCTTATTTGCTGCCTCATTACCACTTCTACACCAGTAGGTTACAAGTCTGTTCTTCACCTTTCAATACATCATTTGCATTTGAATCCTTGATTCAGGATCTACTGCTGATGAAGATGTAGTAAGATGTTGGCTTTGTAAAGTTAGAAAAGTTAATTAAATATTCTGTTTCCTCAGCTCCAAAATAGAAGGGGGAACTTTGGTGCCATAGCCCATAAGGCGTGTTGCTGCTATGGACCATTATTTCAAAAGTTGGAATCCACTAGTGACTCTGACGGAAAAAAAGATGAGCAATCATCTTTTATTGCCATTGAGTCAAAACTGACTCATAGCTCACCATCCAGAGAATTCTCAGAATTCTGTAAATGGCACAGGAGGAAATTGACCATCTCCCTCCCTAGGAACCATTGATGGATTCAAAGTTCCAGAGAGGGCTCACCTTTGGTTTAGCAGTACAACTCGCTAGGGACTATTCCAATAACAAAATATCACTAAATTTAACCTCATATTAAGAGTTAAGCCACTGCCTTGCATTTGGGAAACAGATTTGACATTATTGAATTAAACTTAACCTAAGATGAAAATACGGAAGAAAATTAGTCCAAAACCACCAAACCCAGAGCTAAAGTAGAAGAATAAGGACAGACATGCAGATAAAATTGTTGTAATGCTTTATAAGTGAGCCAAAATTAAATTTTAGTACAGATTTCTTGTATCTTAGTCATAGTCAGGTTTTAGTCCATTTTCTAAACTATGGACCTAAGTCTGCAACATAAAACAGTACACAGAGTAAAAGCTCCTGTTCTATATGTGAAATTTGACCTTATTCACACTGTGGCTCCTGCTGCATTTTCCTTACTGAAACTTAAATTTTCCGCCTGGCTCTGTGGAATCCATTTCTTCCTCCTTAATTTCACCAATACCCTCCTAAACCTTCTGAACTTGGCCAGCTGAGACCTGCATGATCTACATTAGCTGAGGCCAGACACACTGATGGAATGTTATATTAGGTGACCAAGTTATTAATTTCTCTTTGGCTTCAGTTGCTTTATCTGTGAAAAAGGATAAGAATGACTTCTCTTCTAGAGGAATGAAAGACCAAATATAATCTTAAAGTTTCTTATAGTTCTGCGATTAACCTATAAACCAAGCACAGACTTTTTCTTACCTGATAAAATTACTAACAATAAATCAGTGATAGTCTCTGATCCTTACTTAACTGGACTAAGAAATTGACATAACATCAGTATTTGGTAGAAATTGTATACTATAACAACCTCAGTATTCATTTGGAATAAAAATGGTGACATTTCAGTACATAAATAGATAATGCATTAATTATACATTTCTGGTCCAGAATCTGAATTTTAATCAGCTATCCAAAAAGATGTTGTCTACTCATCCAGTGGGGAGGATTTTTGTGTTCTTGATGTTGAGATGTAATCCATACCGAAGTCTATAATCTTTGATCATCTTCAGTCATTTCTTCAATATCTCTTCAATTTCTTCAAGTAAGCTTATGCCATCTGAATAACACAGATGCTTGATGAATCTTCCTCCAAAATTAATGCCATATTCTTCTTATAATTTAGATCCTTGAATGATTTTTTTAACAAACAGATTGAATAGTCATGGGAAAAGACTACAAATCTTGATGCACAGTTTTCCTGATTTTAAATGTTTGACTTGTGATGTTAGCAAAGAATATTGAATGTCCCATGGACTGGAACAACCAACCAATTTGTTTTGAAGGAAGTACAATGAGAGTGCTCCTTAAAGGCAAAGATGGTGAAACTTTGTCTCATTTACTTTGGGAAAATTTTCTGGAGGAACCAGTCCTTAGAGAGAGAAATTATGTTGGGAAAGGTAAAGGGTTGGTGAAAGACAGGAAGATGCTTAACAAGATGAATTACTTCAGTGACTGGATTTGAGCATGATGGAGATCATGAGGATGGTATAGGGAAGGGTAAGATTCGTATCTGTTGTTCACAGAGTTGCTATGAGTTGTAGTTGACTTGTCAGCATTCAACAACATCCAAACAGAAGGGACTGCTGGTAGCCTAATGACAAAGGACTTGTGCTGCCAACCCAAAAGTAGGCAGTTCAAATGTACTAGCTACTCCACAAAGAATTATGGGCAATATTCTCTTATTCAATTTACAGACTCTAGACTCATAGCAGAAACAGTACTAGAGGAATGTCTTTGTTTCATTTATTGTGCAAATTGGTTAACTATGTGGATCACAACAAATTGTGGCTAACCTCAGAACACTTGATTGTGCTAGTCCAAAACCTATACTAGGACCAGGAAGCCATCATGAGAACAGAGCGAGGAAACACTGCATAGTTGAAAATCACCAGAAGAGTGAGTCAGGGATGTGTCCTGTTTCGATAGCTTCTCAATCTACATGTGGAATACTTTATGAGGAGGAAAGTGGCATCAGGATTGGAGAAAGACTCATCAACAGCTTATGGTATGCAGATGATAAAACCTTCTTTGTTGAAACTGACGAGGACCTTGAGCATTTGCTACAGAAGGTCAAGGACTGTAGTCTTCAAAATTTATTGAAGCTCAACATTAAGAAGACAAAAATTCTCACCACTGGGCCAATTGGTAGCATCACGTTTGGTGGAGAAGAGATTGCGATTGTTTACAATTTCGGCTTGCACAGTTAAGCAATCAAGACTATGACACTAGAAGTCAGGAAATCTAAAGAGGAATTGCATTAAGAAAACCTTCTGTTGGAGATCTCTCCAGAATGCTGAAGAACAATGATGTCAGTCTAGAAATTAAGGTGTGCCTGATCCATGCCATGATCTTTTCAAATTTTTGCTATGCATCAGAGAGCTGGCGATGACTAAAGATGACAGAAGAAGAATAGATACTTTTGAGTTGTGATGCCGGAGATTATTGAATACACCGTTGACTGCCAAGTAACAAACAGATCTGTCCTGGAGAGGGTAAATTCAAGTTACTCCTTGAAGGCAAGGATTCTGAGGCTGCATCTCACATACATTGTGAATGTTGCCAAGAGGGACCAGTCCATGGAGAAGAAAAACATGCTTGGAAGGTTGGAGGGACAGTGCAGGAGAGGAATACCCTGGATGAGATAGATTGACACAGTAACTGGGGTAGTGGGCGTAGGTGTGTCAAAGACAGTGAGGTTGGCTCAGGATAGGGCGGGGTTCAGAGCTATTGTGCATAGGGTCTCTACGAGTCATAGTTGACTTGATGACATATAACAACAACAGTAACAAATTCATAGCTCACCTATTACCTCAACCTCTAGCAGGTGAACTATGAGTCAGTACTGGATCCATTTCAATGAGTGAGTGATCCAAAGAGAAGAGAGCTCTAGCTGCACAGTGTTTATGAACTTGGCTGCTAACTGTAGGTCAAATCGTTGAGTATACTAGCCTTTTTGCCAGAGAAAGAAGTAGCAATATGCTATCATAAAGACAGAAACCTTATAAACCCTATGAGGTTGTTTTACTCTGTCTATAGGGTCACTATGGGTTGAAAGCAACTTACTGGTGGCAAATTTTATATCCAGTTTGTGACCTGCTCTTGCTTAACTTATTATATATGCACAGGAAAATCTCCATGCAGTGATTCATGTGTGTGTATAGAGTGTTATGGCTTTCAATAATTTTTCCACTTATAAATATTATACATATCTTGGCTGGAGCTATGAATGCTAATGTGAATGGTATCAGAAATTCTTTAATGAATAATGTGAAAAGGCACACAGATATAATAAACCTGTGTAGGAAGTAGAAAAAGAATTATAAAAAAAGAAAGGATTATGAACTGTGGTCTCAGTCCCTGAGAGTACTTTGAATATAGATATAAAAAAATTGAAATAACATTTTCAGTCCCTCTTTGACAGCATACAATTAAATGTATGATTCATGTTTACTATTTCATGGTACAATTACACAGTGAGGAAAAGCTCATGTCCTTTTGAACCTCAGCATTACCTCTGCCTTTTCTCATATTTTCAATAAACCACATTTTTCATTCTCAATAGCGATGACAAAACGATAGACAGAAAGAACTATATTAGAAAAGAATTTTAATGTAATGACCATTTGGTGAAAATGCTGTAATGAAAATAATAGGTTTCCATTTCAAAAGTGATAAAATCAATTTTCTTAGACCCCATTTGTTGCCATAAGGATGTTAGTAATAATAAAAGGTTGTCAGAAATACAAGTGATAATTCCCTTTTAACAAGTGGACTTGGCCATACTTCCCTTTCATCATCTGACAGCCTCAACTGCATCAAGACTTTCTAAAATCATAATTATCTATGAAACAATGATGAGTGGTAGGTTAAGTAAATGCCTGGCTTAACTTTCATGAGAGGAAGAATATATCAGAATAAGTAGACGGTTGTATTTTTCTCCAATACTATTACCTTGACCTATCTACTAAACTCACTTTAAAAGAATCTAGAACTAGAATTGACCTAGAAACCTAACTTAGGAAATCTGAACAAAAACTGTCATATCCTCTTCTTGAACAACAGACCTCCAGAAACACGATGAACTTTAATAAAAGTTGGTAGTTATAGAAAGGTTTTAGGCCTTTTGTTCGTAGGGTTGCTATCAACAACAACCCATAAAATCAAATTTTAGAATTTGACACCGCACAAGAAAGAGTAGAGGACGCTGGATAGCATGCAGAATGTCTAAGATTTTATAGTTGAGTACCCAAGGCTATTATTGCCCCATGAAACTATCTTTAAGCCTTGAACCAAACTATATCCTGAAGTCGTCACTTAGTTATTTAACTGATTGGCTTATAGAAGAAGAAAAAACTCATCTGTGAATCTATAATCTTTTTTACTTTATTTTCTTGCTGTATACCGTCAAATCGGTTCTGACTGGCATAGGAGTTTGCCACTCCTTCTCCAGAAGACTATCTGGTGGATTCGAACTATGTGCCTTCAGGATTATGTTGTTTGTTGCTGTTAAGTGCCATCAAGTCACTTGTGACTCATAGCAACCCTATGTACAAGAGCTCTAAACACCATTCTATCCTGTGCCAACTTAGCCATCCCAAACACACTTATTCCCACCACTCCAGTCACAGAATCAATCCATCTCATCAAAGGTCTTCCTCTCCTTCACCACCCCTCCACCCTGCAAAACATGATGTCCCTCTCCAAGGACCAGTCCCTCCTTGCAACATGCCCAAAGTATGTCAGATGAAGCTTCAGAATCCTTGACTCCAAGGAGCATTCTGGCTTTACTTTTTCCAGGACAAATCTGTTTGTTCTCCTAGCAGTCCATGGTATATTCAATACTCTTCTCCAGCACCACAGCTCAAAGGAATCAATTCTCTATCATCCCTATTCACTGTCCAGCTCTCTGATGCATAGCACGTAATTGCGAAGACGATAGCCCAGATTAGGCGCACCTGAGTCTCCAGCCTGACAGTGTTGCTCTTCAGGACTCTTGCGAGGTCCCTCACAGCTGACTTTGCCAATGTAATCCGTCTCTTGAATTCTTGGTTGCTGTTACCAAGAGTGTTGATTGTGGAGCCAAGTAAACTAAAACTGTTAACTATCAGGATTATACCCTTATAAAATACTATCTATATGACACCAAAGGGTCAGCATTACTGTGGAGCAAGAGGGCAGAGAGACTAGTCACTTGAAATAGAACCACTGGACAGGAGATAATTAATGTAGTCATAACATAAAGACTAAAACCAGTGTCACTGAATGATTTATATAGAAATTGTTGAAGTTTTTGAATGGTTTGCTATTGAAGTTTTCATTAGGAAATGTGTCTTTTTTTTTCCAAAAGAAATGAAATAGCAAATAATCTCACTACTGCTATGCTCAGGGTCATAATAGAAGTTTCTGGTTAGAATGAGAGAAAAATTATAGGGAGGTGGAACTCTCAAATTCTTGGGGGAAAAACCCAAAACCAGACTTATTGGACTATAGAACCAGAGGAAATCCTGGACTATCAACTAAAATGTCCTGTTTCACCTGTAAATGAAGTTATTCCTGAAGATCACCTTTCAGCCTAATAACATATTGGCACATAAAATCATTACCACCCACATCATCCTAAGAACTACCAGCTAGACAAGACCAAGTAAGCAATAATTCCCCCAAAGCAAAGATGGTACAGAAACAAGGGACTGGAAAATAAAAGGAATGGAAATGAGAAAGAAAGGGTGCAACTGGAAGATTGCTGATGCAAAGTGGACAGCAACTACAGTTGTAGAATAAATCATGTACAACTTGTTAAACAGGAAACTAATTGCTGTGGAAATTTTCACCTAACTCATAATAAAATGAAAAAACAAAACAATCAAGAAACCACACCTATACTGAGATACTACCTAATCTCAACAAACATTACATCATTACATCGATTAGGGAAAAAAAGATAACAAATGTTGGCAAAGATAATGTGGAAATTGGTGGGACAATAACCAAGTTCAACCACCATAGAAAATGTCTTAATGTCAGCTGAATCCGTACTCTGGCTCCTTGAGGCACAGCAGGTTTGAGTTTGAGGGTTCAGGGCAATTTTGGTGTTCTTTGGGCCCCACGTGGAAGGAGGAGTGGCATCCACTTCCGTAATAGCCTGCCTCCGGAAACCCTGTGAACCTGGAGAGAGGATGAGAGACACCCAAGCGTTGAGGACTCTCCTTCATAGGGTCGCTATGAGTCGCCTGCAACTCGATGGCACTTAACAACAGCAACAACATAATAGAAATACCAGACATCTATGATCCTAACACTTTTCATTTCTCACTATTTAGGAGGTTTGAAGTCCAAATTCAGTGTGACAACTCTAGAGGAAGCTTTCTTTCTTTCAGCTCTGCAGGAAGGTCTTTGTGTTTTCCAAGTTCATTTTCCTGGGCAATTTCCCTTGTTCATCTCTCCTCTGCGTGTTTGGTTGTTGTTGTTGTTATTGTTAGGTGCCATCAAACCAAGTACGACTATGAACAAAAGATCTGAACCTAGTCGTATCCTGACCCATCCTCACATTTCCTGACACACAAGAGCCCATAGCAGCAGTCACAGTGTCAATCCACCTGGTTGAGGGTCTTCCTCCCCTTCACCAACCCTCTACGCTTCCCAATATAATGTCCCTCTCCAAGGACTAGCACCTCCTAGCAACATGTTCAAAGTATGTGAGGTGAAGTTTCATCATTCTAACCTCCAAAGAACACTCCAGCTGCACACTATTCGAGACATATCTGTCTGCTGTCTTGGTCGCCTACGGGATGATCAGTGCTCCTCTCCAACACCAGAGCTCAAAGGCAGCAATTCTTTTTCTGTCATACTTATTTATTGTCTAGGTCTCGGATGCAAAGCTAGTACTTGAAAAGACTATGGCCTGAATCAGATGCACCTTAGTCCTCAAACTGACATTACTACTTCTCCATAATTTGAAAAAGTCCCTCACTGCAGGTCATTTATCCAGTGCAGTGTATCTCCTATTTCCTGACTGCTTGTACTAAGGGTGTTAATTGTGGATCTAAGCAAGACGAAGCTGTTGACAGTTTCAGTCTCCTCTCCATACACCCTGACACTGTTGGTCCAGTGGTAGCAATCTTTGTTTTCTTGATATTGAGACACAATCCATACTGAAGTCTGTATTCCTTGATCTTCCGCAACAAGTGCTTCAAGTCCTCCTCATTTTCAGCAAGGAAGACTGTATCATCTGCATAATGCAGGTTATTGACGAGTCTCTCTCCAATCCTGATGTCACATTCCTGCTTCTTGGATAACTTTCTCAGTATAGAGATTGAACAG
>NW_006399806.1:10390748-10403001 GCF_000299155.1 Elephantulus edwardii | reverse complement strand
AAAATCATCTTCAGTAGTATTTTTCTTGCATGTGTTATCAATGATATTGTTCAATAATTTTCACATTCAATTAAATCACCCTTCTTGGTAATAGGAACAAATAAGGACCTTTTATAATCTGTCGGACAGACAGCCATCCTACATATTTCCTGGCATAGACTGGTGAGTGCATCCAAGGCTGCTTCTTTAGATGAAATAATTCAATCAGTATTAGTATCCTATCAATTTCTAGGGCCTTATTTTTTTGCTAATGCCTTCAACGCAGCTCCCACTTCCTCTTTCATTGCCATTCATTCATATAGTATTTCCTGAAATTTTTCTATGTCAACCAATTCTTACTGGTACAATGACTCTGTGTATTCTTTCCATCTTCTTTTGATGCTTTCTGGTTCATTCAATATATTGCCCATAGCATTTTTCAACATTTCAACGTGAAGCTTATATTTGTTATTTTTTTCCAGTTCTTTCAGCTTGAGAAATGCAGAGTGAATTCTTCCCTTTGTATCCCCCCCAAAAAAAGAGAATGCAAAAGGTTTCCTACACAATTCCTGCTTCATCAGTAAAACAAAGACAACCCATCTTCAGATGGGGTTATTGCACATGCATGTTGTTCTTGCTCACATTGTTGTACCATGCCATCAAGCCCACCATGACTCTAAATAACCCTATGAACAGCAGATCAAAACATTTTTCTATCTGCACCACCTTCACAATCTTCATTATGTTCAAGACCTTGTTGCAGTCACTGTGTCAGTATATCTCACTGACAGTCTTCCTCTCTTTTGCTGACTCTGCTTAGTCCAGTACATTGTAGTTTTCCAGGGACTGAAGTGACATTATCCTTTCTGCTAAGAAACACCCTCTTTGCACATATTCCAAGACAGATTTATTGTTTGTGCTCAAAATGCCTTGCCATGCAATTGTTTTTGCTAGCATCACAATTTAAAGGTCTCAACTGTACTTCTTCCATCTTTCTTATTCATTGTCTAACTTTCACATAAAATGAAGTAATTGAAAATACCATGGTTTACATCATAGCCTTTAAACTGACGGCTTTGCTCTTTAGCACAATGGAGAGGTCCTTGACAGATTTGTCAAAAACAACACGGCTTTAGGTTTCTTGATTGTTGCTACCAATAGTGATGAGTATGGATCAAAATAAAATTAAACCCTTGGCAATGCTTTCTCCATTTGTCATGATGTTACCTATTGGTCCAGTTGTGGGGATTTTCGTTTTCTTGATGCTAGAGTCTAACCATATTGAAGGCTATAATTTTTTATCTTTTTCTGTTGAATTGCTCTGATTCAGTGACCATCCTCTAGGTCTTCAAGGCTACAATCTTTATAAGAGAAGACTGACAATCTTTCTCCCACAAAGTGGCTGGTAGATTAGAACTGCTGCTCACTTTTCAGTTAGCATTCCACTACTCAGCACACTATACAACCATGAATTTTTGGTATATATCAACATATACTTTTGCCATTGAGCCATACAGACTCAAAACCAATCCTCTACTGGGTTTTCAGAGGATAATCATGTAAACCACATGAGATAAGATGGCTTATCTATATTTTCAATGGAATTGTAGGCGAATATATACACCTATGTTTACTGTTATTTTTATAATAGCTAATAAAGAGAAACAACCAAAGTTCCCACCAACTAATGAACGAATATAAAAATTGGCAATTCATATGTGCAAAATAATACTGTTGTTGTTGTTGTTGTTATCCCACCTGAAAATAATACTATCTTACCCTAAAGAAAAATGATGAGTCCATGCAACATAGCATGGATGCGCTTCAAGCACACAATGCTAATTGAAAAATAATCAACAATATGAGAACAAACAATGTATGCATACTATGTCAAGAATAGATATGTAGAGAGAGATAATAAAATGTATTGGTAGTTAGGACGATAAGGGAAAAATATAGTTTTGTGTGGAGCATTACTTTATTTTGGGTTTGTTTGTTTGTTTGTTTGTTTGTTTCTATTTTTTTTTAATTTTAATGAAAGTTTTTAAAGAACATGGATTTCCATTCATTCATTCATTGTTGCACATTTTCCTCCCGGTCCTCCCTCCCACCCCCAGTTCACTTTTTTCTTTGGAAAAAAGTTCTCTCATTGTTATACAGTCCTCCCCCTCCCCTGAACCATTTTACTATGCAGCTCTTCTTCTGAACTCTTGTCAGGCCAATAATACATAAGGATATATTCCTTTTATACAGTTCTCTCCCTCATCTATTTCAATGCCGTGTACGTTATTTATCCCTTCTTTTCTTAGTTGTCCCGCAACACCCATATCAGTCCTGTTCTATAGCAGTGGTATTATGCAGTATTTGTCTTTTTGTGACTGAGATATTTCACTCAGGATAATGTCCCCCATGGTCACCCATTTTGTATAATATTTCATGAGTTGATTGTTTTTTTAGTGCTTCATTATATTCCATTGTGTGAATATACCACAGCTCCTCTATCTATTCATTTGTTGATATAGAATGATATTCTATATCATTCATGGGCACATGGGTTGTTTCCAACTCTTCGCTGTTGTGAACAAAGCAGCAATACACATGGGTGTGCATATATCTGCTTGGGTGGCAGTTATGCTTTCTTTAGAGTATATTCCGAGTAGTGGAATTGCTGGCTCAAATGATATGTCTATTTCCAACTTTTTGAGAAAGCACCATACTGTCTTCCACAGTGGTTGCACCATTTTACACTCCCACCAACAGTGAACAAGGGTTACAGTTTCTCCACAACCTTGTCAGCATTTGTTGTTTACTGCTCTGTTGAATTTTGCTATTCTTACTGGGGTGAGATGATATCTCATAGTTGTTTTGATGTGCGTCTCTCTTGATCTTGTAGAGTCAAGCGTGACTCATAGTGACTCTATGAACAAAAGACCTAATATCTTTCCATAACAATCGTCAATTCCAATTTATAGAGTTTCCAGAGGCATGTGGTTTAACATTGTTCACATTGGGAAACCATTCTGGTATTTGATACCCCAATGATACAAGGTTCAGCATCACAGTAACCCACGTTTCTTCATACTACACATTGACAAAGAGTGATTTAAAAAGTGAAAGAGTGTTCCTCCAGATATAAAAAGTGCTAGTTTCATTTAGGGGTGGTTAAGTGTTGTCAAGTCGATTATGACTGAGAGTAAGTTTTGCACAAAAGACCTGAACTCTATTCTATAACTAATATCATTTCTATACAGAACTCTGTTCTTGTTCTCTAAAATAACATCATGTCTGTACATTTATAGAATTTAGAGAGTCTGTAGAGTTTATAGAGTTTATGTACAGTTTCCAGAGGCATCTAGTTTAGGCAGTAGATGCCACTTCTGCATAAATCAATCTGGACTGGATGCTCATCTAAACACTGTACATAATGGGTAACTATTAGCATACTTTTAAAATCAAACTTTTATTCCTTTTATTGTACTTGTTTCAGATGTCCAGCTATCTGGCGTGTGGGAGATGTTATTATTGCTGGTATTTGTAAGATTCTTTACCCTCCTTTTGTAGGCTCTTGAAGGTCACTGCTCATAAATTCTAATGATGTTTACAAAATATTCAGTTTAACTAAATAAAGGGGCCCTTTAGAGTAGTGAGAGAAGACATTCACCCTAAAACCCACAGCGTCCCTTTTCAGCAGGAAGTAGCTAAGAGAATACGCCATCCCCTTTTCCTTATGAATCAGGGTGAAGTCTCTCTCAGGGAGGAGTGATAGGGAATGGCAAGGGACACACTGACAAAGGAGATTAATCAGAACTGGTTTTGACAAGCACTGTGGCAATTGGACAATTAAAACAGACATTGGGGGTGGAAGGAGAACGAACTGGGGATGAGGGTGGAGAAAACAGTGCAACAATGAATAAATGAAAACCCAAAATCTCTGTAAATGTTCATTAAAACTAATAAAATTTAATAAAAAAAACTAAATGGAAAAAATGGGCTTAAAAATAGGTGTTGGATACTTACTGAAATAATGTTTAAAAATATGACTCAATTATTGAAAATTAAACTGGGAAATGAGTACACATGAAATTGGAGAAAACGCTTACATTCACACTATTGTCAAAGCACGACACACTTCCGTGACTCTTAGAGCTGGGATTTTGAACATTTTTTCATGTGTTTGTTTGCCATCTTAAGGTCCTCTTTGGTGAAGTGTCTGTTCATATCCTGGGCCCATTTTGCAATTGGGTTGTTTACTTTTAGCTTATTGTGTTACTTGAACATTATATAAATTCTAGATATAAGTCCCTTTTTAGACATGTCCTTACCAAATATTTTGTTTTTGCAGCCTGTGGCCTCTCTTTTTACCTCGTTGGAGAAGTTTTTGGAAGTGCAGAGGGATTTGATTTCTAGAAGGTCCCATCCATTTTATCCTCTCCTGGTTGTAGGTTTTCCAGAATGCTTGGAAGACTGTTCAAGTTGTGGATTAGTTCTTCTAGGGTTCTTCCAAGCTTTTCTCTAATGATGTTTACAGTCCTTGGTTTTATTCCTAAGTTCTTGATTCACTTTGAGTTGGTTTTTGTGTATGATGTGAGGTGTGGTCTTGTCTAAGTTTTCTGCAGATGGTTTTCCAATTTTTCCAACACCATTTATTAAAAAGGCTGTCATTTTCCCACTTACCTGATTTAATCTCCTTGTCAAAAATCAGTTTGACCATTGGTGGATGAGCTGATTTCTGGGTTTTCAATTCTATTACACTGATCTATGTGTCTGTCGTTGTACCAGTACTATGCTGTCTTGACGACCATGACAGTGTAGTAGGATTTGAAATCAGAGAGTGAGATGCCTCCTACCTTGTTTCTCTTTTTAAGGAGTGCTTTGCGTATTCAGGGTCTCTTTCCATTCCAAATGAAATCGGAGATTGCCTTTTCCATTTCATTTAAGAATGGAATTGGTATTCGTATTGGGATTGCATTGTGCATGTAGATTGCCTTTGGTAGTATTGTTATTTTTACAATATTGAGTCTTCCTATCCATGAGTAAGGGATTTTCTTTAGTTTCTCCAAGTCTCTTTGTTTCATTTACTAATGTTTTGTAATTGTCTTTGAATAAGTCTTCTGTGTTTCTAGTTAGATTTACTCCCAAGTATTTAATCTTGTCATTAACTATCGTGATGAGTATTGTTTTTCTTAGCTCCAGCTCTGTATTCTCTTTGTCACTGTAGAGAAATCCAATTGATTTTTGTATGTTGATCTTGTATCCTGCCACTTCACTGAATTGGTTAACTATGTCCAGTAGTTTTCTTGCTGAGTTTTTAAGGTTTTCTAAGTATACTATCATATCATGTACATAGAGAGATAATTTTACCACCTCTTTTTTAATTTGGATACCTCTTATTTCCTTCTCTTGTCTTGTTGTTACCACTAATACTTCTAATACAATATTGAATAGGAGAGGTGACAGTGGGTATTGTTGCCTAGTTCCTGTTCTCAAGGGGAATGTCTTTAACTTGTCTCCAGTGAGAACAATGTATATACTTTTTTACTATGTTGAGGAAATTCCCTTCTATTCCTATTTTTCTGAGTGTTTTAATCAGGAAAGGTTGTTGGATTTTGTCAAAGGCCTTTTCTATATAAATTGACAGGATCATGTGGTTCTTACTCTCTGTTTTGTTTTTCTTATGTTGAACCATCCTTGCATACCTGTTATGAATCTCATTTGGTCATGGTGAATTTTTTTTTAATGTATCATTGGGTTCTATTGGCTATGATTTTATTCAGAATTTTTGCATCTATGTTCATGAGAGATATTGGCTTATAGTTTTCTATCTTGGTAGTCTCTTTATCCGGTTTTGGTATCAAGGATGTGTTTGCTTCATAGAATGAGTCTGAGAGAATTCCATCTTTTTGTATTTTCTGAAATAGTTTATGTAGAATTGGTGACAGTTCTTCTCTGAATGTTTGATAAAATTTACTTGTAAATTTTAAACTTTCAGCAAACATCTCCCAGCCACGAGCATGGCATCAGCCAAATTGTTTTGTTTTTTAATGATAGGAAAAGTATCACTAACTATAGGAGTGGTGAGCATAGCATAAAGTTAAAAAAAAGTAATTCAAATATACAGATGGATATATTAGGGAGCTTGAGAGGCTGAGCTTTATGAGGAGGAATATGGTATCAGGATTGGAGGAAGACTTGTCAGTAATCTCTGATAGGCAGATGACACAACCTTACTTGCTAAAACTGATGAGGATCTGAAGCGCTTGCTACAGAAAGTCAATAACTGTAGTCTTCAATATGGATTGAAACTCAGTGTCAAGGAGACAAAGATTCTCACCACTGGGTCTATCAGAAGCATCATGATAGATGGAAAAGAGATGAGGTTGCTAACAATTTCAGCTTGCTTGGCTCCACAATCAACATTCTTAGTACCAGCAGTCAGTAAATAAAAGGACAAGTTGCACTCAGAAGATCTGCTGTCAGGGACGTTTTCCAGCTACTGAGAAGCAATGATGTCAGTCTAGAAACTAAGGTACACCTGATTTAAGACATGGTCTTCACAAATTTTTGCTCTGCATAAGAGAGCTGGACAATGATTAAAATGACAGAAGAAGAATCAATACCTTTGAGTGTGGTGCTGGAGAACAGTATTGAGTATACTATAAATTGCCAAGAGAACAAACAGGTCTTTCTTGAAGAGCATGAAACCAACTTTCTCCTTGGAGGCTAGGATTCTCACATACTTTGTACAGGTAGCCAGAAAGGACCAGTAATTGGAGAGGGACATCATGCTAAGAAAGATGGAGAGATAGAGCCCAGGAAAGGAAGACCCTGGATGAGATGGATTGACACAGTAAGTGGGGTATTTGGGGTTGGTGTTTTGGAATTAGTGAGACTGGCTCAGATTAGGGCAGGCTTCAGAGCTGTTGTATATAAGGTGGCTATGAGTTACATATAAATTGAGAAGGTTTGAAGATAAGATGTACCCCTGGCATACACCTTTCCTGATTTTGAATCATGCAGTATTTCCTTCTCTGTTCTGATGACTGCCTTCTTGTCTAAGTACAAGTTTCACATAAGCATAATCAAGTGTTCTGAGATTCCCATTGTTCTCAGAGATAGCCACATTTTGTTGTGATCCACATAGTCAAATGCCTTTGCATAGTCATTGAAACACAGATAGACATTTTTCTGGTATTCTTTTAGTTAAGATCCATCTAACATTGGGTTTAATACCTCTAGTGCCGTGGTCTCTTTTAAACCCAGCCTGCATGTCTGGCAATTCTCTGTTGATGTGCTATTCCAGTCAGTTTTGGATAATTTTCAGGAGGATCATGTTTGTGTATGATACTGTTTCGATATAGGCTATATGAGGAGGAATGTAGCATCAGGATTTGAGGAAGACTCATCAACAATGTATGTTATGCAGATGACACTACCTTGCTTGCTAAAACTGAGGAGGACCTGAAGCGCTGGCTGCAGAAGGTCAGGACCGCAGCCTTCAATATGGATTGAAGATAAACATCAAGAAAACAAAGACTGTGCAACCCTATGATTATGGATGGAGGGAGAGGTGGGTAAAGGAAAGGGGAAACATCCGGTGTGAAAAACAATGTATATGAACTTTGTAAGTAAACAGGTATAAAATTAAAACTTTATTAAGAAAACAAAGATTTGCATCACTGGGTCAATTGGCAGCATCATGATAAATAGTGAAGAGATTACAATTGTTAACAGCTTCAGTTTTCATGGCTCCACAATCAACACTCTTAGTACCAGCACCCAGGAAATCTTACTTTCAGTGAGAGTGGCTCAGCATAGTGCAGGGTTCAGAGCTATTGTAAAAAGAGTCACTATGAGTCATGGGCAACTCAATTGCACATAATAACAACAACACAATGTTGAAATGTAATCTATATTTAAGAATCTAGTCTTCGATATTTTTTGGTAATTGCTTCAAGTCATCTGCTTTATCTGCAAGAAAGATTGTGTCATCTCTATAATATAGATTGTTCCTCCAAACTTGATGCTATATTCTTTTTCACCGAGTCCACCTTCTTGGATCATTTGTTCAGTATATAGATTACATAGATATGGAGAAAGGATACAATCCTAGCAAACACCTTTCATTGATTTTAAACCATACGGTTTTCCCCTGTTCTGCGTCTAGGCTGAGTACCCACCCCTTGACACATTCCTAGACCATAACAGATGTTTCCCCTGATGTGGTTCACATTTTAGGGCCTAGATTACCATGGAGATAAGCAGGAACTCTGACCTCACTAAATATCTCAACTCCAAAGTTCTGCTGAGTTAGCATATACATTCTCCCATGCCAGAAAACTTGTCTTCTATTTCCCATAACAAACATGCATGTTTTTTAATGTTTATGTGCTTGTTTCATAGTTTGCTTTTGGGAGTATAGCACTTCTCTATCAGTTTACTATACTGTGGTGATTTAGGCATTGTTGCTGTGTTACTGGAAGATATGTTGCCAGTATTTCCAACACCAGTGGGTTTATCCATATTGGATAGGTTTCAAGCAAAACTTTCAGATAAAGACAGAGCAAGAAGTAGGACTGTTACTATTCTGAAATAGTGGGCCTCTAAAATCCTTATGCATAATGGAAGAACATTCTTAAATATAGTGCAAGATGATGATCTCTTAAGGTTGGAAGATGCTCATAAAATGAGGAAAATAACTGCAAACATCCATTATTGTGGGAAAATTTGAAGCTGCCTAAAATAAAATGGAACACAGCCTGAGTAGCAGAGGAGAAAATATTTCATGTGAGTGTTGCCCTGAGATACTCATGGGTTTGTATATATGTGTTTTTTCATAAAATTTTTACTTTATACTGGTTTAATTTCAAAGTTTGTATACTAACCCCCATCTCCAACCCTTGCCCATCCTCATTCCTTTGCTCCTATCCACCCCCCCAACTTGGATCATCATACTCTTTCTACAATCATGTTCTTATACAGTATTTGTCCTAATAGGACTGAGTTAGTTCGCTCAACATAATGCTCTTCCTTTCCTCCCAGGTTAGGTAGTGATTTACAAAATTATTGCTCCTGCATGCTGTATAGTATTCCATCATGTGAATGCACCATAATTTCTCAATCCATTCTAATGTAGTTGGACATTTGGGCTGTTTCCATGTTCTGTGATGGTGAAAAATGCCGCTATCTATTGCTGAGACTACCCTTAAGTAAAATAACAGAGTGACTATGATAAAAAAAATATGTTACTTGTACGTAAAAACTATTAGTATTAGATTAAAAGGTCTAGAGACTAAGGTGTGTCTGATACAATCTATGATCTTTGCAATCACTTGTATCAGAGAGTTGGACAATGACTAGGGAGGACAGAAGGAGAATTGATGCCTTTGAGCTGTGGTGCTGGAGAAGAGTATTGAATGTACCATGGACTGCCAAGAAAACAAACAGATTCATCCTGGGGAGGATTAAATCAGGCTGTTCCTTGGAGGCAAGGATTCTGGGGCTTTGTCTGACATACTTTGGGCATGCTGTAAGGAGAGACAGGTCCTTGGAGAGGGACGTCATGCTTGGGAGGGTGGAGGGACAGCGCAGGAGGGGAAGACCCTCTATGAGGTGGATTGATTCAGTGACTGGGATAATCGGGATGGGTGTATCAGAGGCAGTGCGATTGGCACAGGCTAGAGCAGGGTTTAGGGCTGTCATACATAGGGTTGCTATGAGTCGCAAGCTACTTGACGGCACATAATAACAACAACAATCACTCAGTCAATGAGAGAAGATAAGAGAACCAGAAAACTAGAATGCTGGAAAGGGAACAAATAGGGTCAAATTAGAGAGAATATTAGCACATTGTGCTAAATGTGTCTAATTTTCCTGAAGAATGTGTAGAAATTGTTAAATGAGTTAACTGGCAGTGTGAACTTTTAATAAAAAGTCAAGAAGATCAAAGAATTTTTAAAAATACGAAATCCCAGATCTCCTGAAAGAAGATTACTAGAAATAAAGCTCTAGAATTTGTATCTTTAGCAAGTTTTTCAAATGTGTGTGATTTGGGACCTATTAGAAAAACTGGTTCTCCATCCAGAATAACCCTAATGTCCCCCACTCCTTAGCTGCCTAACATTGACAGAGAACACAATGTCACATTGGCTGAACCCCTCTATGCTTCAGACTATTTGATATTATTTGTGTCCACAGGACTTCTCAAAATATTTTCAGTGTAGTTTATTGGCTTCCCATTGAGTTTTTCCTGTCACTTAGTTAACCTTCTTCTAAAAGTTTGTCTTATTCTCACACTACTTCCTGTGCTCACAGCAGGAAAAATTGCTGCCATGTTAACTAAGAAGATATAGGCCAGTGGGTTTCAAATGTGACTGCACATTAGGCTCACCTTGGGAGTTTTTATAAATGCTGAGGACACAGCTCCACCCCTAGAGACTCTGATTTAATTGGCATGACATGAAATCTACATATCAGTATTTTCTCAAAACCTCCCCCAGTGATTCTATCACACAGTCAGTGGTGAGAAGCACTGATTTAGGCCAATTGGCACTAATTACCTCCATTTCCAACTTTCTCCTAACACATGCACACTGACAAGCCTATAATCTTTCCTCTTTCCACTGAAGAAAACCTGACTATTCATTTCTAGACTATATCCATTACCTGTGTCCTTGACTCCACTTCTACTACCTTCCCTCTGTGTGTATGCTTGATATTTTGCCGCCAGTCTTTTTAATATTTTCATTTCCATTCCTATGTATGTTTAGGTAGTTTACTCACTTATTGAAACATACAAATATTTCTATTTTAGAAAATCCTGCTATCACCAATATAATAATAATGTTATGTCTTTGCATTCATTTGGAATCAAACTTATTAATGAAATAACATTCTTCCTTCACCATTTCTCTCTCTTTTTCCCCTCCCTCTGTTTCTGTCTCTCTCTCTCTCATTCATTCTGTGTCTATCTCCATCTTATTACCACAAATTAATTTCCTGTGAACAGATTGAGAGTTTTGGTGGCCTGTTGTTGTTAGGTGCCAATGATTCGAGTTTGCCTTATAGCAACCCTGCGAACAATAGATCTGAATGCTGTCCTATGCCATCTTCATTATCTCTAACACACTTGAGCCAATTCCTGCAGTCACGATGTCAGTCCGTCTCATTGAGAGTCTTCTTCTCTTCTGCTGACTCTCCATCTTTTCAAGCATGACACTATTTACACATGGACCTCACCTGATATACTACAAAAGCATTGGATTGATTGTCTCTGTGAAAAGAATCATTAGAGAAAGTCATTATCAGTAGTTAAAACCAGGCCAGATGCTGACTGTGGAAATGACCATATCTTTGGGTGGCTTAGAATTAAGGAATTGTGAAGGCATCCCAAAGGTAAGCTGTTCGAGTCCAGCAGTTGCTCGGTGGGAGAAAGATGGACAATGTCTTCTGTTTTACAGCCTCTGTCAACCCATTAAAGGCTCAATTATAAGATGGTTCCAACAAGGGAGCTCTGGTAGATTAGGGAGTAGAGAGCTATGCTGTATCTGAAAGGTTATACTTCTTTGGTGCATCAAATCCACCAAATGCTCCACAGGAAAAAGATGATCTGTCTCCTCTCTTGTGATTTTCAGCCTTAGAAACCCACTGAAGGGTCAGCTATGAATTGAATCCAACTCAACAGCAATGTGTGTGAGAAAGAAAAGGTGAACAATAATGCCAAGAAGGCATTCGCTCCTTAGAATAACAAATTACATAAAACCAAAAGGATAGCATTTAATAAGAGAGATGCAAATCAAAACCAAAATGAAATACCATCTCACTTCAATAGCAGTGGCAAAATTTAATAAGACAGCAAGCAATAAATGTTGAAAAGAATGTGGAGAGAGAAGAATTCTCATACACTGTTGGTGGAATTGTAAAAAGGTACAACTACTCTGGAAGGCAGTTTGGCGTTTACTCAAAAAGCTGAGCATATGATGCAGTTATTCCACTCCTAAAAATATACCCCCAAAAATTGAGAACTGAGACACCTAAAGAACCAATGTTCATATCAGCATTATCCACAGTCACAAGAACATGGAAAGAGCCCAAATGTCCAACTACAATCGGATAAATTGAGACATTGTGGTACATTCACATGATGGAACACTATGCAGCACTCAGGAACAATGATTTTGAAAATTACTACATAACTTGGGAGACACAGGAGGACATTATGCTGAGTGAACTAACTCAATCTCATAGTCAACAGTCTTGGCACCAGCAGCCAGGAAAT
>NW_006399806.1:10383707-10388485 GCF_000299155.1 Elephantulus edwardii | reverse complement strand
ACATATGAGCAAGAGCCTATGGTGATGAAAGAAGAAGTTCAGGCTGCTTTGAAGGAAATGGCAAAAAATAAGGCTCCAGGAATAGATGGTATACATTGATGATGTTCTGCTTAGGGAATGAAAATACTAAGCAATGTGATGAGAGCAAAATAAATATAGCAATAACTGAAAAAGGAATTAAAAAGATGTCTACAATAATAAAATAGTTAATACATATTTTTTTAAACAAAAAGAACAGCTTCTTCCCAGGGATAAAGTTCCAAAGCAGAAAAGGGTAGAATATGATAGATATTTTGTGCATGGATCCCCATTGACTCAGAACCAACTCAATGGCATCTAATGGCAACAACACCAACAAGAATTTGTTTGTCAGTTCTCCAGGAGCTGTGAAATTCTTTTACTATGATGAAACATACTAGGAAATTGTCATGTATTGTGCTTGTTTTCTTTTCTTATTTGAACTTCTCTTCCCAAAGGCTAATGTCTTCCTGTTGAAATGAGCATGCTTCTCTCTGGGCTTCTGCACTGCCCATGCAGCCTTGGAATCCCAACATCTGTTGCTAAAATAGGAGTGAAGAAGGCGATTCCACTTCCCAAGTGACCTGAGACTTAAAAAGGCTCTTAATGTAAACTTTCAATGAATTCTCCTATTTTTATTTCCATTTCTACCTTCAGTTCTTTTTGGTACTTCTAAGTTCTGAGCTTCTCCTTGGTTCTATAGAATGATTTGTTCCAGTTTCAGGTTTTATTTTTATCTGACATGCCAGCTCATCACTCACCTGTCTATTTTTAAGATTCAAAAATGTGGTTGTCGTCTCCTGTTTGTATCCTCTCACATCTTCTCAGACTTTGATGGTTGATGCTTTAAAAATTAGCTACCGTCGATTTAGTGGGCTATGGAGAAGAGTAAAAATAATCATGTCCAATTGAGTAACTGGAAATCATCTCCCTGGCTTACTTTTTATAAAAACCCTACTGTTTGGTTATGTTTTATTTATTGACTTCATACATTTATTTTTACAAGGCTTGTTTAATTTGGTCTCAAATTTTCACTTTTTTTGGTCCTACTTTGCTCTTCTCATCGTTCTCGATTTCTTCTCTCCTCCATGATTTCTGTGTTTATAATCCTCTTGATCTAATTCAGCTTGACTTTTCTGATTTTTCACCATTTTTATCCTATTTTCTTTTTTTAATCAACTTCAATCCCACATTCATTAATTAATTTCATAATTTAATTAAAAGTATCACTGTTCTTCAAATCAATATTGAAGGCAACTCTAGAATCATTGTTTTCTTTTTTCATTTCCTATAGTAAAGGATGAGTGTTTGTGTGTTGCTCTGTTCTGATTCTTCTATCAATCTCTGTTGAAAGTACTTTAGTAAAAAAGATGAAATTGAAGAGGGAGACTTAATATCAGTGATTTCAAATAGCCAACAACAATTCTATGTTTTACTTTGAAAGAATATTTGATTTCATGGTCATCAAAGCACAAACTCTTTTATCAGACTTTGAGCTTTTTGAGGGAAGAGTCTACATCTTAATTAATTCATTGCTTTATCATCAGTGCCTTGCCCAGACCTATACTTCCTGTTGCTATACACTGTCAAGTAGGAACAGACTCATAGCTGACCCTCCAGCAGTTTTTCAGAGGCTATAAATCTCGTAGGAAGAGACTGCTCATCTCTTTTCCACAGAACAGCAGGTAAATTTGAACTTCATGTTTCAAGTTGAGAGCAAAAATGCCCTCTTAACACCAGGCCACCAGAACTCCCTGTTGGCTGAAAATTGAGCCTCTGGATGACTAGGTATTTTTTAAGTACTTGTTATATGTCGCACATTCTTCTAATTCCTTAAATGAGTTTTTTCCCCTCTATGAGGTAAATAAATTATTATCCTGATTTTACAGATAAAACACTTGAGAAAGAGCAAGAATAAGTACATAGTCATATAGCTACAGAACCAAGATTAAGATTTTTCTGGTTGGTTATTGTCTGTTGGGAGAGTAAATAGAAGAAAAAGTAGAGAGGATCTAGATACAGACTGACCAATGGCGGACATAAACTCAGAAGGGATGAGGAGTTCACAAACTCATTGATAATATCTTAGCAATACAAATTATTACAAAGAAGAAAATCTTGCCTGGAAGGGTAGAGCTCAGCACAGCAAAGGAAGATCCTGCACGAGATGGATGACACAGTAACTGTGACATTGGGGTTAGGTGTGTCTGAGACAGTGATGTCGGCTCAGGATAGGGCAAGATTCAGAGTCATTTTCATAGGGTTTCCATGAGTCATAATCACTACAAGTCATAGTCAATCAATGATATATAATAACAACAACGTCTTTTTGTTATGATTAGATCATCTTTCCTGGAAAATAAATTTCTATTTCTAACCAAAGGCCAATAAAATATTTTCAGTGAAGTGTGTTTTTAAAAACCCAAAATCTAGAAACAACACCATCAAAAACTAGATACTTTTTTTATTAATCACAGTAAAAATATCTAGATTTTTCACATAAGTCTTGTTAGACAGTGTCATGTGATTGATTGAAGCAATAAAACATAATTCTAGAGGTAGCATGTCATAGCTTGAAAGGCATAATTTCAATTGCCCAATCCCACTATAGAGCCAAGATGCCCACTTCTTCCTCATACAGGGTAACGTGGGCAAAGAATTAACCTGTCTATTTCTCAGTGTTCCCACTTATAAAATGGATCACTCACTCATTACTGTCCAGTTGGAAGTGTCACAGTAAGTTTTCTGAGGCTGTAAATAACACGGAGGAGACTGCCCATTTTTCTCCCTCTGAGTGCAGGAATGGCATCCACTTCCTAAACAACATGCCTTCAGAAACTCTATAAACTTTCATAAATGTCTATAGTTGTAGAGGGGCTTCAGAACTTTTGTTCATAGGGTTGTTATAAGCTGTGCTTGACTCGAAGATAATAAAAAACAACAAGAAAACTCTGTAAACAATACCACTGGAGTTACCCTGTAAAATGGACAATATGATGAAAATCTACCCAGAGGGAGCTCATGAGATTAAATGAGTTAGCATATATAAAGCAATTAAAAGTATGTTCCATAAAAAGGATTTTTATTCTGAAATAATTCTACAAGTAAAAAGTATGATAATTAGCTGAAGGCGTCACTACCTGTTAGAGATTTGGTATTCTTTTCTGAAACTAGGGGAAATAGTTGATATTTTTTATCTCAGTTTTGTCCAAGTTTAATGTAATATAATCATATATATATATAACATAATGCTTATCATATAACTCACCAAAGTCATATTTTATATATATATATATCTCATATAATATAATGCTTATCATATAACCCACCAAAGTCAAGAGCATATTAGGTAGAACAGATCTTCTAATGTATCCACTTCATACAGTACTAAAACTTTTCAACTCAAATGTTCAATCACAGGTATATTTTCCACATACTTTAACATACTTGACAGTCTCTCTTAAATTTAACAGACTCCATAAAATCAACTTAGTTTTGAAAGGAAAGAATGGTAAATCAAATCTCTAGTGCATGTGGAAAGGGAGGAAATAAGCCAAGAATTTGCTAGAAATGGAAGGGTTCAGGGACTAGGTTACTAGGGCTAGGAATAATTCCCTCAAAGTTGGAAATTATATTTACCAAAGAATGTTTCTGATTACTCAAAATCAGGTAGCATAATTTCTTCCCTAGTGTTGAAGAACTGAAGATTGACAAGAAATTTTATTCTAGTTTTGTTGTGTTTTTTTAAGTGTGTATATACATTGGAGAGAATTATAAGTAATATGCCAAAAATAATTTTCTCATCATTTACATTTTTTGGAGGGAAAACTCATATGTTGCAAGGATCATGAAGCAAAGGAGAGAAAAATAACGTCACAGATGAGAAATTACTTTCAATACCGTATTTAATGGATCCATATTTCAATTTTGTCTTATCTTCTAAAATATATTTTATGGGGCTGTGCTATTATGTGTGAACAATGCTATAACTTCAGAGAAGAAAATACATATCTTACTGTGTTTTATTTTACATAATTGAACTATCTACAATAACATTGTTTCAGAAATAAAGGCAAATGATTTAACTTTTTAATTAAGCTTTAAAACCCCTAATTAAATGCCTAAATTGCAAAGAACCATTTCAGTCTAATTGTCTTTAGATTGCTGTGTGTGGATTTTCCTGTTGCCTCATGACTGCCAGGGAAAGTAACAAAAAGCTATAAATCAAATTCACACTTTGTAATTGGTACCCTTAATGTGCCTTTCATTATGCAGCAAGACAAGAGTAGAGATCATATAATGCTCTAGGTAAAACATGAACTCACTCATACTGGCTGTCAGTGCTTTCTCTCAGACTTGAAAGTTTAGGAGACTATTGGGCCACAGTTACCAATGTGACTGTTGTTCTTTTGTGCCAATGAGTCAGAACGGACTCATAGATGATCCTCTAGTACAAGTTTTCAGAAGCTTCAATTGAATTTTCCATGCATTCTTGACACAGAAGGGAAGAAAAATATCTTTCATTTCTGAATTCAACTCTTCCACAGGGTCATGGCTTGTCCATATTTTGTCCATTGTGACAGATTTGGTGATTTTTAAAAAGAAAGAGTATAACAGTGAGTATATTATTCAAATGCAAAGTCGTTGCTATCAGGTTGTGTCTGACTCCTAGGGAGCCCTCATTGGGTTTCTGAAAGTGTAAATCTTAGTGTAGCCACTGGTAGGTTCAAACCACCAGAGTCAAGCGGCCTTCTGGTTAG
>NW_006399806.1:10362064-10380265 GCF_000299155.1 Elephantulus edwardii | reverse complement strand
CCTCAATCTTTCCTAGCATGGGGGTCCTTTTTTAAGGTTTCATCACTTCTGATAACATGCCAAAAGTATATGAGATGAAGTTTCACCATCCTCGCCTCAAAGGAGCACCCTTGTTGCATTTCCTCCAAGACAGATTAAATTGTTCTTTCGGTAATCCATGGATATTCAGTATTCAGTATTCTTCTCCAACACCATAATTCAAATATATTTATACTTCCTCTGTCATCTTTATTCATTGTCTAACTTTCAGGTGCATAGATTTTTGTTGTTGTTGCTGAGTACTATTCAGAACAACCCTATGAACTCTAGGTCTGAACTCTGTCTTATTTTGTGCCTTCCTCATCATCTCTCACATGTTAAAACCCATTGCTGCCAACACTGTATCATTGAGGGTCATGTCATTGAGGGTCTTACTCTCCACCTTTCTAAGCATGATGTCCCTCTCCAAATAACAGTCCTTTCCACAAACATATTCAAAGTATGTGAGGTGAAGCTTTGCCACCGTTGCCTCCAAGACACCCTCTTGCTGCAATTTATCCAAGACATACCTTTTAGATCTTTTGGCAGCCCATGGGATAGCCAGCTCTCTGCAGCGCCACAACTCAAATACATTAATTCTTTTTTCTGTCATCCTTAATTATTATCCAGCTCTCAGATGCATTGCAAATGATGGAAAGACTATGGCCTTAATCAGGCACATTTAATCTTTAAACTGATATCATTGACCCTCGGTGCTTTGGAGAGGTCCTTCATTACCATTGACTTTTGTTAATATGTTATTTTTTGAGATATTTTAATATTTACCAATTATTTTTGTTATAGTGATTGTATATTTTCTTCATCTTCACTTGTGAATAGAGTCATTGGAGAAATATCAGCAGTCAAAACCATGGCAGGTGCTGACTGTGGAACAGACCATCAATCACTCATGTGTAAGTTAGAAATGAAGTTGAAGAAAATTAAAACAATAACACAAGAACTAAAATACAACCTTGATTATATCTACCTGGATTTAAAAACAATCTCAAGAATAAGTTTGAGGCATTGCACACTCTGCATCAGACCAGGTAAATTATGAGATAATTTCAAAGATATCATCCATGAAGAGAACAGAAGGTCCTTACAAAGAAAAGACAGAGAAGAAAGAAAAGACAAAATGGGTGTCAGAGAGACTCTGAAAATTGCAGTAGAGCATCAAGAAGCAAAACAAAGGTAAGAGTTACAGAAGTATAAAAGTTGAACATAAGATTTCAAAGGCGGCTGGAGAAAACAAAGCAAATTATTAAAATAAAATGTGTGAAGAGCTAAAGTCAGAGAACCAAAAGGGATGAACTTGCTCAGCATTTTTCAGTCTGAAAGAACTGACAAGGAAAGTCAACTTCAAGTTGTAATACTGAGAGAGAAGGTACAGACAAAATCTTAGGAGAGATGCATAGGAAGTAATTTAAAATACCTTGGTTTGGATCAGGTGTACTTTTCTTTTTAAACTGACATACTTGCTCTTTAGAACATTGGAGAGATCCTTGCCAGCAGATTTCCCAAATGAGACGTGTTTTTTGATTTCTTGACACTTGTTACCATTGGTGTTGGTTGTGGGTACAAGTAAAATGTGAATATAAGTAAAGGTTGACCAGTGAAGCCATAGGCAATGATGAGAGTGATATATGAGACATAAATCTATCTGGTTCTTGCTTTTTCCCTTGGTTATCCTGTTTGTAGGAACAACATCACAGTTAAATGTCCAAGTCTTGCAAATAAACAAATCAAGAAATTATGGTTTTTGTATTTTTCCTCTTTTATTTCCTCAAATGGTTTTGTCAAGTCCCAATTTTGCCACCTCCTATCTCTTCCACTACCTGGAGATTTGAAATAGAATCATAGCTGACTCTCCATTGCTTTTTTGAGGCTATAAATCACATAGATTGTTGTTGTTGTTGTTGTTGTTGTTGTTGTTGTTGTTGTTGTTGTTGTGTGTTGTCTAGTCGTCTGTGACTCATAGTGACCCTATGTTCAACAGACCTAAACCCTGCTCTATCCCTTGCCAATCTTATTGCTGACACGCCTATCATCATTATCCCAGTGACTAAATCAAACCCTTTCATAGTGTCTTCATCTCCTGCGCTGTCCCTCCACTCTCCCAACGTGTCCCACCTTGCAACATGTCCAAAGTATGCCTGACGAGCTTCAGAATCCTTGCTTCCAAGGGGCAGCCTGGCTTCACCCTCTTCAAGACGAACTTATTTGTTCTTCCAGCAGTCCATGGTATATTCAATACTCTTCTACAGCACCACAGCTCAGAGGTATCAACTCCCCTTCTATTGTCCCTAATTATTGTCCAGCTCTCTGATGCAGAGCAAGTAATTGCAAAGACCATGTACTGTATCAGGCACACCTCAATCTCCAGACTGACATAGTTGCTCTTCAGTATTTTGGAGAGGTCTCTGACAGCAGACATTCCCAATGCAATTTGTCTTTTAATTTGATGGTTGCTGGTACCAACAGTCCTGACTGTAGAGCCAAGCAAACTGAAGATGTGAACAATCTAGCATGATGCTGTCAATCAGCCCAATGGTGAGAATCTTTGTTTTATTAATGCTGAGATTCAATCCATATTTAAGGCTGAAGTCCTTGACCTTCTGCAGCGAGTGCTTCAGTTCCTCCTCAATTTCAGTGAGCAGGATTGTGTCATATGTATAAAACAGGTTGTTGATGACTCTTTCCTCCAATCCTGATGCCACATTCTTCCTCATAGAGCTCAGCTTTCAGTATGATCTGTTTTGCATATAGATTGAAAAACTATGGAGATAGGACACATCCTTGATGCACACCCTTCCCAATTTTGAACCATGAAGTGTTTCCTTGCTCTTTTCTGAAAACTGCCTCCTGGTCCAAGTATAGGTTTCGCATAAGCACAATTAAGTGTTCTGGGATTCCCATTCTTCTCAGAATTAGCCACAGTTTGTTGTGATCCACACAGTCAAATGCCTTTGTATAGTCAATAAAACACAGATAGACATTCCTCTGATACTCTCTGCTCTCAGCCAAGATCCATCTGACATTAGCTATAATATCCTTAGTACCATGGCATCTTCTAAATCCAGTCTGCACTTAAGGTAATTCTCTGTTGATGTACTGTTCCAGCCACTTTGATAATCTTCAGCAGCATCTTATCCAGAGTCAGTAGTGAATTCAAAGAGCTTGAGAGACATGGGCTGTGGATTAGCAGAGCAAATTCTTCTGGGCCACCAGAGCTCTCCTTTTGCCATTTTAAGCAAAATCATCTTATTTTCCACATTTATAAAATAAAAATACTTATAGAGTTTATTATTTAGCTCTGGTGCTGTTGTCCATGGCAAGTTGTGCTGCTTATCCAAAAGGTACACCACTCTGGCAGTTCAAATCCACATAAAACAACATATACAATATGGGGAGTCTGTTTTCTAGTGTATGGGTGTGGTAGCACTTGTTTGCTAACAAAAAGGTTTAGATTTCAAACCCACCCAAAAACTCCATGGGAAAAACACTCAGTGATCTGTTCCTATATAAATGATAGTTTAGAAAACTCTGTATTGCAGCTCTGCTCTACCACAGGGATTGCTAAAAGGTGCTAAGAGTGAAAAATGGACCAGACAACACTTAACATATTAATTATTAATACCCTCGCAGGGTTTTCATCAGGAAAATATTCTCTCACACTCACATTAAGTAAAATAAGAGAATCACCTGCAGAGAAATTAGGTGAGAACCCTGAAACCATTTATGAAATTACATCAAGAAACACTGGCTTTCTATGAGGTGGATCGATTCAGTGACTGGGATAATCGGGATGGGAGTGTCAGAGACAGTGCGATTGGCACAGGACAGAGCGGAGTTTAGGGCTGTTGTACATAGGGTCGCTATGAGTCACAAGCAACTCGACGGCACATAACAACAACAACAACAAAGGTGGTTTTGGAAGGAGGAGTGGCATCCACTTCCATAATATCTTGCCTCTGGAAACCCTATGAACCTGGAGAGAGGATGAAAGGCACCCAAGCGTCGAAGACTCTCCTTCATAGGGTCGCTATGAGTCGCCTGCGACTCAACGGCACTTAACAACAACGACAACATAGGTCGTTGTTGTTAGCAGCTGTGATGTCATCTTATGGGAACTCAACTTACAGTGTCCCAATACACGATGTGATTGGACTGCAATGCCCCATAATGCTTCTGCTGGGCTGGCTGCCAGGCCTTTCTTTCTCGTTTGTTTTAATTTGAAAGCCCTGCTGAGGTCCAGCCTCACAGTAGCACAGAAACATCTCCTAACAGATGGCTAGTTGCTATGGCTTGAGGTGCATTGACCAAGAATAGAATCCATAAGGAAGACGGGGTTTCTACCACTGCCCCCTCATATTTCATATAAAGACAAACCAACCATATTCACTGCTGTCATGACACCTTTCTCCTGCAGAGCAGCTCTGGTAACCTTTCCACTTAGCTGTCAAGTGCCTTAACTGCTGTTGCCAAAGACAGTTACCATGGAGAGGGGAACAGCTTGGCAAAAAAGTCACAGCCCTAGATCCTGATGATCTTTAGAAGTTGCACTCAGTGAACTTTGTTTTGCATTTACTTTACTGATCTAGAAAAGAGTAATTAAAGTATCACCGTCAGAAACATATCTTTTTATTTTCATATATGCTGGTTGGCTTTTGATTTTGTTAAGAGTTGTTGTTTTTAGTAATGTCAAGTGCCTTGGGTCAACTATGATTCACAGTGACTCTGTAGACAGCAGATCAGAACCCTGCCTTAGCCTGTATTCATGTTGCCATCTCTGGCATGCTTAAGCCCATTGTTACAGTCTCTGAGTCATTCCACCTCTTGAAGGTCTCCCTTTCTTTGGCTGGCCTTTCACCTTTCCCATTATGATGTCTTTTTCCAAACCCTAGTCCCTCTGACAAGATGCCCACCCAAAGTTATGGTTTCACCCTCCTTGTCTTGGTTGCACTGCTTGCAAAATAGATTTGTTTGTTCTTTTGGCAATTCCAACACAAAATAGTTTAAATGCTCACTCATTGTGTGCATGAAAGGTTAGATGTATTTAAGGAAAACAGCATCTGAAATAGTATGGGCATGCTAGTATGCTTCACTGGTGAGCTTTTCCTATTTTTTTTTTACCAGTTCATTTTAGAAATTAACACAAATTCAGCCAAGGGAAGCTAAGACATGATTTATCTTGACATCAAGAACACGTTTGATGCAGCACCACCCCAAACTAAATCTGCAAGGCTACCAGCTCTGTTTAGCCATAAACAATGTCAGTGAATAACACACTCTAATGAAGGATGAAGATGAATCATCTCGGTTACCATGAGAACTCATTGGCACAGAGAGAGACACAGTAACCCCCACAAATAACGATTAAGTTTACTTTTTACCCCATTTTAAGCAACTCAAGCCTATAAATATTTAATGAAGGAGAAAAAATGTTTCACTATAAAACCAAATGGAGAAGTTAGCAGAGCTGTATGGTTAAAAATGCAGAGTTCTTAAAACCAAATTCAAGTCAAAGCAATTAGTCCACCAGAGAGCAGGAATTTTCAAGAGCTCTGCAGCTGTGATTACCACTACAACAAAAATGCAAGCATTCATTCACCAAATCCCAGAAAGAGTGGGGGAATGATCTCATCAAGTATTTGTAAACTTTAATCATCATACAGCGCCTTTGCCACCTAAGGGTGTCTCAGTGGCAAAATCCATGCAGCACTGTGCAGCTAACCCAAAGACATCTCTCTGGCGGTTCAAATCTACCAGTTCCGTAGAAGAAATAGAAGCAATCTCTTTCCTATATGATTTACTGTCTCTGCAAACTTGCTGGAGGATCAGCTATGAGTCAGTTATGACTCACTGGCAATGAGCGTGAGTTTTCCATATAATAAATAACAGAGGATCAAGTACTAGTTATTTTATCTTGATACATAATAAACAACTAACGTTTAAAGAGTCAGTCACACTTCACCTAATATTATCTTGTATACCACAAGGGCAGTCGTAACAAGCATTAGTACATACATATAGTTCAACTCTCCATGGATGGATTCTACACTAGACACAAAGAATATGTGACTCCCCAGGCTTCCGTAGGGTCACCTATCTCCCAGAACAGCAGAAGCTCTGTCTCAGCCCTCACTGCCTTTATCCATAGGGTCTCCCTTCCTAGACCAAGAAATCAATGACCCTGGGACTCCTCGCCACCTCAAAGCAGCCTGGCTGATCAGCCCCACCCACAGAGTTTCAGTCTCTTCCCACTACTTTCAGACTTAACTAGAACAACACCCTTAAGGAATTGCATCTGGCACAGCACAGTTTTGAAGGTGCTGAGTGACGACATTCAGAAGTGCAGGAGAATTAACCATCCGTAGAGCAAACACATGGGAAATAGAAGATTAGATCCAGGTGGATAAAGTCCTTTGCATTCACAAAGTAATCTAGACAATTTCCTTCTTGCATCTCATCAAGAGAAGTTACTTTAGCAGAGAGGAAAACTTAAGAATTCTACGATTTTTATCGTTGCTGCATAACCTTCCTTGCTTCTGTTCTTACTTGCCTCACACTCTGTTTTTAGGTTTGACATCTCTGAAATAAATAATTTAGCACTTTAATCTTTTGTTCAGGATCTATGATCTGGAAAATTCAGAGTAAGACAAATACCCTTTACAAACCCTCTTGAAGAAATAAATGGGGTATTGTGAGCAAAAAGTCATTTAGTCTCTTCTTGATGACCCTCAAGGACCTGTACAGAAAGCAAGGTGGTTGGATTCCACTAGCCGCTTTATAAAGATTTCCAGCCTTTGGACAATCTGTCCACAGTTCTGCTCTGTCCCACAGGGTCACCTTGAGTGAGAATCAACTTGCATAGTGAACTTTTCATTTCTTTCATGTCCCCTAATGGCATGCAACTTATCAACTCAAAAGTTATTCCCAGTTTTCACACAGTACTCAGTATTAAAATATCCTTAGGATGAATTGTAATCTGCTACAACCCAATCGGGCAAGTATTTACTGAATTTTTATGCTGACTATACCACCACGTAGCTGCTGATCAGTAAGTTAAGAAGGAGTTAGTGCCTTAGTGAGATTCATAAAACTTGGTAAGAAGGCAAGGTATAAAATCACTAAGACATGATTCTGGGCTGGGGTCAATCTCTGATTACTGGTCCCAGACTGCATGGAAAGTGAGGAAAATGAAAAGTATATGGAGAGTTCTTCACTGATAATTAAGAATGTTGTTGTTGTTTAATGTCATCGAGTCATAGACGACTCATAGCGACCCTATGAATGAACAGCCTGAGCACTGTTCGTACATAGAGTTTCCAGAGGCAAGCCATTTTGGAAGTGGATGCCGCTCCTGCTTCCAGGCTTGATTTAGTCGGGAAGCTCCAGCCAACACTATCCACCATGGGTTCCCATTAAGAATAGATAATATTAATAATATAGATAATGTTGTTGTTCTTGTTGTTGTTAGGGGCCGTCAAGTCAAGCACAACTCATACCAACCCTATGAACAAAAGATCTGAACCCTGTTCTATCCTGCACCATCCTCACACTTCATGACATATAAGAGAATCCATTGCTGTGGTCATCAATCCACCTGATTGAGGAGCTTTCTCTCTTTTGCCAACCCACCACCCTTCTCAACATCATATGCTTCTCCAAGGAATAGCATTCCAAGCAAAATGTCCAAAGTATGTGAGCTGAAACCTCATCATTCTTACCTCCAAAGAGCACTCCAGCTGCACCCTTTCTAAGACTTATCTGTTTGTTCTCTTGGCCATCCTTGGGACGTTCAGTGTTCTTCTCCAACACCACAGCACAAAGATGTCAATTCTTTTTCTGTCATCCTTATCCATTGTCCAGGTCTCAGATGCAGAGTAACCAGAAGGACTATGTCCTGAATCAGACGAACGTTACTCTTCAAACTGACTTCACTACTCCTCAATAATTTGGAAAGATCCCTAAATGCACATTTTCCCAGTGCAATGTGTCTCTTTATTTCTTAACTTCTTGAAACAAGGGTGTTAACTGTGGATCCAAGCAAAATGAAGTTAACAGTTTTAATCTCCTCTCCATTCATTATAATGCTGCCTCTTGGTCCAGTGATAAAAATCTTAATTTTCCTGACATTGAGATGGAATTCATACCGAAGGATGCATTCTGTGATCTTCTTCAACAACTGCTTCAAGCCTTCCTCACTTTCAGCAAGCAATATAGATTATAGTTAAAACACTATTTTATGTATATATAAAATAGTGTTTTAACTATATATATAGTAATGTTGTTGTTGATTGTCTTCAAATCCAGCATGACTCAAAGTGATCCTATGAACAAAAGCCTTGAAGCTCCTCCACAACTAACAAGATTTATCAAAATTCATAGTTTCCAGAGGCATGTTATTTTGTAATAGATAACAATAATATTTACTTCATAGTTTTTCAAATTAAGTTGCATTCCTTTATTCTTATATTATGCATTTCTCCCTAACTTTCTTCAGTATTTTTTTTAAAAAAGTCCTTTTGCCAAATACTACATAATGCCACTGTTGTAAAGTAGGTCTGACATTGCAGTTGGAAGGAAACTAAGAGAGAATAAATAATGTATTTCAGCTAACAGATGCTGCCCTGGACGTGCTCACCAAGTTGTGCCAAGAAATCTGGAGAACAACCACTTGGCTAACTGACTGGAAGAGATCTATATTTGTTCCCACCCCAAAGAAAGGTGATCCAACAGAGTATGGAAACTATAAAACAATATCATTGATTTCACATGCAAGCAAGATTCTACTGAAGATTATCCAAAACCAACTGGAACAGCACATCAACATAGAACTGCCAGAAGTCCAGGCTGGGTTTAGAAGGGGTTGTGGTACTAGAGATATTATAGCTGATGTCAGATGGATCTTAGCTGAAAGCAGGGAATACCAGAGGAATGAATATCTGTGTTTCATTGACTACACAAAGACATTTGACTGTGTGAATCATAACAGACTGTGACTGACTCCGAGAAGAATGGGAATCCCAGAACACTTTATCGTTCTAATGTGAAACCTATAGTTGAACTAGAAGGCAGTCATCAGAACAGAGCAAGGGAACACTGCATGGTTCAAAATTGGGAAGGGTGTACGCCAGGGATGCATCCTATATCCACACCTTTTCAACCCGTATGCAGAACAGATTATCTGGGAGGCAGGGCTCTATGAGGAGAAATGTGGAGTCAAGATTGGTGGAAAAATCTACCAACACTCTGTGATATGCAGATGACACAAACCTGCTTGCTGAAACTGAAGAGGACCTGAAGCGCTTGCTGCAGAGGGTCAAGGAGTCCTCCAATATGGATTGAGGCTCAATGTCAAGAAGACAAAGATTCTCACCACTGGACCAATTGGCAGCATCAGGATGGATGGTGAAGAGATTGAGATTGTACACAGCTTTAGTTTGCTTGGCTCTACAGTCAACACTCTTGGCCCCAGTAGCCAGGAAATTAAAAGGTACATAGTCTGCTGTTAGTGATCTCTCCAAAGTACTGAAGAGCAATGGTATTTCTCTGGAGGCTAAGGTGCGTCTGATACAGACCATGGTTTTTGCAATCACTTGTTATGCATCAGCGAGTTGGACAATGACCAAGGAGGATAAAAGAAGAATTGATGCCTTTGAGCTGTGGTGCTGGAGAAGAGTATTGAGAATACCATGGACGACTAGAAAAACAAACAGATTCATCCTGGAAAAGGTTAAACCAGGTGACCCCTTGGAGGCAAGGATTTTGAGGGTCCGTCTAATATACTTTGAACATGTTGTAGGGAGAGACTGGTCCTTGGAGAGGGACATCATGCTTGGGAGGATGGCGGTACAGCACAGGAGAGGAAGGCCCTCTATGAGGTGGATTGATTCAGTGACTAGGGTAATCAGGATGGGAGTGTCAGCAACAGTGCGATTGGCACAAGACAGAGCAGAGTTTAGGGCTGTTGTACATAGGGTCGCTATGAGTCGCAAGCGACTGATGGCACATAACAACAACAACATACAGCATTAAAACAGATAAGGTTGAGAACTGTTTAGGAGGAATATATGATTAGGTATTATTGTCATGACAAGAGTTCAGAATGAAAGCTGCATAGTGGAGTGGATAGGGGTTAGGGGAGTGTATAATAATGATTTCTTTTTTTACTTTTGAAAGAGAAAAGCGAATTGAACTGGTGGACAGGGGTGGGCAGGGAGGAAAGTGTGAACAATGAATAAATGGAAATACAAAGTAAATAGAAAAGCCCATTTGCTTATTAAATGGTAATAATAATAAATGAGAAAAGATGTGAAATATCATTTTTTTAGTTAAAAAGCTGCAACAATATGACATTTGTTTTTAATTTACATCTTTGTGAAATTTAAACTCAAACATCCAGCTGGGCTGAAACAGAATAAAATACAATAAAAGAAGAAAAATTTATAAAGTGAACAAATACATTAACAAAAATAAAGGGGTGGTCAAAATGCCAAACTGATAAATTCTTATCCTTAATATCAATGTCTGTGGTTAAGAGGCCAGGTGATTGCTACTTGTCTTTGTTCGCAAAAAAAAACCCCAAAAACAGAAACCCAAACCTTGGTAAATATTTTTCCTATCTAGCTCCATACAGCCTAATCAGATTGAGAAATAATTGATCAGAACTTACAGACTGATTTACAAACTCTCGTGCTACATCACTACTTACACTGGCATCGTTTAAGGTTCATTTAACACTTGCTGTCGTGGGAGGCAAATGTCAGATCAGATTGTCAAAAGTAAATTCACCATCAAACTTGTAATCATTTCCATTACTCATGAAACCTGCTCTTGAGTTCTCCCAAGAAATGATTGATATGCTGCTTCTTGTTTTGACATATCACACTAATGATAGAGGGGCAAAGTGAAGAAAAAGTTTTAATGATGCATTCTAGAAGATGGCCCTGTGGCTGCAGGGCAATGGGAAGTGATTACTGGCCTTGTTCAGACCCAGAGCACACAAACAAGCTCCTGTAAAGAAGGTCTCCTTGATGGAGGACTCCAAGACATTTTCTGAGACTGATGAACATAATAATGGTCTCTTAAAGTGCAACCAGTGTAAGAAACCAAACCGCAAAGGGAGCATGGTAAATGCCATGTCCAAAAGACAACTCAAATGTCACCCATCTGACAGCATAACAACCCCAATCGATAATAATATTTAATGAATACTTATTCTTTGCCAGGTACTATATCAAGTGCTATCCATGTATGGTATTTAATGCAATTGTCTACTGTCTGTCTTTCTACAATGTAGGGTTTAATCTGGCAAAGATCTAGCCTGTTTTGCCCTCAGTGCTGGATGTATTGGTGCCTTTACCAGCACCTGGTACATAAGACTTAGTAATATTAACTCAAGGAATGAACAAATAAAAGAAAGAATAACTCTTCTTGTCCTAAACTTGTTACTAAGCCATCTGCAAATAGAACTCAGAATTCTGTAGAGGAAATTTAAAAAAAAAATGAAGACAATAAAAACAGATAGGTTATGAGCCATGTCTTTAAAAGAAGTCTATAAAGCTATCAGTATTTTTCATGAACTTAAAAGCTCACCAACTTATGAAACAGTTTTTGTTTTTAGTAACCAAAGGAAACTTTTAATTGTTATTTATTATACGCTGCTAAGTGGGTAAAGAAAAATTTTTAAACAGATGATTGTGGATCTAATAAGGAGCTTATGTCAGAATAGGTTACTTTAAAAAGAGAAAATTAAGGAGCAAAAGTCACAATTTTACTTTCTTAATCTTCTCATTTCAGTGCAAGCTAATTAGAGCCCTGGTGGCTGAGTGGTAAGGGAGTTCTATGCCAATCCAAAGGCAGGTGATTTGGTTCCACCTCCTGCTCCTAGAGAGAAAGATGAGTATCTGCCTCAATGCAATTTACATCCACTGTAAACACACTGGAGGGTCGACTATGAATTAGTTTCATATCAAATGTCACAGCAACAACCATAGTCATAATACAAGTATGGAGAATAACATGGCATCCATATATGCATGCTGTCCCGTGTAACAGAGCAAGCAGCTTACGTGCCTCAGTTGCTCACTATGAATGAACAAGCTGTTCAACACATTTGAGTGTTGCTGTCACTTGGTATTGCCTGTGTTTGAAATGTCAACTATTCAAGTAGATTGTAGTGATATTATTTTGCTATTCAAATTCATGACTCCCTAATAACAAATGATACTGAGAATCCTTATATACCCTTATTTGTCATTTGCATATCCACTTGAATGAGGTGTCTTTTCAGATCTTTCACCCATTTTGTAATCTTGTTTATTATTGTTGAATTTGAAAGATCTCTGTATGTTTCAAGTACAAGTTTGTTATCAGCTTTGTGTTTTATAAATATCTTCTCCAAGTTGTGTTTATTCTTTTTATTCTGTCAACAACACCTTTCACAGAGCAGAAAGTTTTCATTTTAACAAAGTTTAGTTTAAAGTCTTTTATAGAATGTGCTTTGAGGTATTGCATCTATATAAGTATCCCTAAACTCAAGGTCAGTTAGATTCTTTTACGTTCTCTTTCAGAAATTGTACAGTTTTACGTTTCACTGTCAGGTCTGTGATCAATTTTGTACTAATTTCTGAGAAAGGTCTGTATCTAAATTCACGTTTTTGCTTGTAGATGCCCAGTTGTTCTGACGTTACTTATTAGGGTAGGGATGATGGGTGAGGGGATATTCTTTCTCTATTATATTAAGATTGTTAAAAGCTAATTCTTAGCTCCACAATTAACACTCTTGGTAACAGCAGCCAGGAAACCAAAAGAAAAGTTGCATTGGGAAAGTTGGCTTTTTTTTTTTTTCAGGGACGTCTCTAGAGTATTGACGAGCAATGACGTCAGTCGGGAGACTAAGATGCACCTGATCCAGGCCAGGGTCTTTGTAATTGCTTGTTATGTGTCGGAGAGACGGACAATGACAAGGGATGATAGAAGAGAACTGATGCCTTTGAGCTGTGGTGCTGGGGAAGAGGACTGAATATACCATGGACTGCCAGGAGAACAAACAGGTTCACCCTAGAGAGGGTGAAAACAGTCTGCTCCTTGGAAGCAAGGATTCTTAGGCTTCATCTGACATACTTTGGGCATGTTGCAAGGAGAGACCAGTCTTTGGAGAGGAACATCATGCTTGGAAGGGTAGAGTGACAGACAAAGAGAGAAGACCATCGATGAGATGGATTGGTGCAATGACTGGGGTATTGAGGACAGGTGTGTTAGAGACAGTAAAATTGGTACAGAATAAAACAGGTTTCAGGGCTATTGTATATAGGGTTTCTATGAGTTACAAGTGACTTGATAGTATATAACAACAACAAACAACTAAATGGTCTTTTCCTCCTTTGTTAATCTTTTAAACCAGCTCTGCAAATTCCCCCAAAGACTTTGGAAAAACTACTAAAATAGATGTTGATTAAGCTGTCTCTCTCTTTTTTTATATGCATAGCCCTCTCAAGTAATTTATGTTGAATTTTGTGTGCCATCAAGCCAGAACCAACTCAGAGCTGACCCTCCAGTGGGATTTCAAAGTCAGTAAATCTCACAAAGGGATGTGAGGTGGTTGCCCATCTATCTTCCACAGAGCAACTGGTGGATTCAAACTGCATTCCTGAGTTGACAAGGCAACTGCTTACCACTAAAGCCCAGAGCTCCCTTCTAAAGCAACTAGGAAGCAACTAGGATACAACAAAATCCTGCTTGAATAAAAATCAAGGAGGTGAGAGGAAAGAATATAGAAAGGAAGCTCTCATAGCATAGTCAGTAGGGAGTTGTGGCTTTTAATACAAAAGTTTCACCTCTTTGGCAATTCCAAAACCACCATGGGTTCCATAGGAGAAAGATGGGTATCTCCTCCAGAAACCCAATGGAGGGTTTAATAGATCAACTATGAGTCAATTCCACCTCAATGGCAAAGGGAAGAGAAGAAGATAGGAACATAGGAAGGAAGCTGGTTGTATCTTGACCCAATGATATATATTGAGTCTAACTTTTGTCAAAATGCACTGTTAATGCGGGTGTATACAACCAAGTTCCCCAGCCAGGTTGATCATCAGAGGCACCTCTGAGGCCAAACAAAAGACATGTTGCTCTGGAAAACATCTGTTCTCAAAGACTTTTTTGAAGTGCTAAAGTTAAGTTGTTATTGATTGCTGTCAAGTTGAGCACGATTCATAGCAACCTTATGAACAAAAGGCCTGAAGCCTTTCTATAACTATAATTATTTATCAAAGTTCATAGAGTTTCCAGAGTCATATTGTTTAGGAAGTAGATGCCACTCCTGCTTCCGTTTAGTGACTAAGGTGCACCTAATTCAAGCCTTGATATTTTCATTTGTTTCATACCCATCATAAAGTTGGACAATAAATAAGAAAGACCAAAGAAGAATCAATTTTTTTATCTGCTTGAATTGTTGTGTTGGAGAAGAGTATTGAATATATCATGAGTTGCTAGAAGAATAAATAAATATGTCTTGGAGAAAGGACAACCAGGATGTCTCTTCCAATGAAACTTCATCTCACTTACTTTGGCCATATTATCAGGGAAAAGACATCCTACTTGGAAAGACAATGTTGTGAAGTTGGAAAGGTAGTGAGTGCCATTGAGTCAAGTACAACCCATAGTGACCTTATGAACAATATATCTGAACCTTGTCTTATCTTGTATCATCTTCATCATCTCTGATACACTCGAGCCCATTGCTCCAGGCACTGTGTCAACCAATCTCATTGGAAATCTTCCTTTCCTTTGCTGATTCCTCACTTTTCCAAACTTGATGCTGCTTTCCAAAAATAACCTTTCTTAATAAAAAGCCCAGAGAATGAGATATGAAGCTTTTTTGCCACTCTTGCCTCCAAGGAGCACTCTGGCTGCACTTTTTCCAAGGAATATATCTGTTCTTTTGCAAGTCTGTGGGATATTCATTACTCTTGTCCAACACCACTTTTCAAAGACATCAATTCTTTTTTTTTATCAATTCTTTTTTTATTGTCCAGCTCTTAGAAATACAGCAAGTGATTAAAAAACCATGGCCTGAAGCAGGTGTACCTTAGTCTTCAAACCGACATCAGTGTCACTAAAAAAGAGGAAGACCCTCAAGGAAGTGAGTTGACACAGTGACTATAATGATGAGCTCTAGCATGATAGAGACAGTGATGATGACGCAAGATAGAGCAAGTTCTGCTCTGTCATTCATAGAGTCACAGTGAGTCACCTAACACAAAGAATAATGAAAGAATCCATTCATACAGTGAGTAAAGATGGCAGGAGGAAAAGGGATGCCTTTGAACTGTGGTGTTAAGAAGGGTATTGAATGGACTACCAAAAGAATATATGGATATGTCTTGGAGAAGATGCAAACAGAGTGCTTCTTGGAAGCCAGAATGGTGAAGCTTTATCCCTCATACTTCGGACATGTTTCTAGGAAAAGCTATTCCTTGGAGAAGGACATCTTGTTTGGAAAGGTGGGGGAATGGCGAAGGAAAGGAAGACCCTAAACCAGGTAGACTGACACAGTGACTGCAACAATGGGCTCAAATGAGGAAGACTCAATCAAGAGATTGTGATGAAGGCAGAGGATAGGACAGGGCTCAGAAAGGTGTCAAAGTGTCACGATGACTAGTACTTGATGGTACCTAACAATAACCAAATTCGGTTGATTTCTCACATCTGTAATGTCATCTCTCCTTTTCATTCCATGGCCACGACATTGATTCAGAACTGAATTACTTATCTGAATTCAAGACCTGCCTAATTAAGTTTCTTTTCCTCCTTAAGGTACAGTTCAAACAAACAACTTAACCTGCCTGAAATGATGTGAAGTCTGTTGACTGCTTTCCAGATAGAATCCAGACCCCAAAGCAAGGCACACAAGTTGCTTCATGATCTATCTGATCTTTGCTTCCTTCCATTATCTCTTGTTATGCCTCAGGACACACCATATTACCACCTTTCCTCCTTCTACCTATCCAGGTCCCTCTTTCTGGAACTTCTTCCTTCTAATCTTTTCAAGTAGAACTTATTCTTTTAAGACTATTCTCTGGAGTCACTCTACTTTTTTTCTGAGACACACTCTCATCTGTAATTCAGAACCTCTGGTGGCATAGTGTATTGTGCTACTAACCAAAAACTCAACAGTAAGAATCCAACAGTTGTCCATGGGATAAAGATGGGCAGTGTTCTCTCGTACAGATTTACAACTTTAGAGACCTAATGGAGGGTCACTATAAGTCAAAATCAACTTGACTGGGTTTGTTGTTATGTACCTTCAAATGGGAACCAAGACATAGACAACCCTTCAGAGACTTTTCAGAGGCTATGAAGAGGCTGTAGGAGGAGATTCCCCATCTTTATCTCACAGAGAAGCTAATGGTTTTTAATCTCATGTTTGTGAGTTAGAAGCACAACTCTTCACCCACTAGGTCTCCAGAGACCCCTAATGGCAGTGGTTCTAATTGGGATTTTGTTTTGTTGGGTTTTGTTTTCTTTCTTGCATTTGTTTTTTAATTTTACACTGGTTTACCTACAAAGTGTGTATACATTGCTCCTCACACAGGATCCCTCCACCTCCCCAACCCATCCCCCCTATGCTAATCAAACCATGTGACCCCATGATTATCCCCTCTCCCATTCCTACACCTTTGTTCTTCCCTCCCCCCTCCTTAGATCCTCACACATGTTTTACAAGTTATCTATTCCTACAATAATGGTCCTATACAGTATTTGTACTTATGGGAATGAGATAGTTCACTTAGCATAATACTCTCCAATCCTTCCCAAGTTAGGTAGTGATTTACAAAATCATTGCTCCTGTGTGCTGCACAGTATTCCATTGTGTATACCATAATTTCTCAATCCATTCTATTGTGGTTGGGCATTTGCTTTGTTTCTATGTTCTTGTGGTTTTGTTGTAGTTGTTTTATTTTTGCATCTGTTTGTTTCTCGCAATATGAATCAGAGATAATCAGACTAAGGTTACTTTCCTTTTACAGTCAGAAAAACTAAGATTCATTGAAAATAAGCAATTAAAATGGAGATATCTGGTAAATCACAGGCTCCTAGGGCTGATAAAACCTTAGAGATCATGTAACTAATTCATTTTCATTCATTTTTGCTTTTGAGGAAACTAAGTCACATGGCTGGGACTTTTTTTTTTTTTTATAAATGGTGGTTTGAGGTACTCCACAGCAACCTATCTAAGCCACACTCTTGTAATTACTGGTATTCTAAAGAGTTTCATTGGAAAAAATCTGTTGCTGTGGACCTCTACAGAGAACTAATAATCAATGATTCCAGCATAAATACTAAAGTGTGCCTGATACAAGTCATGGTGTTTTTAGTTACTTGCTATGCATCAGAAAGTCAGACAATGTCTAAGGATGACAGAAGAATCAGTGCCTTTGAGTTGTGGTGCTGAAGAAGAGTAGTGAATATTCCATGTACTACAAAGAGAACAAATATGTCTAATCCTGGAAAAAGTGAAATCAGGAACTCCTTGGAATCAAAGATGACAAAAATTCACCTCACATACCTTGAGCATGTTGTAAGAAGGGCCAGTCATTATAAAAGGACATCATGCTTGAAAAGGATGATCAGTGTAAGAGATAAAGACCCACCATGATTTCAAGCGTGTTGAGAGTTGGCAAAAATGACACAGAATGAATGAACGGAAATCCAAAATCTCTGTAAATGTACATGAAAATTAGTTTTAAAAAAATGAAAAAAAAGACACAGAATAGGATCAGGTTCAGAGCTGCGTTCATTGGGTCTCTTTGAGTTGGAGTAGACTCTACTGACAATGACAGCACTTTTCCCAGTAATCCAGGTAATTCTTCATATCATGGATTTTGTCTGTCTTCTTTCTTTACTGTATCTCTGTGTCCTAGCATGATAGTTGCAAATAATTAACATTCAATAACCAATTTTTGAATTATTGTATAATCACACGATTTATGCTACTGAAGATAAGACTACTTTCTGTATCATATATCAAGTACTCTGGATATTTATGTCAAGCTAATTAAAATAACAATAGCTATAATAAGGGTTTTTCTGACTCTAGCTCCTCGCACATTTCATTGTAGTATTTTGCTTTGTCATTCCGAGTAGCCTTTTGGAATCTTCTGTTCAGCTCTT
>NW_006399806.1:10352051-10359329 GCF_000299155.1 Elephantulus edwardii | reverse complement strand
GAAACGACTCGACGGCACATAACAACAACAACAATAAGGGTTATTTTAATTTATTCTGATTTTATGTACTAGGTTAATATAGGGAGGAGTGGTGGCAAAAAGCGGCACTGTAATCCTGAAGGCATACAGTTCAAATCCAACAATGACTCAGTGAGAGACGGATGAGCAATTTCCTCCCATGCAATTAACTGCCACTGAAAACCTGCAAGAGGGTCTGACTCAAGGATACACAATAACAAGAAGAAGATTAATATATCTTTCCCAGGGACATTGTTCTCAGTCCAAATCTCTGATTCATCTTTGATGCCAATAACAAGATTAAATTTATTTTTTATTTATTTTGTATTCTTAGGACAAAAGAGCATAAATGAAACACAAATGAGCACTACTTATACAAACAAAGTACTGTATCTTAGGTGGAATTTTTTGGCATGCAGCTAATTGAAGGTAATGAAGTAGCAATGTAAAGTAATATCAAAAGAAGTAATACTGTGCTTCCTTTCGCCAAAAAATATAGTAAAATAATTTTCAAAAGGAATCAACAGATTGAAGACTTATACTATCAAAATATTTCTGCCTAAACAGAACTTAATTCATAATCACTACATTACACCTTTCTAAAGCGTATTGTACTAAATGCAATACTATGTGTTTAGGGTCGTTATGAGTCCTTTACGACTTGACAGCTTTTAACAACAACAACATATAGAGAGCTCTGTTAGCCTAGTGCATAGAAAGTGATGCTACCAAGCTAAAGACGGGTGATTTTAATCTGCGGTCCTCAGGCCTGATTTTAATAGTTTTTGGTCAAACATTCTTCTAAGTGGTATAGCACTGGTATGTCCATTTGCTGTACAGAGGTAACTCATTGTTGCTGTGATGCTAAATGCTGTGACACTGATGTGTCAAATTCAATAATGGTTACCCATGATGGACAGTGTTTGGTGGAGCTCCCCAACTAAAACAAGCTTGGAATCAGGAGTGGCATCCACTTCCAAAATGGCTTGCCTCAGGAAACTCTATGAATATGGAGAAGCAATGAAAGTTATACAAGTGTTCAGGTCTGTCATTCATAAGGTTGCTATGAGTCATCTATGATTCAACGGCACTTAAAGATGACAACATAGACTCATAGAGTGATCATTATCACAGATATGTGTTGCAAATATCATACTATATTAGGTAAATTAAAGACATTTAAATGCAAGTCTTTAAACACTAGATAAATGACTATTTCATTTTTCAAGAATTAATTTGACCTATTTTCATACTTATTTATCCTTTTGCTCATCTCAAACCTTAACTTCATTATATCCAGTTGTCAGATAAGCCTATTTAAAGTTATCCCTAAGTATAGTGCAGGTAGAATTTTTCAACTCATGATATAATGAAAAGAATATGGTTATCTGTTATAAACCAGATCCCTTTTACATGTACACAGCATATATTCAGCATTATATCGGGGGTCAGAAAGCATCTGCCATTAGAGTATGGCTGACACCTGTGTATAATTATCTAGTGTGATTAATGAAGAAAGAGATCAAAGTTTCATGCAATTTTAATTTTATGCTCTGGGCTTGATGTGCAAAGGATTTGTACAGGGTAATAAAGAGATATGGGCTCATTCTAGAAAGCATGACAAATGAATTTTTTTAATGAGTCTGACTCATTAGCTAGGCATACATAAACCTGTGTGACCCAGAGAGTTCTGGAAGAATATGAGGATAATCTTAATACCTAATGACTAGTGGTGTGAAGATATTTCAGCAAATTAGTTCCTTTATGAAAGGCAAACATACGCAGAAGTTTTCATGCTAATGTATGACCTCCTCCAAAAAAGTATCAAAGAATACCTACAAGAAAAATATCTTGGCTCAAAAGCTAAATAATATTAACAACTCTTTTCCAGGAGGCTACATTTTAACATCTATTGTGGACCTGTGTAAACACTTTGACATGAATGACATTTTGGCAGGATTACAAACCTAGGAAAGAATATGTGCCCAGCTTTGACATGAGTGCTGCTGAAATAAAAATGCAGACGACATCGGACATGCTGTTCCGCTACAACCTGCAATTCTGAGATTCAACTTTGCTGATTCAACTTTGTCTCCACATCCATATTATAATAAGCTGAGCTGGTGCCTCCTGAGAATAGTACAGAAGTTCAGTAGCTTAAATTAAGATGAAGTGCTGGTTCTCTTTTAAACAAGATCCAAGCATAACCAAGTAAGAAGGGTTTTAAATAAGAAAACATAGAGTTGGGAGTAAACAGAAAACAACCACTCTGGCAATTTTTCTGAGAACAGCTACTTGGCACCTATTTTTAAGTGGGCTCTTTACATTTTTTAAAACCTTTGAAGTGTAAAAATATGATGGTCTCAGGGACTCAATAATCAATAAGGTTTGCAACAGGTTCCAGATCACTCATGACCAGAGTAACTATTCTGTGGTTTCATTTTCAATGAACATGCCAGTTGTTAAAGAAATACAGCATGAATCAGTAGCTCATCTTCCTAGAGTTCAGAAGCTGGTCAAGGAAATAGAAGGATAAATACGTATAATGCAGAACAGCCACATATAAGTATTACTGGAAAGAAATGTGCCCTATAAGATCTTATGATCTTTACCTCTTTTTATTTCATAAACATTGTTGCTCAGCCTGAGAGAATATAAAGACTAGCCAGCCAGTCAAGAGTTCAGATTTCACAGAGCTTACAGCCTGGAAGGGTAATTTGGCAGGTGATACTATAATATTTTTGTTGTTAAGTGTCATAGCGACTCTATGAACAAAAGATCTGAACCCTGTACTAAAACTACTGTCATTTCTCTATGTTCATAGAGTTTCCAGAGGTATATGATTTAGGAAGTGAACGCCACTCCTGCTTCCAAACATGAATCAGTTTGGGAGCTCCACTAAACACTGTCCATGATGGGTTATCATTATGGCATTTGACACACTAGTGGCACAGCGTTCAGGATCACAACAAACCCAAGTTAGTTTAGTATAGCAAATTGACAGACCAGTGCTGTGCCACTTAGAAGAATATTAATCCGATATATAAATAACACCAGGACCAAGGGCCACAGGCCTGAGGTCCTTACTGCCTTTTAAACACAAGGCTGACTCACCAGGTCATGGTTGACTCTAAACCAAGAGGCTTCCAGCCCACAGCTCATTGTTAACTAAATCTGGCAAATCCAGTTGGCTCACACCTGACTAAAAAAAAAAAACAACACACAAAAAACCAACCAAAACCAAAAACCACCCCAAAACCCAAACAATCCACACTCAACCCTCACCAAGACAAAAGAAACCATCTTCCAGAATCCAATCACTTCAAATCACCTGAGACTCATAGTGACCCTATGTACAACCATCCTAACCCCTGCTCTATTGTGCATCGGTCATATTGTCTCTGACACACCTACCCCCATTACCACAGTCACTGAATCGATCCATCTCAAGAGTCTTGCTCTCCTGCGCTGTCCCTCCAACCTCCCAAGCATGACATCTCTCTCCAAGGACCAGTACCTCCTTGCAACATGTCCAAATTATGCCAGATGAAGCTTCAGAATCCTTGTCTTCAAGTAGCAACCTGGCTTCACCCTCTCCAGGACGAACTTGTTTGTTCTCTTAGCAGTCCATGGTATATTTAATTCTCTTCTCCTTCTATAATCCCTAGTCATTGCCCAGCTTTCCGATGCATAGCACGTAATTACAAAACCCATGGCCTGTATCAGGAATACTTTAGTCTCCAGAACTTTTATTATATACTTAAATAAATGATTTAACTCATTTAACCCTGATAATAACCCTTGTGGCAGGCACCATTTAAAGCCCTATTTTGCTATTGCTGTGTCGTCAAGTCACAACCTACTCTTAGCTGATCCTCTAGCAGATTTTCTGTGGCTATAAATAAAATATGGGAGATTACCCATATTTCTCCTTGGAAACAGCTGGTAGATTCAAATCCTTATCCATTAGACAATGTCTTACACATTAGGCCTCTAGAGCCTATTAAAGCCTTATTTTGGAAGGAAGGATAAACTGTGTGATCACAATACAAAGTCAATTCTTCAGGAAGCACTAGAGCTAGAAGTCAAACCCAGCCACCAGTCAGCAGAACCCGTGCTCCAGCCATGATGTCCCATCCCATCTCTTAAGTTCTGTGACTGTAAATTAGAGAGGGCTGTGATGCAGAGATAGGATCTAATTGAAAAGTGGCATAGATGCCAGAGATTATATAGGAGAAACAACAACCACACTGAGAGTGTTAAAAACAGCAACATGTGATTTCTGAGAGGCAAGTACAGGGGCTTATACATAATCTCCACTGCGTTTGAGACAAACCTATGAAAACCTGAGTAGAATTTGGACCTACCATCCATTTGTCAGTTTGTCCTATTGTGATGTCTTGCCCATTGCTATGGTGCTGCTAGCCATTCCACCAGGGCCACCCCTGCAGGACAGATTTCAGTAGAGCTTCCAGACTTGAATAGCCCAATTACTGCAAAGAAATGATCTAGTTTTTTGTTTTCCCCCTTATGCTGTTTGAGTCTGGAAGCTCTATTACTCAAACCAAAATATTGTCTGAACCATGGCTGCAAGAATGCATTGAAGCATACTGATGAACTGACTCATATCTTGCCATACATTTTAATATAAATATATACAAAAATTGCTTATAATGCATTTAATTTTTATACACAAAATCTCCACGAATTTGATTTAATTCAGTAGCAACTTACATCAACAAGAATTTGGAGGCAGAAAATAGAACGACTTTTCAAACCAAGGAAACACCAAGGACAAAAATAGAGATCTGGCCTCACATTCAAAAACTTCTCCAACAGGGTAAAAAGAGAAGCCACAGACTGACAAAAAAAAATTATAATGACATTTCTTATAAGGGAATTATATCTAGAATTTATAGACTTCTGGAGCACCACAAGATAAAGGTAAACAACCCAATTGCAAATTGAGCACAGGATATGAACAGACACTTCACCAAAGAAAACATTCAGATGGCAACAAACACAAAAACAAAATCCCTAGCTCTAGGAGAGATGCAAATCAAAACAACTATGAGATACCATCTCACCCTAGTAAGAATAACAAAATTTAACAAAACAGCAAACAACAAATGCTGGCGAGTTTGTGGAGAAACTAGAACCCTTATTCACTGTTGGTGGGAATGTAAAAATGGTAAAACCACTCTAGAAGGCAGTATGGCACTTTCTCAAAAAGTTGCAAATAGAAATACCATTTGACCCAGCAACTACACTACTGAAAATATACCCTACAGAAACCAAAACTGCTACCCAAGCATGCACACCCATGTTTATTGCTGCTTTGTTCACAATAGCAAAGAGTTGGAAACAATACAAGTGTCCTTCAAAAGCGAGTGGATAGAGAAGCTCTGGTATAGTGACACAATAGAATATTATGCAGCACTGAAAAACAATAAAGTAATGAAATATACAAAATGGGTCTCTCTCACTAAAGGAAAAATACTGCATAATGCCTCCATTACAAAACAAGACTGACATGGGGTTGGGGAAAACAAAAAAAAGAGGGGATAAATAATGTACATGGCATTGAAACAGATGAGGGAGATAATTGTATGAAAGGAATATATGATTAGGTACTACTGGCATAACAAGGGTCCAGAATAAGAGCTGCATAGTAAAGTGGACTGGGGGAGTAACTATATAACAATGAAGGAATTTTATTTTTCCAAAGGGAAGAGTGAAGTGGAGGAGACAGGGAGCAAAATGAGCAACAATAAATTAATGGAAATCCAATTTCTCTGTAAACTTTCATTAAAATATCAATTAAAAAAAATAAGTTATCTATACACATTAAAAAATAGGGATGCTGAGTAAACTAGTTTCTCCTCTTCATTAAAAGGGGGGTTTTTTTCCTTTTTTTAAAATTAATTTTGCACATTGTCTCCTCCCACCTTTTAAAGCACCCCTTGTTCCAGATTGTTCTCATACATGTAATTCATAGTCATATATTCCTTCCAAACAGTTCTTGCTCCTTCCTTTCATCTGTTTTAATGCAGTGTTTATTATCTATCCACTCTTTCCCTGTTCTTTCCCCAAATTCCCCACATCTTTCCAATTTTACAACAACAGATTTTATGCAATATTTGTCATTTGTGACTGAGATATTTCACTCAGTATCATTTCCTCCAGGCTCCCCCATGTTGTGTAATGTTTTACAAGTTCAGTTTTTCAATGCTGTATAGTATTCCATTGTGTAAATGTACCCTAATTTTTCTATCCATTCGTTTGTTGACGGGCACTTGAGTTCCTTCTATCACTTTGCTATTGTGAATAGTACAGCATAAATCTGGTTGTGCATACATCTGCCTGAGTAATCATGACTCTGATTTCTTTAGGGTATCTTCTTCCTAGTAATGGAATTGCTGGATTAAATGGTAATTCTATTTCCAGCACTTTGAGAAAGTGCCAGACTGCCTTCTATAGTGGTTGTACCATTTTACATTTCCACCAATAGTGACTAAAAGTTTCAATCTCTCCACAATGCCACCAAACATTTGTTCTTTGCTGCCTTGTTAAGACTTAACTATTGTTACTGGGGTGAGATAATTGTTTCCCCCCCTTTGTTAAAACCTATATTTACTCTTCAGTTGGAAAATAACAGAAGCCAATTCTCTGTGTGAAAAAAAACCTGTGAGGGCAGCTCTTTTAGAGAAAATTAAAGGCTATGTATGCAGGATGTTTGACTTTTAAGTATTTCAATTTGTTCTTCAAGATTCCAAAATTACTTTGAGGCCAAGGATAATTGGTTATAACATTTATTTATTACAGTAGTGCCTAAGTGTGAAAATGTTTTCTAAAGTTCTGTTCTTCAGACATGGACATAAAGATAAGCAGTTCGTGTGAAGGTAGTTCTGACTCACGGCAGTGGACCTGCTCTGTAGGGTTTCCAGGGTGATTACTTTTCTGAAGCAGGTCTCCAGGTCCATGGAGTCTCTGGTGAGTTTGAACCATGAACTGCTCAACAGTTGAGCATTTTATTTTTTTAACAAAATTTATTCTGATTCATTTGCAAAGATTCAATACATTGTTTTTCACAAAATATCCTGCCTATTTATTTCACTCCACCTACTCATCGAATTGTGCAACCCTATGATTAACACCCTCCCCCTCCCCCCATCCTCACCCCTCTATTTCCACCTCCCCTGCCACCTTGGATTCTCATACTCATTCTATAATAATAGTTTTATACAGTATCTGTCCTTA
>NW_006399806.1:10349918-10351151 GCF_000299155.1 Elephantulus edwardii | reverse complement strand
CCCTTGAGGTGATTTTTGTATATGGTGTGAGATGTGGGCCCTGTCAGCTTCCTGCAGGTAACAGTTCACTTTTGCCAGCACCATTTGTTGAAGAGGTTGTCATTTTGAAAGGTTTTATTTCCTTATTGAATATCAGTTGACCATCACCCAAGAACACCCATTAAAAAAACAATGTTTGTTATGTATTCATGGTGTAGTCAGTATAGGGTTACCTAAAAGTGGCACTTCCCTGGCAGTTCAATTTCACTAGCAGCTCCACAAAGTAAAAATAGGCAATCTCCTCCTTATGATTTATAGCCTCTGAATACCTGCTGGAAAGTCAGTTAGTTAGTTCTGAATAAAAGGCAATGTGTGAAAGTTTGAGGTGTTTCTAGCTTAATGGTACATATTTTGCATGAATTTGTTCACAAGAGTGTTTTGTGAGTTAAATGAGCTATGTTCTCTCATTTTTGCCTTATATGGATGAAGAAATTGAAACCTGGGAAAAAGTAAATTATTTGCACAAATAACTTGTAAAAGAGCTAATATAGAGACTAGCTTAAATATGTTGTTATTGTTGTTGTTGATTGCCTTTGAGTCAAGGACAGTTCATAGAGACCCTATTAACCAAAGGCCTGAAGCCCGTTAACAGAGTTTCCAAAGGCATACTATTTAGGAAATGGATGCCACTAATACTCATGAACAAACTGTGTTTTGCAGATGGCACAACCTTGCTTGCTGAAAGTGAGGAGTACTTGAGCTACAAAATATCAAGGAATACAGCCTTCACTATGGATTACATCTCAACATTGAGAAAGCAAAAGTCTTCACCACCAGCCAATAGGTGGCATCATGACAGATGGAGAAAGGATTGAAGTTGTGGTGATTTCATCTTTCTTGGATCCACAATCAACACCCTTGGCACCAGCAGCCAGGAAATTAAAGGTGAGTTGTCCAGCAAGAAAACTATTGGACGTACTTGACCAATACAGCAAAGTAGCAGGATACAAGATCAACATACAAAAATCAGTTGGCTTTCTCTACAGTGACAAAAAGAAACAATACCTTTCACAATAGCTAATGACAAGATTAAATACTTGTGAATAAATTTAACGAGAAGTACAAAGGACCTTTTCCAAGAAAATTACAAAACATTACTACAAGAAACAAAAAGAGATCTTGAAAAGTGGAAGAATATCCCTTGCTCATGGATAGGAAGACTCAATGTTGTGAAAATGGCAATACTACCAAAAG
>NW_006399806.1:10337544-10347013 GCF_000299155.1 Elephantulus edwardii | reverse complement strand
GCAAACGACTCGACGGCACATAACAACAACAACAACTTACATCTGAAAGCTGGACAGTGACTAAGAATGACAGAAAAATCAATACATTTGAGTTATAGTGTTGGAGAAAAGTATTAAATACCCCATGGACTATCAAGAGAACAAATAGATCTCACCTAGAGAAAGTGAAATCAAGGAGCTCCTTAGAGGTGAGGATGCTGAAACTCTGTCTCATATACTTAACACATGTTTTTTAGGAGGGGCCGGTCTTCAGAGAATGACATGGTGCTTGGAATGGTTGAGACTCAGCATAAAAGAGGAAAACAACTGACAAGATGAGTTGTCACAGTTATTGTGGCAATGGGGTCAGATGTGCTGGAGATGGAGAGATTGGTTCAGTATAGGGCAAGGTTCAGAACCATTGTTCATAGGGTTGCTATGAGGCATAGTTGACTCAATGGCACATAATACTAACAACAATAATACTCTTGGAAAGAGAGCTTTGGTAGCTTAGTGGTAATGAGTTGTCCTTCCAACTCAAAGGTAAACAAATCCACCAGCTGCTCTGTTGGAGAAAGATGGACTATCTTCTCCCATTCGATTTAATGGTTCTGACTTCATGGCAATGGATATAGTTTTTAAAAGAAGCGGAATGTTGGCATGACTTAGATCATACCTTGCCCATCTTTCTCCCACAGAGCTGCTGGTAGATTCAAGCTATCAGAGAGCACCACCCTTGAATTAGCAGTACAACTCCCTGTCCACTGGGCTGTCAGAGCTCCCTTCTGTTTCTCTGGTTCTCCTTAAATCAAACGAATTTGACCACATGGTATGTAAGGTCCCTTCTGGCTATAAAGTTCTGTGATTTTGTAAAGTGAAATAAATTTTTAAAAAGAATAGCTAGAATTGCTATCACTATTCTCACCAATAATAGGCAGGGTAAGTTGAAATCTTAAAGAACTCCAATTTAGTCAGACCTCTGCTAACTGTAGGCAAAATTCGTCCGAGGGTGGACATGACATTTGGGATATGCTGAATTATTCGCTGCACCTTTGTGAGGCTGAACATGCACCATATTTTTCACTCATAACTCTGAGGGCTAGTGACACAGTTCATTTCCTCATTTCAAAGAGATTGATTTCATCCCTGAGAAAAGGTGCACATGAGCTGGAAAAAATGAATGTTTATGGGAGCCGGGAGCATCAGTTCTCATTCTATTAAAGCATCAGTTTATGTTCCACTTAGGCCTTGCTTACTAAATTCAGAGCTGCTCAGTCTTCAGTCTAGGAAACCATGTGTTCATGAAAAGGAGCAAGCTGTTTCTTTCAATCCAAGAGCCAAATGTTAAGATTTCTCAAGTGTCAGTTTGCGTTTTAGTGGCATAAGCTTCAGTCTCATTGATTGTGTCAGTTTGGGGCTGTCAACACCCACCCGGTTATGGTCTCAAGAATAAACAACAGGCAGAAAACCAGATTCAAGGGATAGGAATCAACTCAGGAATCACTCCAGAACCCACTTTCTACCGACTTCTTCAAATGCACTTTCAGATTAAGCTTCCCTGTTTCATTTGCTTGAACTCTTCATTTACTCTCATATTCTCTTTCAAGGGGAGAAGCAAAACCAATATGTTCCTGAGATATAATTTCTGTCAGCAAATGTTTTGGCACTTGAATGACAAGCTGCTCACATCCCATTTAGACCTTTAAAAGGAGAGAAAGAAATGCAAACAAGATTATTTAAGAGGTTTTGAAGAAAAAACTTGAGGAAATAGCTGTGAAAAAATATATGGAACAAAATGCAATAATAGTATCAGGTTTAGAAATAACTTCCTTATGCATGTTCTTTTTTTGCTGTCAGATGAATCCAATTGAACATATAGGACAAGGGCAAATTATCCATTGCTTTCAAGTCAGAACCAACTCTTAGTTAACTCTCCAAAGCATTTCCAACGGCTGTGAATTAGAAAAACACTCATCTTTCTCCCTCTGCGTCTCTAACAGATTCAAACTCTCAGAAGGGCTTCACCTTTGGATTAGCAGCTCAACTCCTATGAGCTAGACCATCAGAGCTCTCCTCTGTTAGTCCCATTTTCATGGCATAGTCTCTAGGGAGCTGTGCTTCTAACCCAATGGTGTCTCTTCCAGTACAAATCTACCATCAGCTCTGAGGGAGAAAGCTAAGCAGTCTCTTCCCATGCTATGTATAGCTTTTGAAAACCTACTAAAGGATCATTTACAAATCAGTTCTGACTTGACAGCAATGATTTTTATTTTCGTTGAAGTCATTTTCTTTCTGGGTTTTTTTGTTTGGTTGGTTTTAGGGCTTTTGTTTGTTTGGTGTGGCTTTTTTGTTTGTTTCTGCTTGCTTGTTTGCTTGTTTTTAAAAGAAGGCAATATAAGTTTTCAATGCTTTGCAAGATCATTAAAGTTCTGTGGCTACAGACCAAGGTCTCAGCAATAATCAGTAAGATTTCATATTTTCTGTCCTAAAATGTACATCCTCTTTGTATAACATGATTATTTTGTGCTCAACCAGTAAACTTAAGTCTGACAGGTCTAAAGAAAGAGCCTATCCATACCTTTTGTATAGACAGAGTTGTTGTTAGGTGCTGTTGAGTCAACTAGGACTCAGAATTACCTATGACTCATAATAAGCCTATGAACAGTGGATCTGAACCTTGTCTTATTCTGTGTCTTCTCCTCACCACTAACATACTTAAGCCCATTGTTACAGTCACTGTGTCAATCCATCTTATTGAGGGTCTTCTCCCCTTTCTCTGACCCTCTGCATTTCCAAGCATGATGTCTTTCTCCAAGGACCAACCCCTCTTAACAATATGCCCAAAGTATATGAGATAAAACTTCACTCTTGCCTCCAAGGAGCACCCTGACTGCCTTTTCTCCAAGGAAAAAAAAAAAGAATGAAATTGTGCATTTTCTGGCTGAGTACCTATATTTGATTTTTCAGGTCTGTTGTTGTTGTATGCTCTAGAGTTGGAACTGACTCACAGTTGACAGTCCAGTGGGTTTTGAGAGGCTATACATCGCACTTGAGGAGAATGTACACGTTTTACCCAAGTTTTCAGGCCTATGTATAGGCAAAAGAGACCTGGTAATGCAATGGACTAAGTATTGGCCTGCCATCCTGAAGATCAGCTGTTTGAGCACTCTCTGGGAGAAAAATGAGACAACCAACTCAATAGCAGTGGGTTAACCATGGACAATGACAAGGACATTACTGGACATTACCCAACAGGCCTCTTAAGGAGGCTGTACTCCCCAACTAGACTTATTAGAGACTAGTTTTTTCAAGGAGTCAAGCAAGAATTAGTCACTCTACTCCACTAGCCTAAAACCAAAACCATGCCATTGAGTCCAGTCAATTCTGACTCAGAGTTGCCACAGGACAGGACAGAACAATCCACAGAGAGCCTCTGGCTCTTCTTTACAGAAGCAGATTGCCACATTTTTCTCCCATGGTACAGTTGGCAAGTTTGAACTGCTGATCTTTTGGTTAACATTGTGCCACCAGGGTTCCTTCTTCCTATCCCACTTCCACAGGGAGCTCTAGTGGCCTAGTGGTAAGGAGCTGCACTGTCAACCTAGGGCATACAGTTTGAATCCACCAGTTACTCTGCAGGAGAAAGATGGTAAATTAACTGCTTCTGAGAACCCACTGGAGGGTCAGCTATGTCGATTCTAATTTTATGGTACTCAAGAACATCTGTATTCCTAGTACAGATACTTCTAAACAGACATCTTTTTTTTAGGTACCTGAGTTGAAGATTCCTTTTGAAGGAAAGAGGGATGAAATTCGAAGACATTTTCTTTATTCTGATGTAGTATTCAATATTCTGGAAGTTGTAAAAACTGAATTTTGATACATAAAGATCAACATTCTAGGCATTAGTGAAATGAAATGGATTGGGATAGGCCACTTTGAATTAGACAAGCATATGATCTACTATGCCAGAAATTAAAAACTTAGAAAAAATGGTATTGCATTTATAATTAAAAGGACAATTTCAAGGTCTATTCTAAAGTAAATTGTGTGAGTGATAGGATACTATATACATCGAGATACAAGGAACACCTATTGTTGTTGTTGTTGTTGTTGTTATGTGCCATCAAGTCACCTGTGACTCATAGTGACCCAGTGCACAACAGCCCTAAACCCTGCTCTGTCCTGTGCCAATCTCACTGTCTCCCACACACTCACCCTGACTACCCCAGTCACTGAATCAATCCACCTCATAGAAGGGTTTCCTCTCCTGCACTGTCCCTCTACCTCCCAAGCATAATGTCCCTTTCCAAGGAATGATCCCACCTTGCAATATCTCCAAAGTAGGTCAGACGAAGCTTCAGAATCCTTGCCTCCAAGGAGCAGCCTGGTTTAACCCTCTCCAGGATGAACATATTTGTTTTCTAAGCAGTCCATGGTATAGTCAATACTCTTCTCCAACACCACAGCTCAAAGGCATCAACGATCTTTCTATCCTCTGTAGTCGTTGTCTAGCTCTTTGATGCATAGCAAGTGATTGCAAAGACCATGGCCTGCATCAGGTGCACCTTAGTCTCCAGAGTGACAACATTGCTCTTCAATACTTTGGATAGGTCTCTAAACAGCAGACTTTCCCATTGCAATACATCTTTTAATTTCCTGACTGCTGGTGCCAAGAATGTTGACTGTGGAGCCAAGCAAACCAAAGCTGTGAACAATTTCAATCTCTTCACCATTTATCTGATGCTGCCAAATGGCCCAGTGGTGAGAATCTTTGTTTTCTGGATATTGAGCCTCAATCCATGGTGAAGGCTACAGTCCTTGACCTTCTGCAGCAAGTGCTTCAGGTCCTCCTCAGTTTCAGCAAGCAGGATTGTGTCATCTGTGTAACGCAGATTGTTGATGAATCTTCCTCCAATCCTGATGCCACACTTTTTCTCATACAGCCTAACCTCCTGGATAATCTGTTCTGCATATGGGTTGAAAAGGTATGGAGACAGGACACATCCCTGGTGTACCGCCTCCCAATTTTGAACCACGCAGTGTTCTGTTGCTCTGTTCTGAGGACTGCCTCCTGGTCTAAGTGTAGGTTTTGCATTAGCATGATCAAGGGTTCTGGGATTCCCATTCTTCTCAGAGTCAGTCAAGAATACCTGTAGCATGACTATTATTCAAATATATGCACCAGCAACTAAAGCTAAAGAAGAAGGAGATTGAGGATTTCTACCAAGTTTCGCAGTCTGAAATTGATTAAACATGCATTCAAGATGTTGTTGTTGTTGTTGTTGTTATGTGCCGTCTAGTCGTTTGCAACTCATACCGACCTTATATACAACAGCCCTAAACCCTGCTCTATCCTGTGCCAATCGCATTGCCTCTGACACACCCATCCCGATTACCCCAGTCACTGAATCAATCCACCTCTTTGAGGGTCTTCTCCTCTTGCGCTGTCCCTCCACCCTACCAAGCATGATGTCCCTCTCCAAAGACCGGTCTCTCCTTACAACATGTACAAAGTATGTCAGACGAAGCCCCAGAATCCTTGCGTCCAAGGAGCAGCCTGGTTTAACCTCTGTTTTAATAATTATTGATTACTGGATTTCAAAAGTCAGAAACAGTGAGGAAAGAATGGTAGTCAGAAAGTAAGAACTCGGTGACAGAAGTGAGGTTGGAGAGTAAATGATGGAATTTATCAATGATTCATTCGTAGCAAATACATGTTTAAGAAACACAAAGGACAACTTTATACATGGACCTCACCTGATGGACTTCACAGCAATCAGATTTACTACATCTTTGATAAGAACTATTGGAGAACTTCAATATCAGGACTCAGAAAAATGCCAGGTACATACTGTAAAACTGACCAATTACTCAAGTCCAAACTGAAGATTAAAGCAAATCTACAGGGACCAAAATATCATTTAAAGTCTATTCTGCCTGAATTAAAAAAAAATAATAATCCAAAGAACAGATTTGAGGCATTGATGACCAATGATCAAAGACTAAATGAACTGTGGGGTGAAATCAAGGATATGATCCACCCAGGATATTACCCAATGCAGTGGTCCCTAAAACTGTAGGCATTTATGTTCAGAGCTCCCTGAGCAGTGATAGTATCACATCTGCTTTGATTCAGCTGAACCTTGTCCAGGGCTCTGGAAATGAGGAGGAGATAGCACACTTTATCTACGTATCTCTTACTCATACTATGGCAGTATATTGTGTATGTTGTTTTGCCTTTGGCTCTGTCTCATAGCAAACCTATGTAAAATGGAATAAAATTCTACCCAATCCTACACTGTCCTCCCAGTCTCTGTTGCACTTAATCTCATATGTGTAGTCACTGTGTTAATCCATCTCTTTCAAGGACTTCTTTCTTTTGCTAACTCTCTACCAAGTATGATGTCTTTCTCTAAGGATTGTTCCTCATGACAGTATATTTTTTTTACATTTTGAATTCTTAAATATTTGGATATCTGGCAGTTCAGTTTGGCTTTCTCATCTCAGCTCTCTGATAGGAAAAAGTGGAGAAATATCTGGAGATAGTCTAGGTCAGGTCATTGCATAAAAGAACTTGAATAGAGCAGTCAATAATTTAGATAGTGATTGTTGTTATTGTTATTAGATGCCATCTAGTCAATTACTACTCAAAATGACCCTAGAAACAACCTATCTGAATAGTGTCCTATCCTGTGCCAAAGTCTCAGTCTCTAACACACTCAAGTCCATTGCCACAGTCACTGGGATAAATCACCTGGTTTAAGGTCTTCCACTCTTTCATGGCTCCTCCACCTAGCAACATGGTCAAAGTACATAAGACAGTGCTTTATCATCTTTGCCTCCAAGAAGAACTCTGGCTGCACCTTCTCCAAGACATAGCTGTTTGTTTTTTAGCAGTCCATGAGATGTTCCGCACTTTTGTCCAACATCACAGTTCCAAGACATCAATTCTTCTTCTGTCATTCCTAGTCACTGTCCAGCTCTCATATGCATAGCAATTGACAGAAAAAACAATGGCCTGGATCAGGTGCACCCTTGTTCTCAAACTGACATTATTATTCCTCACTAATTTGGAGAGATCCTTGACTACAGACTTTCCCAGTGTAATACTTCTCCTGATTTCCTCATCAAACATATTGATTTTGGATTCAAGCAATATGAAATCATTGACAATCTCAATCTTTTCTCTGTCCATCATGATGTCTCCAGTAGCAAGGACTGATTAGTGATAGTAACCAACAATAAAAGTTATATTCATAGAATGATTACTGTGTCCATGGCTCTTCTAAGCTTTGTTTAGTTAGTTGATATTTAGTTTATTCTGAGTCCTGGCATCTCCATACATGTAGAATACAACTGTACTCCTTCAAATTTTCAAGCTTGTGATCATTGAGTAGATTCTGGGGCTCTTGGAAAACACTTGTGGGTTAACTTGAACTGCCAACCTTTTGGCTAGTAATTGAGCACATAACCAATTGTGCCACCCAAGGGCTTCTAGTCTAAGCTTGAAACTCATTCTAACTCATAGCAATCCTGTGGAGCAGAAGAGAACTACCCTTTAGTGTTTCCAGACACAGATTGTCAAATCTTTCTTTGGTGGAGAAGAGGTTAGGCTTGATCTGCTGATCTTTTAATTGGAAGCCTAGTGCTTGACTAATGTGTTTAATCCTCAAAACAGTCCAATGAGAAAGTTTATTATTTATTTATGAGTGAGGATACACATTTAAATAAGTTTAAATAATTGGTTCTGAAAAGAAGATATCACTGAATTCAATTGTTTTGCAATCTTTTCACAATTATTAGTAAAGAAAGAACTATTTAGCCAAGTCTGTCTGCTCAATCTCTTTGTAGGAAATAGGTAATGGAAAAATTAATTTGTGATTTTAATATTACATTTTTATCAGCAATTTGGAAATTATCTAAGCTAGAATTATCTATTTTAGAGAGCTTATATGAATAGAACAAGGATTGATTTCCTTTAAAGTTAATTCTATATGGCATATTTCAAAATAATAAAATTTAACCAAAAATTATTTCCTGATTCATTAATAAGCACTTATCAAAAAATGGTGAAACAGGGTTATATTTTTCAAAATATATATTTTCAAAATATATATTTTTCAAAATAGAGCACTACAAGTCACAAAGGGTAATTTCAGTCACTGAGTCAATACATATCATCCAACGTCTTCTCTTATACTGCCCTTTCACCCTTCCAAGCATAATGTCATTTTCCAAGGACTGGTCTCTCTTTACAACATGGCAAAGTATGACTTACAGAGCTTCAATACTCTGGATTTTATCCCAAAATTCATTTGATCTTAAGTCATTAGCATTCAAGGCATCAAATATAATTTTTAAATTCAAGTATGATAGACTGAAGGGCAAATAATGGTTTTTGTAGATTTGTTTTAATTTTTTTTTCTACTTAAATTTGAACTTGCACATTAGTAAGTGATGGTCTGTGCCATTGTCAGTGCCTAGTTTTCTGAACTGACAATTTATTGGTAAAATGAGCACAGTCGTGTATAAAAAGGGTTCAGCTGAACATAGAAATTCTATATGACCCAGCTATTCCACTGCTTGGAATACACACACACACAAAAAAAAAAAACAACTGAGAATTGAGGCACAAATGGAGAGTTGTATAATAATGTTTATAGCCATGTTATTCACCATTGCAAGAACATGGAAATAGCCCAACTGTCCAACCACAATTGAATGGATTGAGACAGTATGGTATATTCAAATGATGGAATACTATGCAGCATGCAGGAAAAATTATTTTGTAAATCACTACATAACTTGGGACCAAATATAAACTAGAGAGAATTATGCTAAGATAACTAATTCAGTCCCATAAAGACAAATATTGTACAAGACCATTATTGTAGAACATAAACGAGGATCCCAAGCAGGGAGGGTAGGAACAGAGGGGTGAGGATGGGCAGGGGTAGAGGCAGTGAGGTTATGGTTAATCATAGGGTCACACAATTTGATGTATGGAGGGAGGGGTATATAAAAGAAATGAGAAAGAATTGGTGTGAAAAATAATGTATACAAATTTTTTAAGTAGACCAGTATAAAATAAAAATTGTACTTAAATTTAAAATAAAGTTAATGAATTTTTATATCTTTTTAAAGATTTAAACAATCAAAATAAACATTTGTGGAAGATAATGATTTTTTGCATCACTAACTTGCCACCCTCCAGAAACCCTATGAACCTGGAGAAAGGAAGAAAGTTATATATGCATTTAGGTCTTTTGTTCAGGGTCACTATGAAGTTGCCTACAACTCACAGGCACTTAACAACAACATTGTGATATTCCTTCTTCAATGTGTTTGGTAAAAGCCAACACTTGTAGCACAAACCATTGTATTCTAACAACCTGTGAAGACATTCTATTGTATCAGTCTACTATTATCAAAGAGTAAACATGTCACATTTCAAATGCCTTTCTATTTTTTAAAAAAAATATTTTTA
>NW_006399806.1:10335934-10337274 GCF_000299155.1 Elephantulus edwardii | reverse complement strand
TGACCCCATGATTTCCCCCTTTTCTACCGTTAGTCTCTTGTGCCTTTCCTTTCTCTCCTTGGTCTTTCATACATATATTAATAGTTACCCTTCTATTTTACATTAATAGTTTTATGCAGTATTTGTCCTTATGACACTGAGTTAGTTCACTCAGCATAATACTCTCTAGATTCTCCCATGTTATATAGTATTTTACAAAATCATTATTAATGAGTGCTACATAGCATTCCATCATGTGATTGTATCACAAATTGCTCAATTAATTCCTTTCTTTATGGACATTTGGGCTGTTTCCACTTTCTTATTATTGTGAATAACACTACTATGAACATAGAGGTACATATCTCCATTCGTGTCTCGGTTTAATTCCCTTGTGGTATGTTTCTAGCTGTGCAATAGCTGAGCCATATGGAATTTCTATGTTTACTGTTTTTTGCAGAAACACCAAATTGCCTTCTAAAGTAATTATACCATTTTGTAATCCCACCAGCAGTGTATGAGAGTTCCAATCTCTCCACTTCCTCCCTAGCATTTATCACTTGCTGTCCTGTTAAATTTTGCCACTGCTGCTGGCATGAGGTGATATCTCAGGATTTTTATTCTGGCATCTCTGATTGCCAGAGAATATTAGAATTTCTTCATGTAGCTGTTAGCCATCTGAATATCTTCTGTGAAACATCTTCTTGTGTCTTTTGGACATAGAGTAATTGGGTTATCAGTCTTTTTCTTTTTTTTTTAACAAAAGTGTACAGAAAACTTATATTTCCATTCATTCACTGTTGCACATTTTCCTTCCTACCCACACCCTAGTTTGCTTTTCTCATTAAAAAGATTGTTTCCTTTTACACAATTTCCTCCCTCCTACCACCTCCAGTCCACTTTGCAATGCACATCTTATTTTTGAGTATTGCCATACAAATAATACATAATCATATATTTCTTTTAGACATGTCTTTTCCTCCTCTATGTCAATGCAGTATTATTTATCCCCTCTTTTCTTAATTTCCTCCCAACCCCTATCTAAGTTCTGTTTTATAACAGTGGTATTGTGCAGTATTTGTCCTTTTGTGACTAAGATATTTCACTCAGCATAATGTCCTCCAGGGTCACCCATTTTGTATAATATTTCATGAGTTACTTGTTTTTCAGTGCTGCATAATATTCCATTATGTGAATATACCACATTTTCTCTATCCATTCATTTTTAACAGGCACTTAGATTGCTTCCATCTCTTTGCTATTGAGAACAACACAGCAACAAACATGGGTGTCTATAAATCTATTACAGTGGCAGTTTTTGTTTATTTTAGGGTATTTTCTCAGTAATGCAATTGCTGGAT
>NW_006399806.1:10332630-10333919 GCF_000299155.1 Elephantulus edwardii | reverse complement strand
TCAAAAAACTTCTCCAACAGGGTAAAAAGGGAAGCCACAGACTGGGGAAAAATATTTGATAATGTTATGTCTGATAAAGGAATTATATCCAGAATTTATGGAATACTCTAGTACCTCGACGTAAACAACCCAATTGCAAAATGTAACACAGGATATAAATAGACACTTCATCAAAGAAGACATTCAGATGGAGTACAAACGCATAAAGAAATTTTCAAAATCCCTAGCTTTAAGAAAAATGCAAATCAAATCAACTATGAGACATCATCTCACACCAGTAACAATAGCAAAGGTCAGTCTATTTCTTGTGTAAGCTTTCATGTGAGATCCTTGTCTGATATGGAATTGCAAAATATTTTTCCCAGTAAATGAGTTTTCTTTTAATCCTATTGGAAGAAGTTTTTGATGCACACATAGACTTAATCTTTAGAAGGTCCCAGTCATTGATGTTAGCCTCTTCTGTTTGTACATTTCTAGCTATATTTACCACCCTATTTTTACCATGGGCTTGGCCTTCTAAGTTTGGTCCCATTTTGTCTCTTATGATCTCTATGGTTTGGGGCTTTACTTGTAGATCTCGGACCCATTTTGAGTTGATTTTTTGTATATAGCCTGAGATGTGGGTCTTTCATCAGCTTTCTGTACATAGAATTAAAGCTTTGCTAGCACCATTTGTTGAAAAGGTTTTTGTTTCCTCATTTGATAGGTTTTCTTTATTTGTCAAATACTGGTTGACAATAGATAGATTAATTTCTGGGTTCTTGACTGTGTTTCATTGATCTATGTGTCTTTCATTGTACCAGTTCCATGCTGTTTCAGTTATCACAGCTGTATAGCTGGCTTGAAACACTTCATTTTTATTTTTTCAGAAGTACTTTACTTATTTGGGGACTCTTATATAAATGTTTTTGCCAATTACCTTTTATATCTATTTAAAAAATCAATTTGGTGTCTGTATTAAAATTTCATTAAATGGTCATGATTAATTTTTTTATAAGTTGTTTGATTCTACTGGCCAATATTGTTGGTTTATTCCATTTGATTAAGGTGTTAAGTTAGAGCATTAATTTAGCTTCTTTCTTATGTGTTTGTTATTGCTATAAAATGCTGCCTAAGCTGAGACTGCCTTGGTTGCATCTCAGAAATTTTGGAATGTTGTATTTTCACAGGATTGAATTGGCTAACTGTATAGTTTAGATCTTCTGCATCTTTGTTAAGGTATGTTGTTGGTTTTTATAGACTTATCTTTGGTAAGAGTGGTGTGTTAAAGTCTCCTACCATTATTGTGG
>NW_006399806.1:10324516-10331388 GCF_000299155.1 Elephantulus edwardii | reverse complement strand
AGAGTAGAGGGCCAGCGCAGGAGGGGAAGACCCTCTATGAGGTGGATTGATTCAGTGACTGGAGTAATCAGGATGGGTGTGTCGGAGGCAATGAGATTGGCACAGGATAGAGCATGGTTTAGGGCTGTTGTACATAGGGTCGCTATGAGTCGCAAACGACTCACTTGGCGGCACATAACAACAACAACACAACAACATCATTTGGTGTGTAAATCTTATGTCTTCTTGATCTATTGTACCTTTAATCATTATATAGTGCCCTTCTTATACTTTATGGTGGTTTTCCACCTTCTAAAAAATCTATTTTGTCATAAATTCATGTTACCATGCCTGCTTTTTTTTGTGGATGCCATTTGCTTGAGCTATTTTTTCCCAGCCTTTGATTTTTTTAGTCTTTCTTTTTTCCTCATGTCTTATATGTGTCTCTTATAGGCAACTTGTTGATGAGCTTTGTTTTGTTTTGAAATTTTTTAAATACATTCTGCTACTCTTTTTCTCTTAATTGGTGCATTTAGCCCATTCGCATTTAGTGGGATTATTGATAGGCCAGGCTTTATCATTATCATTTTGCTGTGGTTTGGTGGTTTGTTTTGTTTTGTTTTGTTTTGTTTGTTTCTATGGTTCATCCACTTTTATTCAATGTCTCTGTGTGAAGGATTTCCCTTAGAATTTCTTGTATAGTTGGTCTAGTTTTCCTAAATTCCTTAAGTGCCTGCTTTTCTGCAAATGATCTTATTTCTCCTTCATATATGATGAACACTTTTGCTAGGTAAAAGATCCTTGACTCATAATTGTTGTCTTTTAACCCGTGTATATAATCATATTGTCTTTTTAGTTGCATGATTTCTACTGAGAAATCATAATTTCATTGTTTCTCCTTTGTAGATGACTCCTTTTCTCATGCTGCTATAAGTTTTTTACTCTCATATTTGGTTTGTGGACATCATTTCGCTTTCTACATCTTCAGTTTAAACTTTCACATGAGTAACCGGTGCTTTGACTCACCTTTCAGCCCTTGCCTAAATTTGATTGCTGATACTCAGCTTCTCCAAGAAATACTTCCACAGATATAGTCAATCTGATTCCTATGCAGCTGATCAGGTGAGGTTTATGTGTAAAGTCATTGTTTCTTTTAAAAAAGGTATTTTCAGTGAATAAATAAATTAAAATACAAAATTCGATCATTCTATTTCCAACCTCATTTCTACTACCAAGCCCATATTTTCTTACTCCTTCTTCACTGTTTTCAACTTTTGCATTCCAGTCACCAATTATCATTAATGCATTTGATTGTATGTTTGGTCAATTTTGGACTGTAAAATTTGGTAAAGGTTTTCAATTTCTTCCTCTTTGACTCTAGATGTAGGAGCATGTACTTGAATAATAGTCATATTAGCAGGTCTTCCTTGTATGTATTTGGATAATATCCTATCACTCACAACATTATATTTCAGGATAGAACTTGAAAATGATTTTTTTACTATGAATGTAAAAACTTCTTTTTTTTTTATATCATTCCCAGCATACTATACCATATGACTGTCTAATTCAAAGTGGCCAAAGCTAGTCCATCTCATCTCACTTAGGCCTGTTGTTGTTATGTGCCGTCGAGTCGTTTCCGACTCATAGCGACCCTATGCACAACAGCCCTAAACCCTGCTCTATCCTGCGCCAACCGCACTGCCTCTGATACACCCATCCCGATTACCCCAGTCACCAAATCAATCCATCTCATAGGAGGTCTTCCCCTCCTGCGCTGTCCCTCAACCCTCCCAAGCATGATGTCCCTCTCCAAGGACCCGTCCCTCCTGGCAACATGTCCAAATTATGTCAGACGAAGGCCCAGAATCCTTGCCTCCAAGGAGTAGCTTGGTTGAATCCTCTCCAAGATGAATCTGTTTGTTTTCCTGGCAGTCCATGGTACATTCAGTACCCTTCTCCAGCACCACAGCTCAAAAGCATCCACTCTCCTTCTGTCCTCCCTAGTCATTGTCCAGCTCTCTGATGCATAACAAGCGATTGCAAATACCATGGCCTGTATCAGGTGCACCTTAGTCTCCAGAGAGACACTGTTGCTCCTGAGTACCTTTGAGAGGTCCCTAACAGCAGACTTTCCCATCGTGATACGCTTTTTGATTTCCTGACTGCTGGTGCCAAGAGTGTTGACTGTGGAGCCGAGCAAACTGAAGCTGTGAACAATCTCAATCTCTTCGTCATCCATCCTGACGCTGCTAATTGGTCCAGTGGTGAGAATCTTTGTCTTCTTGACATTGAGCCTTAGTCCATACTGAAGGCTGCAGTTCTTGACCCTTCGCAGCAAATGCATGAGGTCCTTCTCAGTTTCAGCAAGCAGGGTTGTGTCATCTACATAACGCAGATTGTTAATAGATCTTCCACCAATTCTGATGCCACAATTCTCATAGAGCCCAGCCTCTCGGATAATCTGCTCTACATACATGTTGAAAAGGTATGGAGACAGGATGCATCCCTGGCGTATGCCCTTCCCAATTTTGAACCATGCAGTGTTACCTTGCTCTGTTCTGACTACTGCCTCTTGGTCCAAGTATAGGTTTCGTATTAGCACAATTAAATATTCTGGGATTCCCATTCTTCTCAGAGTCAGCCACAGTTTGTTATGATCCACACAGTCAAATGCCTTTGCATAATCAATGAAACACAGATAGACATTCTTCTGGTATGTCAATAGGCCTAGTATGTCAATATACATGTGCTCCATTTCATTTATCAGAATTTCTAGTTTTCCAACATTCAAGCTACACACGTTTCATTTTCCAATTATTAAAGGATTTGATTGACTTCCATTCTGGGCTTTACACTACTACTATCTGTGTTCCTTTACCATTCATAAGGTTTTCAGAGGTCTGTTATTTAAGAAGTAAGTGGCCAGTCCTGCTTCCTAGTCCATTTTACTCTGAAAGCTCTACTAAAATCTGTAAACCTTTGGCATTTGACATACGAGTAGCATAGCTTTCAGTATCACAACAAACAAGTTATCTAAATACAGCAAACTGACAGACAAGTGCTATACCAATTACAACAATGTTCCCCAACATAGCAAACTGACAATTTTTAACTCCATAGAAAATTAGTGCTGAATATATTTTATTTGAATTTCAAAATCATTTTAAGAGTTGAAACATTAAACACCAATGATGAAAGACCAGATGAGTTGTGGGATGATGTTAAGGATATTATCCATGAAGAGATCAAAAGATCATTACAAAGACAGAGGACAAAGGAAAAAAACAGAAATGGAAGTCAGAATAGATTCTGAAAATTGCACTAGAACATCAAGAAGCTAAAACAAAGGGAAAACATAACAAAGTAAAAGAGTTGAATAGAAGAATTAAAAGGACACCTTGAGAAGACAGAGTAAAGTAGTATAATGGAACGTGCAGAGAGTTAGAATTGCAGAGTAAAAAGAGAAAAACTCACTCTGGATATCTCAAGCTCAGACAACTGAAAAATAAATTTAAGCCTCAAGTCACAATTTTGGTAATATATCTGAATGAACCAGGAAGCATGAAAAGAAGATGGAGAAAATGCATAGAGTCACTGTACCAAAAAGAACTTACACTGAAAAATTTCAGGAGTACCACATAAGCAGGAGCCAATGGTAATGAAGGAGAAAGTGGAATATGCATTTTAGCACTGGCAAAAAAATAAAGCCCCAGAAATCAACGAAATACCAACTGACTTGTTTCAATTAACAGATGCAGCCCTATATCTGCTCACTAATCTATGCAAAGAAATTTGGAGGACAACTAAATGGCCAAAGGATTGGAAGAGGTCAAGTTTCTCCATGTCAATAAAATTGATCTGACTCCTTGTTTCTGGGGTGTTTATTTATGGCTTCCATTCTTTCTTCTGTCATTTTCACCTTGTCCCATAGCTGTTCATATAACTCCACACCAGTATGTTTCTTCTGGTTCCTTGTCTCTGTGATATTCTGTTTATTTGTGGCTTCCATTTTTTCCTTCCATAATTTGTACCTTCTTCAGTAGCTTCATGACTCCATGTCAATATATTTCTTCTGCTTCTCTGACTCTAGGATACTCACTGGGTCTGAAATATGCTCTGCTTTTTTTCAGATAAGGCTTACTTTGTTTTCTCATGATGTTCGAAGCTTCCTACTGCTTTCTTGATGTTATGTGAAGATTTTTTTTTTGGTATGTATTGGGCTATTTCTATTGTGTCTCCATAGGTTGTTTAGAGTTCTTTATCTTTATGAATTTATTGGTTAATTGTCCACTTAAATGTTCACTCTATGGGGCCATACTTTTTCAATAAATATGCAGAGCAGATTATCCAGGAGTCTGGGCTCTATGAGGAGAAATGTGGTATCAGGATTGGAGGAATCTTTGTTTTCTTGATATTGAGCCTCAATCCATATTGAAGACTGCCTGCAGCAAGCACTTCAGGTCCTTCTCAGTTTCAGCAGGGAGGGTTGTGTCATCTGCATAACACAGATTGTTGATTAGTCTTCCTCCACTGATGTCATCAAACAGATTTCTGTGTTGTCTATCAGGTGAGGCCTATGTGTTTAGTCATTATTTATGGTGTGTGTGTTGTTTTTTTTAAAATTTTTTCAGTAAATAAATCATTGCACAAAATTCTTCTTTGACCCATGAGATGGTCCTGTCATGGCCAGGATCCCCAGATGACAGAGTTTTTCTCCAAAGAAGTCATGTCCCTCCATCACCAGCACCTGAATGTGCTGGATCTGGGATTGAATCTCTCACTTGATTGCAGACTTCACTCCTGTATTGACCAATTTTGTCTTGTTTTGACTGCTAATATTAGGCTCTTCCATTGATTCTTTCCACTGATGTCATCAATCTGATTTCTGTGTTGTCTATCAGGTGAGGCCTATGTGTATAGTCACTATTTATGGTCTGGATTTTTTGTGGGATTTTAAAAAAATATCTTTTCAGTAAATAAATCATTGCACAAAATTCTATCACTTGATATCTAGCCTCATTTCTGTCACCAAGTCTTCATATTTTCCAACTACCTGTCCTTGTTTCCAATGTTTTCACATTAGTCATCATTTATTATTAATACATCTTGGTTGCATATTTATTCAATATACCCTATGTCTACCATTCTAGAATATTATGATCATTTATAAGGATTTGCTGTGTATATATCTACATTAAAATGTGCATGTTTTTGTGTGTCATCTAGTTGGAACCAACTCATAGCTGACCCCCCAGCAGTTTTTCAGAAGCAGTAAATTTCATGAGAAGAGATTGCTTATCCTTATTACATGGATCTGCTGTCAGCCTGCAGTTTTTAACTACATGCCTTTGGTATTGTTGCACAGCTTCTTACCATAAGGCCAACAGATTCCACTCCTGTATTGACCTCTTTTGTCTTGTTTTGACTGCTAATATTAGGCTCTTCCATTGATTCTATGCCCAAAATGTGCATAGAGACTCCTTTTGGAAATCATGAATATGTTGTGATGTTAAAGATCAAATGATAAGTAATGATGAGCTCAAACTATATCTTCTGATGCAATTTCCTCTAGTCAAGTGTCTAAAGCACCATTCAATTTCCTGAAATAGGATCTTTAAGAAAGGCATCAATTGACTATGTGGACCTCTAATAGCTATTACAAATCAAGACTTCAATTATTTAAGAGGTTTTATTTATATCATTGCTCTGTTGGGACAAATAAAGTTGAAATTTAAGCTGAAATGTTTTCTGTGATTTGTGAATCCACAGATGCCACTGGTATAGGCTGTAAGTTCACTTATCACTGGGTTTACATTAAGGACAGACCTTCAAAGCTGGCCCTGAACTATACAGTCAAAAATTTACTGGCCAGTACTCATGCTTTCAAATTCCACATGCCTTCTTAGAAGTTCACAGTTTACAAAAAAATTCTTTATCTCGGTAATATTTCTTTTATGATGATTAATTTCTTTTTACAGTCTATGATCTCCATACAAACCTCAAAAAGGTCAACTTGACATCCTGAATCTCACCCTTATCCAAATGCATACTATTTTATCTTGCACTAATCCATGACCCAAAATGGGATGTGAAGAGTCAAGCCCTTCTACTTTTATGTCAAACTTAAAAGTCTCTGGTCCTTCCCTGCTCTCTGGTCACCAGCACACATGGACAGTACTCCTGTAATCTGACCTCTGACTTTCTAGAGTTAATATTCAGCCTCTCTTGTTAAATCGGCTGATGGAGGACTGACTGCTCCTTGGAGGTCTTCTTGGTACCCATTTATGTGCAAACTAAGTTAACAATCCTGATATGACCTCTGCTTCATCTTAAATCCTTACTTCAAGAGCTCTCTCTCTCTTTTTTTTTTTCTTTCTTCATTTTTGGAGGGGTTTAGATACTTTATCTCTAGTAATTGTTAGTTGTTTTTTTGTGCCATTGAGTTGCCTGCGACTCACAGGTACTATATAAAATATTAATATCTATTTTTTCATTTACAACCCTCAAGAACAAATAAAGATTGAGTTTACAAAGATCTGATAACAGAAGACAATGACAACATTTTTTTTAAAAACTGAGGTATTTGACTTACACCAGAATCTACTTAGGGCAGAGTCCCAGATGTTCCCCTAGAAAACTACTTTCTTTAAGATTCAAGGAGCATTTTAGAAGGATAAAGAGTTCTTTTGATCTGTTCTCCTGGAGGTAAATCTTGTCCCAAACTGCCACACCATACTCAAACCCTAAACAAGAATCTTTATGAATAATTCTTAGCTGTGTTCCTACATTTAGACTCTTGATGCCTAAAGTGCTGGCACTAGTTCTCCTTGCCGAAAGGGTCTGACAATTGTCTGAGATCTTGCTTGTGGAAATAGGAAGAGTTGTTGTTG
>NW_006399806.1:10288608-10317856 GCF_000299155.1 Elephantulus edwardii | reverse complement strand
AACAACAACAACAACAACAACCTTGAGTACTGGGAATCCCCAGAACACTTGATTGTGCTCATGTGTAATCTGGACTTGGACCAAAAAGCAGTCCTCAGAGCAGAACAAGGAAATACTGCCTGGTTCAAAATCAGGGAAGGAATGTGTCGGGGAATGCATCCTGCCTCCAAACTTTTCATTCTCAAACAGATTGAAATATGCTGAACAGATCATGCAGGCTGTAATGTGGCATTAAGGTTGAAGAAGGACTCATCAACAGTCTGTACTACGCAAATGACATAGCCTTGTTTACCAAAACTGAGGAAGACTTGAAACATTTGATGCAGAAGGATAAGGACTTCAGTCTTCAATATTGATTGAAGTATCTCAATACTGATGTGGTATCTCAATTCCTCACCACCTGGCCAATAAACAGCAGCATGATAGATGGGAAAGAGATTGAGATTGTTAACAATTTCAGCTTGCTCAGTTCCACAGTCAACAGTCATAGCACCAGCAATCAGGAGTCAGGAAATGAAAAATTGAATTGTATTAGGAAAATCTGCTGTCAGAGACCTCTTCAGAATGCTAAAGAGCAATGGTGTCAGTCTAGAGAATAAGGTACACCTGATCCAAGTCATGGTCTTTGCAACGAATCAGAAAGCTGCACAAAGAATAAGCATGACAGAAGAATTTATTCCTTTGAGTATGGTGGTGGAGAAGAGTAGTGAACATACCACGGACTGCTAAAAGAACAGTTCTATCCTTGAGAGAGAGAAACAAATTTGTTCCTTGGAGGCAAGGATTTTGTATATCATTTGATATGCTTTGGGCCTTTGCCATGAAGGATCAATTTTGGAGAAGGAAATTATGCTTGGAGGGATGAAGGGACAGCACAAGAGAGGAAGACCTAGTAGGAGCTGGATTAGCACAGTAATGGGATTATTAGGGGTAAGTGTGTGCTCTGAGTCGCAGGCAACTAGGCAGCACAAAACAGCAACAATAGTAATGATACTTACCATAGACTATTAGAGCAAAGATAGGAGAGAAAAGAGACTCATGGCCATCACAGTGGCCTCTAGTGGCCAAAGAGCTGACCTGTTAATGGATGAGAGTCTGGATAATCCCCGTAAGATCAAAGTGATATCTTTCAGTTAAAAGTATTAGGGGGGAAAAGTATAAAAGACTGAAATGAACACAGACCAGTGGGAACCCTTGCAATTAAAGCCTGATTAGGCTATAAAATCCCTATGGGGTATCTCAAGATCAATGAAGAACTTCAGTCTGTGTTCTTTGACAGGATATTTTTACAACTCTCTGAGTTGTACAAAACTGAATAACACAGATAGTTATTGACCTTAATAACACAAATGAACTCTTCTGGTGTAGATAGAATCTATTTCCACCTTATTGAAAAGATGGTCTCTAAATATTACAATTACATGCACATAAGATGTTGAGTTTTATACCTATTAGCAAATTTACTTCACCATTCTCGATTGCCTATGTAGATCTATTCTTCAGATTCTCCTTTAAATGAGTTAGAACATTTCAATTATTAGTAGATAAGTTAAATAGAATCTTGACATATATTCCTTTGTGTCTGTATGAATGTCATGATTTTATATATGAAAAACTTTCGTGAAAACATTATTTAAAAATCACAATGCTCTTTGGAGAAAGAGTCAAGTTAAAAATAAAAAGTGTGCGCTTTATTGAATTTTTATTACATAAGAGATTACTCAGGGAATTGAAGTATTTGATCATAGCATGTCAAGAAATTCAGACAGCATTCTAGTCGATTTTATCAATGCCTTCCTATTTTCCTAATCATCTATTACCAATGTGTTTTTTTAATATCTTGAGAAATTCTGTTTCAAGCAAATCTGAGAAGAGAATAGCAACAGTTTCTCTCTAAACTTTATCAATATCACCAATTTTTGTTTGCACCTGCTTACTCCTAAGGAAAAAAAAAACTTGGTATCAAACTAGATTCTTGTTGGAAACACTGTCCTCATAACAGTTAGCCAGAAAAGATAAAAATCAGTAGAGGAAAGCCAAGAAGACAGATGAGTTATAGTCTACATAACGGCAAATGCCAGTGTATAGTGAGAGCAGCTACAAAATATCACCTTGCTGCATAAAAGAAGGCACTGCTTAGGATCTCATTGGGTGGCGTTTAATCACTGTCTAACTGCTTTCCGAATGGAAATATCTTCATTTAACCAAATCCATGGTCAGGTTGAACCATAGAGGATCTCGAAGTATATTAGGCATATTGATTAAGCAACATTCAACAAACTGTAGTCAACTATTTTATTAATTAGTATATTTAATAGTGAATGCAAGATTCTTAGATCAAATAGCAAGAGAATTAAGATAGTAAGCAATTCAAGTTGATATAATTCCTAACATACATACTTTATAAATTCAGTACATTTTTAGTGTGCTACTATGCACTCCATTTAATTGAATCAGCAGAGACACATGGGCCACAAATGATTATAGCCCATCTTATTGCTTATTTCAAACTTTTCAGTGGAAGACAATTCACTGTTGAAAAGTAAGCAGTTTTTATTTTCCTGAACGCCCATTTCTATGCAAAGCATGGATTTAATTTGCTCCAAATTCTATTTCTGTAAAATTAAAAGGCATAAATCAAATTTCTATATCCCATAACCAGTCCACCAAATGCATCTAACTTGGAAAAAAATTGAAGAAAGGAGGTGTGCCTCATAATTATAAGAATTAACAGAAATCTATTGAAAAGTCTCATAAATTAAAAAAAACCTTCTCAAATTATCCAACTACTCTTTTTGATCATACCTATTTTAAGTGTTTTCAAAGAGTTCTTTTATTGATTTATTTATCACTCAGAAGTGGCTAATAAAACTACAAGACTAGTCTGAACGTTTTAGCACCAAGAAATACAAACCCATGTATCTCATAAGCTGCAAGCTTTTAAAAGGTTGACACTTTTATTCTCCTCCCATTTCTGAGGTTGTCTGAAGACAGGAAAAGGGAGGAGAAGGGAGCAGTGTAGAACACCAGGGGAAATAAACGGCAGGCTTTTCTAATGCCCTTGCAAGAATTATCACTATTACTGATAGCTCATAATTTAAATGGCACTCTAAAAACTGAAATGGTGTCTTCACTTCCATCATGTTGTCTGTGCCTTCCAACTTAAGCATGGTTATTATTCTTCCCATTATAGAGATAAACAAACTCTGAGATATTCAATGAAACATGCAGCTAGGGGAAAAGTCAGCCCTTGAACTGCAGTTGTCTGGGTCCAATATTATTTCTGCAACCTACTGCAGTTCTGCTCACATCCTAGACCCTCCTTTAGAACAAATTTCCATTTTGGTAAATGGGAGAAACAGGGTAACAACTTGAACTGCACTTGGCACCCTGACAAATGGCCCAGGCACTTAATTGGGATGCTTGCCAAGGAATAGAGTTAGTGCAGTGCATTTCCAATGGCTCTAAACAGCAGATGAATTGCACATCAATTTATTTAAATAGCAAGACGGCAAGCCTATTCATGGCCATTACCAGGTGCGGATTGATGCCTGCTAGCATAGATTTCCAACTGCGAAGCCCTTTAGTCGCTCCGTGTGGCTTCCCCACTCCATTATGCCTGTTAAATGAATCAATCTTACCTTAATATCATTCTTAAATATTTAATGCCAAGTTGCAATGCTGCCTTTTAAAACCAGTTGGTAAAATAAAAGCAAAAATGGTTCAGCAGGATGCACCACACCTCAGCAGCCTCCACTCTTCCCCATGATTACTCACTGGGGTGGGTAGTTTGGCCCTGGGGTGGGCCAATTAAAAGGATTTATTTGCCAGTGTAACAATCTAGGCAGCAGCAAAAGGAACTGCGGTTACAGAAGAGAGTCAGCCATTTAAGGTTTATTTTCCTGGTTCAATCTATATTTGTTGTATTGCAGAGCTTGACCCAGAAAATCATTCTCAACACTTTATCAATGTATTGTGCCTTTACAGGCATCCTGCAGAGGACTGCATGGGAGAAAGTGAGACGACCATTTTTGCAAAGACGGTTCAGTCTTGTCTCTAGGGAATGCCCAAGATGCAAATAGTTAACTAGCAGGACTTTCAGGAAATTAAGATACTAAAATTAAATCATTCCAACTACCTCAATTGTTTTTAAGAATTGATAGGTGATCCCACCAAGGTATGGTGCTCTGTGTTTTTCTACTTTCTGCGATGGAGCTGGCATTTTAATATTTGCTTTTTAAAGCCTTTCACATCTGTATTCATTTGTTCCTTAAACCAGTTCTCTGAAGTGTTCTGATAATTGCCTTGCCTGTTCTTTACTGTCTTCCCAATGGTGCTAATGTTACTCTTTTCTCTTTTCTTTACCTGTTAATGGTTATGCAGAAAAAGGAAGCCCACATGTAAAATATTTATTTCTCCCCCCCAACCTAGTTTTGTGGAAAAGTCTCCAATCACTTGAGTGTGGTATACACCTTTGTTTATCATATTTCCTCCCTATGCTTTATATCAATTCTCTCTCTCTCTCTCTCTCACACACACACACACACACACACACACACACACACTATATGCTCTGGTGGCTTAGTAAGTGAGGAGTTAACACAGTCAACCCAAACACAGGTGGTTTAAATCAATCAATGGCTGCATGGAAGAAAAATGGGCAATATCCTCCCTTAAAATTTGCAACTTCTACAACCAATGATAAATAGATAGATGATAGATAGATAGATAGATATGATAGATATGATGACAGATGATAGATAGATAGATATAGATGATTGATAGATAGATATGACTGATAGATAAGAGAGATGATAGATAAGAGAGATGTTAGATATGATAGAGAAATAAGAGAGAGCTGATAGATATGATAGATAAGAGAGATGATAGATAGATAGATAGATAGGTAGATAGATAGATAGATAGATAGATGATAGAGAAATGATAGGTAGGTAGGTAGATAGATAGATAGATATGATGTTGTTGATAATGTTGTTATTGTTATTGTTGTGTCCTGGTCTGTGTTGAAGAGGTTGAATACAAGTTTCTCCTTGGAGGCTAGGATTTTGAAACTCTTTCTCACATACTTTGGGCATGTGGCCAGGAGAGACTGATCCTTAGAGAAGAGGACATCATGCTCAGAAGGGTGGAGGGACGGTGTAGGAGAGGAAGGCCCTAGATGAGATGGATTGATACAGTAACTGGGGCAATGAGAGCAGGTGTATCAGAGTCTGTGAGACTGGCTCAGGACAGAGCAGTGTTCAGAGCTGTTGTACATAGGGTCGTTATGAGTCACAGGTGACTCAGCTTCACCTAACTGTCAAGTGAGAACTGACTCATAGCTGACCCTCCAGCAGGTTCTCAGAGGCAGTAACTCTCACAGGAGAATACTGTTCATCTTTCTCCTGCAGAGCCACAGCTGGATTAAACCAGGCTCCTTTGCCTTGGCAGCACGATTCCTTCCCACTAAACCACCAGAGCTCATTATAGATACATATGGATTTATATGTACACATACACATGTCTATGTATACATATGCTATTGTTATGTGCCACCAAGTTGAAACAAACCCATAGCTCATCCTCCAGTAGGTTTTCAGAGAAAGTTAATCACAAAAGAGATTACACATCCATCTCCTGTGGAGCAGCTGGTGGATTTGAACCATGTACTTTTAGGACTGCAGTGTAGTTTCTTACCAGTAGGCCAACAGAGCTCCCTAGGTTGATATATATACACATACACATAGTAGTAAGAAGATGTGCTGAAAACCCAGACGTACATAGTTCAAATCCCCCAGAGCTCCATTGAAGAAAACTGGGCAATCTCCTTGGTGTGATTTACTGTCTTTGAAAACAGCCTGGAAGGTCAGCTATAGATCAGTTCCAACTGAAAGGTACACAACTACAAATATATCAAGAAGACAAAGATTCTCACCACTGCACCAATTGGCAGCACCATGATGTATTGAGAAGAGATTAAGGTTGTTAACAATTACAGCTTGCTCAGCTCCTCAATCAACACTTTTAGCACCAACAGGCAAGAAATCAAAATATGAATTGCATTGGGAAAATATGCTGTTAGGGACCTCTCCAAAGTACTGAAAAGCAATGATGTCAGTCTAGAGACTAAGGTGTGCCTAATCAAGGCCATGGTCTTTGCAATTACTTGCTATGTATCAGAGAGCTGGACAGTGACTAAGGATGGCAGAAGAAGAATCAATGCCTTCAAATTATGGTGCTGGAGAAGAGTCGTGAACATACATAGACTGAAAAAAAAAACCAAAAAAAAAAAAACACAACAAGTAGGTCTGTCTAGTAGTGGGTGAACCCAAGTTTCCCTTTGGAGGCTAGGATTTTGAAGCTCCATCTCACATACTTTGGGTGTGTAGCTAGGAGAGAACAGTCCTTGGAGAAGGGTATCATGCTTGAAAGGGTGGAGGGACAACACAGGAGAGGAAGACCCTGGATGAGATGGATTAATACAGTAACTGAGGCAATGGGGGTTGGTGTGTCGGAATTAGACTGGCTCAGGACAGGGTAGGGTTCAGAGCTGCTATATGGGTCACAGCTGATATTGAGCTTCTCCAGCGGTTCTTTCCACAGATGTAATCGATCTGATTCCTATGCATACCATCAGGTGAAATCCAAGTATATAATCTGCATTTATGTCACTTAAAAAATGTATTTGCTATGAATAAGTCATTGTGCAAAATTTGATCATTCTCTCTCCAGCTCCATTTCTATCACCGAGTCCATGTTTTCCAACTACTGAATCTTCTTCTCTGTTCCCAACTTTTGCATTCCAGTCACCCATTATTATCAATGCATCTTGATTGCATGTTCGATTGATCTCCAATTGTAAAAGTTGGTAAAAATCTTCTATATCCTCTTCCCTGGCTCTGGTTGTTGGTGCATATATTTGAATGATAGTGGTATTCACTGGACTTCCTTGTATGCATATAGATATTATCCTGTCACTGACAATATTGTAATTCAAGATGGATCTAGCAATGACTTTTTTAACTATGAAAGCAACTCCATTTTTTCCTCATGTTTTCATCTCCAGAGTAATATATCAAATGATCATCTGACTCAAATAACAACATGTGGGTCACAGAAGACTTGACAGCACATAACAACATATACACACACACACACACACAGAGAGAGCTCTTATGATTGAATATATATTCATTGTCATGAAGTAAAAATTCATAGCTGATTATATATATAATTTTATTATTATTTTATGTATCATATATTTGTGTGTAATATATATTTTTGTTGTCATTGTTATATTGTTATATGCAGTCAAGTCGCCTGCAACACATAGCGACCCTGTATACAATAGCTCTGAATCCTGTCATGTCCTGAGCCTGTCACACTGACTCAAACACACCTACTCCCACTGTCCCAGTTACCATGCCAATCCATTTCATCCTGGATCTTCCTCTTCTTCACTGTCCCTCTACCCTTCCAAGCATGATGTCCTTTTCCCAGGACAGGTCCCTCTAAGTGTACTCTATTTTACATATTGTTTTCAAAAGGCTGTTATTTCAGAAGTTTTCAGAAACCATTAAATGCACAGGAGATTGCTCATCATTTTCCCACTGAGCAGCTGTTGGCTTCAAACTTCAAACCACATGTTTTCGGGATTGCTGTACAGATTCTTGTTATTAGGCCACCTGAGACAGATAGATAGATAGATAGATAGATAGATAGATAGATAGATAGATAGATAGATAGATAGATATGACAGAGATAGCTACACACACACATACACACACATACACACATTAATTGACTTATAGATGACCCTTCAGAGACTGGAAATTGAACAGGAAAAGATTGCCCAACTTTCATGAACCTCTAGTGGGTTCATTACCACCAGAGAAATGCCACCTTTGTGTTAACAGTGCAACTTCCTACCACCTGAGCTTCCTCATATCAGCTGAGGTGGTTTCAAACTAATGAACAAAAAAAAATAAGTAAATCTAAAACTCAGGTCTCCCTTTCAAGAAAGAAAAGAATCTTATTGAAGCAAAATTTTCCTAAGAGTAAAGATTCTAGCAGTAAGTATGGTTTAATTTCTCTATAAATTAAGACATATATATAAACTTTAACCTCTCTATACATTAAGACTCAGTAATGCTAACTATTTAGGTAGCGTGATAGTGGGGCAGAGAAGAGTGCTATATAGTAGTTGACAAAAGGCGCTTGGCTAAGAATTGGGTCCAGGCTCTGTCCAGAAACCCTGTGTAGGTCTTCTGCCTTATGACCAATCTACCCTAAAATGAAAAATTAGTTTAGATCCTTGCTATATTTGGTGTGGTTCACTTGAACCCTGCCTGCATCCTGCTAGAAATGCACTCAGAAACTGTCAGAATCTACAAATACACAAACTCCACAGGTGGGTCACATCCATGGCAAAGTTTCCAAAACACTCTCTTCCAAAATTCTATTGAAAGTCTGAATTTTATTTTTTTTAAATAAAATTTTATTTTAATTGTGATTTTAACAAACATTTACAGAGAAGTTATATTTTCATTCATTTATTTTTGCACATTTTATCCCCTTGTTCTCCCATCTGCCTTCCTCAGTTCACTTTTTTTTTTTAATATTCATTCATTGTTGCACAATTACCTACCTCCCCCAAAAAAACACACACACCAGTCCTCTTTGCAATGATGTATCTCTTACTCTAGGCTATTGTCGTATATATAATGCCTAATCATATAACCATTTCCGACAGTTCTTTCTTTCATCTGTTCCAATGCAATGGTTAAGATCTTTCCACTCATATTGTTTTCTCCTCCCAACCCCCATGTCAGACCTGCTTTCTAACAGTGATGCTATGCAGTATTTGCACTTTTGTGACTGAGATATTTCACTCAGCATGACGTCCTCCACGGTCCTCCGTATTTTGTAATGTTTTACAAGTTCATTATTTTCAGTGCTGCATAGTATTCCATTGTATCGTTGTATGACTGACTATACCCTTTTTTTCCTATTCATTCACTTGTTGATTAGCACTTGGGTTGTTTCCATCTCTTTGCTTTTATAAATAACACAGCAATAAACATGGGTGTGCGTATAGCTGTTTAGATGTTGGTTGTGGTTTCTTTAGAGTATATTTCCAGTAGTGGAAATTCTGAGTGAAATGCCATTTCTATTTTCAACTTTTTGAGAAGTAGTTGAAGTGTAAAATGGTCAATTTTATTTCTTTTAAGTTATTTTAAAACAGGAACTTAAACACTGTTAGTGACCCTTTCAAAACCAATTATCTATGTCCATGAGATGACCCAGTGGACTCTCATACACTTGCATAACTCTAGACTCATTGCAATTTCTTGTACGAACACTACTTCCCAATACTTTCCCAGTTCAATAGAGCTACTTCAGCTTTGAGTGTCAGAGTCCCAGCCTAACCAGCTGCTGGCTTGAGGACACTGTCATTGTCACTATAGGTTTATTGAAGGAAAGGCTCTGGGCACCAGCCTCTTCTCATTCAATTCCACAGGTAAAAATCGAGTCTGCTTAACATCTGAGAAGACTCCAGAAGAATAATTCTACTCAGCATAATGTCCTCCAGGATCACCCACTTTGAAAAATATTGCATGAGTTCTTTGTTTTTCAATGCGGTGTAGTATTCCATTGTGTGGATATACTAAAGCTTCTCTATCCATTCGTTTGTTGATGGGCCCTTAGGTTGCTTCCAACTCTTTGCTATTGTAAACAAAGCTACATTAAACATGGGTGTGCATATATTTGCTTGGATGGCAGACATGGTCTCTCTGGAGTATATTCACAAAGGGACAAATACTGCATGATGCCACTGTTGTAGAATGGGTCTGACATCAGGGTTGGGGTATGACAGAAAAATCTGGATAAATTATGTATATTGTATTGAAACAGATGAGGGAAAGAACAGATTAGAAGTGATATATGATTGAGTATTATGGTTAGCACAGGAATCCAGAATTAAGGTTGCATAGAGAAGTGTACTCGGGGTTGGGGGTGGGGAGGAAGGGATGTGGGAATTGTATACTAATGAAGGAATTTTTTTTCTTTTTCTCTTCAGAGGGGGGAGCAAGCTGGTGAGGAGGGGTGGGAAGGGAGAAAAGTGTGGCAATGAATGAATGGAAATCCAAAACCTCTGTAAATGTCTATTAAAATTAATAATAATAATAATTAAAAACCTAAAAAAAAAGAATAATTCTAAAACTTCCAGAATTCAACATGTCACTTCAAATACCTTCAATAAATCAAAATGGGTGAATTCAAGGGAAAGATGAGAAATAAAGTCCAAAAAACTCCCGACAGGAAGAGATTGCAGATTTATTATATGGAGGTATGACTAAGAGAACGTAAAACTGAAAATGCAATCAAACCTAAAAATCGAGATAGAATGACTTTGGTTGGCATGATGAAAGGTCAGCATGACTTTCCAGAAAAATCACATGCAGGAAAACAGGCCATTTGTAAAGGAACGATTATTTGAAAGTGGCATTTGTTTCTCAAAAATTATATTTGACATTCTTTCCCACCTGCTCTAAATTTAAGAATCCATTCCCAAAGAATGTGTTAAAATATCCTAGTCTGGTGAGTACAACTTGTGTTTGCTCCTTTTATAGGCAGACTTTGTTTCTCTTACTTATTCAGACACTGGCTGTGCAGTTCCTTCTGCTGTTTTGGTGAAAACCAATGTTCCCCAGTCTTCAGGGTGTGCCAATGCAAAGTACACTTTTGTTTTTGCAGCCTTTCTAATTCAAATGTTGTGGTTTTACAGTAGTGTCTAATGAATCCCCTGATTATGATTCTGCCTAGGCAATGGCCCCTTACAAATTTCACTGGGACCCATTCTCTATACCCAGAGTTTGGAAGTAGCTGTATATACAAAGAGTGGTTCATTTTTTCTGAGTTAAAAAGATAGAAAAGAATTAAGTCCTTTTCCATCCTCCGTCTTTATTCATCTAGCTTTCTATTCTTCGGAGTGGAACTCTTAGGGGACATTCATGGGCTCCTGCCCACAGCCCACATTGATATGTCTCTCCCTTTGCCCAGAGATCTGTGTTCTTGTTTTACAAAAGTAGAAAGCCCTTTCCCACACAGGGCCTTAAATTAGTATCCTGTGTGTCATACACACCCCTTCTTAGTCATACAGTGAATTTGCATAACATTTTTTGGGACTGAGACTATCATAGCTGAGAAGTTCCTTCTCTTTGCAGATTCTCTGACTTTTAATTCACCTTGAAAAATTATAACAGTAAATAAAATTGTGTAGATATGAAAACTTAGGCTCAGTGGGTAAGCAACTTGAGCTTAAACCTAAACTCTCAGGACCTTTGAGTCCTTAAGCCCAGTTATCTATTTTTACAGATATGGAAATAAGTCCAGAGGTAAAGCAATATGAGCTAAATCACATCAGTTTTGGTACAGATTTCACTGGCTTCTGAACAACTGTACCTCTGAAACTTAATCCAGGTAAAGTTTTGTGAGTTTGTTGTTGTTGTTTGTCAATAGCGGTGAACAGAACAGGCTCTACAACGGCTTCCAGCAATCCTTGCCACCTGATACTGACACCTTTCTCTCCCTCAGAGTGTGACCCTGAGCTGTGGCTTTTCTCTAACCGATAGAACTCAGCAAAGATCATTAAATAACTCTTCACAGTTTTAAGTTCTTCCTTGCCATCAGACTGTATATGGCTTCTCTTCCTTGCTGACTTTGATAGTATAAAAAACGTCCACATGATAAGATAACTTCCATCAACCATCCAGCAAAAAAGTGAGTGGAATCTTACTGACAGGCACTTGCTCCTAAAAATTGATCAAGTAAAACTTCTTGTCAACATCTTAATTGCAAACTTGTAAGAAACTCTGAAGCTAAGCCATGTGAAGACCACTGGTTCATAAAAGTGTGAATAATAAATGTGTATTGTTTTAAGCAGCTAAGTTTGTGTTCATTTAGTGCACAGCAACAGATAACTAATTTATGAAGATTAATTTTTATCTACTCCTGAATTTGTTCTAGAAGTACTTGTGGATCAATTCAAGATCAAAACAGATTAAAATAGCTAAGCTCAAGATCTTGAACACATCACTTGTTATAGCACTGTATTACATTATAAGCCACTTAAGGGTAAAGCCTCTATATTATACTTCACTGATCCTCAAGTACTTAGCAATGTGCTTTCTCAGCTCACACCAGCTGCTTGGGAAATATTTATTTAACAAATTAATTTTCTTTTCAACCAGAGTAATGTGAAGTTATCCACTGAAGACTCTTGGATAACTTGTTATAAGAAAATTTTACATAAAAAGATACTCACATGTCATTTACTAAAGAAAAGCTAAAGATATCCCCAATATCCAACAACAGAAAGCAAATTCATTAAATCATAATACATCCATACTGTGGAATACTAGCCATCATTTCAGAGAACGGGTAAATTTTTTATCTACCAATAATAGAGAAAACGTGAAGAATACTCTGTACAAATTATCTATTGTGTCCTTTTTTAAAGTACTTGTTTCACAAATTTGTGTGGACACAGAAAATGAGTAGGAATACAAGCACCAAACTGCTAAAGTACACAGGGGATCCCTGGTGGCCTAATGGGAAGAAGCTGTGCTGTAATCCCAAAAACAAGCAGTTTGAGTCCACCATTGGGGAAAAAGATGGCTAATCTCATCCCATGCAATTCATTGCCTCTGAAAACTCACTAGATGATCAGCTACGGGTCTGTTATGACTCAATGATACACAACAACAACTAAGATACTCATGTGGCATAGTGTGTTATGCTGCTAATCTAAAGACTACATGTCTCTGTTAATTCAAAATCGCCAACAGCTCCAAAGAACAAAGATGAACAGTTTCCTCCCATTGGGATTTACAACATCAGAAATTCAATGAAGGGTTTCCAGTAAGTTGGAATTTACTCAGTTTTGAGTGAGAGCTGAAAGTGTTGGTAAGTGAGTGGAGGCAAATGAAGAGGGAGTGACATTACCTTTTTAAGCTATATCAAGTTACAAGTTCTCTTTTAAATGTTTGTAGGTTGTGTCACTAGAGACATTATAGTCAATGTCAGATGGATTCTGGGGGGAAGCAAAGAGTACCCGAGGAAAGTCTATCTGTGTTTCATTGACTATGCAAAGGTTTTTGACTGTGTAGATTACAACAAACTGTGGCTAATCTTGAGGAGAACGGGAATCCCAGAACACTTGACTGTGCTTATGCAGAATGTATACTTGGATTTGGAAGCAGTCCTCAGAACAAAGCAGGGAAACACTGCATTGTTCAAAATCAGCAAGGGAATGCATCAGCAGTGCATCCTGTCTCCATATCTTTTCAATCTATATGCAAAAAATATCATTTGGGAGGTTGGGCTTTATGAGGAGGAATGTGGCATCAGAATTGGAGGAAGACTCATCAACAAACCATAATATGCAGACGACACAACATTGCTTGCTGAAACTGAGGCAGACATGAAGTGCTTGCTGCAGAAGGTCAAGGACTATAGTCTTCAATACGGATTAAAGATCAATATCAAGAAGACAAAGGTTCTCACCACTGGGCTACCTGGCAGCACCATGAGTCATGGAGAAGAGATTGAGGTTGAAAGTTACAGCTTGCTCAGCTCCACAATCAATAGTTTTAGTACCAGCTGTAAGGAAATCAAAAGGCAAATTGTGTATTGAGAAGCAGTGATGTCAGTCTAGAGACTAAAGTGAAACTCATCCATGAGTCTTTGCAATTACTTTGTATGCATCAGAGAGCTAGATAATGATCAAGGATGACAGAAGAAGAATCGATGCCTTGGAACTATGGTGCTGGAGAAAAGTTTTGAAATACCATGGACTACCAAGAAAACAAATAGTAGAGGGTGAAACCAAGTTTCTCCTTGGAGACTAGGATTTTGAAGCTCTGTCTCACATACTTTTGGCATGTGGCCAGTCAGGACTAATCCTTAGAGAATGATATCATGCTTGGAAGAGTGGAGAGACAGCACAGGAGAGGAAGACCCCGGACCACATGGATTGATACAGTAACGAGTACAATGGGAGTAAGCACATCAGAGTCAGTGGACTGGCTCAGGACTGAGCAGGCTTCAGAGATATTATACAGAGGGTTGCTCTGAGTTGAAGGCAACTTGATGGCATATAACAATAATACCAAATGTATATATATTATGTATCATTACATAATCATTGTGATTTTTAAAATTCAATAAAAGTGAAAACAAGGCCCAAAGCATTGTCTTCACAAAGGTTGCTTCCTTTAGGTCCCTTCCAAACTCTAAGATTTGGAAAAATAGCCTATTTCTCCATTAGGTTGGATGAAATTCTTGGGGACAAAAAAACCCTGAGAAATAATCTGCAGGATTATAAACACACAAAATGTTTGAAACTGATTTTGGTATTATATTTCCACAAAACATTTAAATAATGTGGGATGTCTCTGAAGAAAATTTTTCTTGAAGACTGGATGTATCATTTTTGTAAATGTTTTAGAGTCACTATTTAAAACAAAATTTTTACTTTCTTGTGTACCAGTACCTCTCAAGTTCTTTGTAAAAAGTAAGGCTAGGGAGTGTTAGCTTAAGCTGAAGGAAGGCATGTAGCAACAACACAACATCGGACTGTGAAATAATGAAAGTCTTACCATGCTAACTTTTTTTAAAACCCACACACTTCTCTTGATACTTGTAGTGTATTACATCCAGTGCTTTTCAATGAGTTTTCTCCTGTGAACTCTAAGATGTCATAGTGTTCATGTAAAACTTTGACTACAAAAGAGGTTGAGCAGATTACCTAAAAGTTTTCCACTATACTACTCTGTGTTTCTTTGGTTCCCCATCTGTCTGTATTTGGCTATTTATCATATAGATCATGATTCTCCACATATGTTCTTATACTTTGTGCACACACAGCCCTTGCTCCTCAAAATATCAGGGTTACTACTTCTCAGTCTGCCATATACCCTACTAACACTCTAGAGAATGTGTATTTGTTATCCAATTAAACTAGAGGAATAAAGTGTGGAGATATCTTCTTTTATGGATATCTTCTTTTATGAAAATTTTAGGCTTGCCTTCATGGAAATCATCCTTTTCAAGATACAAGCAAAAATACACATCTTTTATACAAGAGTTGATTCAAATATCTATCACAAATGGTCTACTTTGGCCACATGAATTAACTTAATGATATGTAAACTATTCAATACACATTTTGAAAGTGAAAACAGTGAGATATTTTTCATTTCTCTTCAAAAAGGGAGAAATGCATGAAAAAAACAAATCTGTAAATAGTGTTTTCAATAGCATAAATTGGTACATATCAAATGGTGCCAAGGAATAAGACTTACTATAACTCTTTAAATTACTGATACTATAAAAGGTATTTCTGTAAAAAAAAATCTTCTTATTAGAATATTCAAAATAAACAAATTATTATTTCCTTTGAATTTACCAGCTGCTACACATTGCAATGATTTTGGTATGTTGTTGTTAGGTGCCATCAAGTCATAGATGACTCATAGCAACCCTGTGAATGAAAAGCCTGAGTACTGTTCATAGATTTTCCAGAGGCAAGCCATTTCGGAAGTGGATGCCACTCCTGCTTCCAAGCTTATTTTAATTGAGAATCTCCACCAAACACTGTCCACCATGGGTAACCATTATCACATTTGGGACATTGGTGTCACAGTGTCAACAATCACGAGTTACCTCTGTACAGCAATGCACAGACCAATGCTATACTACCTAGAAGAATGTTTGACAAAAAACCAATTTCAACCAGGCCTCAGAGCCGCAGATTAAAATCACCCACCTTGAGCTTGATATACATTGCCATAGTTTTTTGTTCATATGTAAGTCATCTTTATTTTAAAGTAGCTTGTGTGATGTTGTAGAAGAGTATTGACCATACCATGGACAGCCAGGAGAACAAATAGGTCTGTCTTGGAGAGGGTGAAATAAAATCCATCTCACATACTTTGGGCACATGGCCAAGAAGGACTTATCCTTGAAGAAGCACATCATGCTTGAAAGAGTGGAGGGACAACACAGGAGATGAAGAACCTGGAGGAGATGGATTGATATGATAACTGGGGACATGGTATTACAATTATTGTAGTCAATGAGACTGGCTTGGATAGGGCAGGGCTCAGAGCTATTGCATGTAGACTCATTATGAGTTGCAGACAACTTGATGGCACATAACAATAAGGATGAAAGATACTTGATTATTAAATACTTCAATTATAGTAAAACAACTGATACTTCTATTATTGCATCAGGATTGGAAGAAGACTTATCAACAACCTATATTATACATATGACACAACTTTGCTTGCTGAAACTGAGGTGGACCTGAAGCTCTTGCTACAGAAGGTCAAGGTCTTCAATATGGATTGAATCTCAGCATAAAGAAGACAAAGGTTCTCTCCACTAGGCCAATTAATTGGCAGCACCCTGATGCATGGAGAAGAGATTGAGGTTGTCAAAAATTACAGGTTGCTCAGCTCCACAATCAACACTCTTGTCACCAGCAGTCAGGAAATCAAAAGAAGAATTTCACTGAGAAAATCTGCTGTCAGGAACCTCTTCAGAGTACTGAGAAGCAATGATTTCAGTCTAGAGACCAAGGTGCACCTGATATAGTCCTTGGTCTTTGCAATTATTCATTATGCATCAGAAATCTGGACAATAAGTAAGGATGACATAAGAAAAATTAAAGCCCTTGAGTGTTGGAAAAGAGACTTCAACATACCACGGATGGCCAAGAAAACAAACAAATCTTTCTTGGTGAAAATGAAACCAAATTTCTCCTTGGAGGCTAGTATTTTGAAGCTCTGTCTCACATACTTTGGGCATGTGGCCAGAAGAGACTGGTCCTTGGAGAATGACATCATGCTCAGAAGGGTGGAGGGGCAGCACAGGAGAGGAAGACCCCAGATGAGATGGATTGATAGAGTAACTGGGGTAATGAGGGTAGGTATATCAGAGTCAGTGAGAGTAGCTCAGAATAGGACAGGCTTCAGAATTGTTGTACATAGGGTCACTATGAGTTGCAGGCAATGCAATGCACATAACAATAGCAACAACAACTTCTATTACTGGAACCACAAATAACCTAGAGATTGAATTGGTTTCCTGGAAATTCAAGAGCCTGCTTTGTGGAACACACTTGTCTTCCAGAGTCTATGTACTGTTGTTGTTTTTGTTGTTGTTCTTGTTGTTATAACTATTAGACCAAGTGAATTGAACTCCACGTATTTAAACTTATAACTTTCAAAGGTTTGTTTGAGATAAAAAAACTCTTAAAAATTGGAATAAATAAATTGTAGAGCAGGAAAAAAACCTTAGAAATTAATTGATTTAACTTGCTCACTTAAATTAATAAATGGAGATATTTTGTTCTTATAGAAGCTATGATATGTTTTACCTTAGTGATGAATAACCAGAGAAGATGATCTACACAAGATTACAAAGCTTGCAAAGCAAAGTAACTTCATTTTCCATTCATATCTGTATGAATCTGTATGACTAAAAGGTTCTCAGTCCAAGGCACATTTTTGGTCTTGGTAAAAGTCCTAAAAATCAAGGCTACAGTTTACAGATATCCAAGGACAGAGAATTCTTTAAAAGAAATATCAAAAAACTCTGAAATATCAATAAAAGATGGATCTTTATAATCCATGCCATGATCATCGCAGCAATGGTCACAATTGCTAAAAGACAGAACAAGCTAAGTGGACCTCAGTTTGTAAATGAATAAATAAAAAGTGACACATTCATACATTTGAATAATGCTCAGCTGTAAAGAAAAATTAGTTGCTGATATCTCTTACAATATGCATAAACCAAGAGCACAGTATACTAACAAGTCAATCTCACACACACAAGAGTATGCTCTCACTTTTATAAAATCACAGGAATAGATAAATATACAGAAACTAACATTTGATAGTATTTGATAGCTTTCACACTCTGTTGTATCATTTTTTTAATAAACATAAACATAGATCTCTTCTAACCTCTTGGCCAGGTATTTGTCTTCCAAAGTTTTTGGTTAGACAGAACATTCAGAAATTCATTTGTTGAAACCTTATTTTTGCCAGTGCCTCCAGTGCAGCTTTGGCTTCTTCCCTTGGTATCATTTGTTCTTGAGCATTGTATGGTTCCTGAAATGATTCACAGTAGATCTATTATTTTTTGGTACAGTGACATGGACACTACGAGTTCTTTCCTTTTTGTTTGGTCCTTGCTGCTTCATTCAGTATGTTGCCCATGGAATACTTCAGAATTGCAACTTGAAGTCTGAATTTGTTCTTCAATGTTATCTGCTTGAGAAATGCTGAACCTCTTTTTCTTTTGTTTTCTAATGTCACGTCTTTGCAAAGCTGTAAAGAAATTGAAATTTAATTCCAACACTTTGTCTTCCAGAACTACTTTTGAAATTTCCTGTTCAGCTCTCTGATTTCACCATTTCTGCCTTTTACTTCTCTATAGTCTATTCTGACATTGACATTTATTTTGTAATTTCTTTCTTTCTTGTCTTTTTAATGATTTTTTCTTTTATTCATGTATGATGCCTTGATATCATTTCACAACTCATGTGGTTTTCAATTATTAGAGTTCTGTGCATTGATACATTAATATCACACACAAATAAAATCTTGATAAGATAATTGAAAAACAGCTGGAATGGAGAACTACCAGAAAATCAAAATGGATTCAGAAGATTCATGGAACCATGTTTGCTTGTGTCCTATCATCTATTCAAAAACACTTTATTTTGTGAATCATACATGATAAATTATAAAGAGTGTTACAAAGAGTGGGAATTTCAGAACACTTATACTAGTTTGGAATGCATATGTATATAGAGTAAGAAGCTATTGTTTAAATTGACCAAGGGGTTAAAAAGGTTAAAATCAGGAAAGGTGTTTCCACAATGTTTATTAGATAAACATTTCGATTTTATAGAAATAAGTCATATGGCAGTAAATATGGATACAATTTATACAACATGACCAGTCTAATTGATGTCAATTAATAATATATAAAGGAAAAATCAGCAAATGCTATATTTTATGTTGTTTTGCAACAATAACAACAATCACAAAAGAGGGAAACATACAGATGCAATACTAATTATACATAACCAATCATCTCATCAGACTTGTTCTCTTGGTTTAGGGGCTTAAGGCCATGATTTAATGGGACAACCCAGTCAATTGTCATAAGACATTTCTTGAAGTTATGTTCTACTTTCAAGTAAGTTGAGTTATACAACTTATAGGCAGCCATCTAAGACACAGTCTCCTTTAAACTAAGTATGTATGGGTTTATCCCAAAGAGTAAGTGTTATCATTCTCAAGTGTTAAATTCTTTTTTAAATTTCTAAGTTTTTATTATTATATATACTTTTATCATTCATATATATTGTGTTTCATGCATATATATTGTGTTTTATATAATTATTAATTTACATTCTATTTCGTTCATTTGTATTATGGTAGGTTTTCCCCCTTACAATCATCTTACAAATAACTACATTCAAGAAAATGTGTAAGCCAGTTACTTCATGCCTAATACCTTAATATTCCCCTGCTAGATAGGATAAATTTCTGACCTATCCATCCCTATCAAACCAGTACTCTGAGGGATCAATCATATCCCTTTTGAAAAAAAAAACCCCAACCATCCTTCTGTTCAACTTGGAGCCTTTGAGCATATGCATCCACAATCAAACTCCAGTTCAGAACAAGCCATCAGGTTTCAGCAATTGACCCTAGCTCACAGCATGAATCACTCTCTCTTCATCTGCTTGAGTTCTGGTCCTCTCATCCCCAGCAAGCTGAAATTAGATTCAAATATGATCATCAGACCAAACAGCTATTTTAAAACAGTCTATAAAATTGAGGTCTAAGAAACAAAGTAAATGTAAGTGAAAAAAACAGAACAGAAATAGCAAGAAGATTGACACAATGTGAAGAATATAACCAATGACACTGACCATTAGTCTAGAAATTAAGGAATGGGAACAGGTATATTTTCATCAACTACATTTTTTTTAAAAATATATGATATTCATAAAGTGAATAAGGAAAGAATTTGTTCCAAAATACTATTTTTTTTAATCCAACACTACAATGCATTTTCAGAGACTGCAAAATGTCATGGAAAGACATTGACCTTCTTTCTCCCATGGAGTAGTTGGCTTCAAACTGGCTGCCTTTGAATTGGCAGCACAACATTTATCCATTAGGCCAATAGACCTTTCTATTCAAATATGTAGTGAACAAATATCAAATATTTATTCAACTCATCAATGATGAAGCCAATATGCTGGGAAAGCTGGTAAAAAGAGAATGAGAATTTGCAGAAAATAGATTTATCTAATCAGTCATGAAAGGAATAAATTAGTATGATAGATAAGATTGTTTTTTAATAAAATGGATTAATCTCAGAGAGGGCAATAGGCTTTTCATTTGCAGGTTTTTGGTTGTTGGGTTTTTTTGGTTTTTGTTTTGTTTTTGTATTTTTTGTCTCCTGGAGAAGGATTTACAAATCTACTAGATAAAGTAATTTATAACATATCAGTCTTCTGACTACATAAAACAAACCCTAGGAAATCATAAATAATAAATAAAGTGAAGGTCAATTTCTTTATAAAATTATATTTGCTATCCTTCCTAGACAACATTGCAAGATAACAATGAAATGACACAATCTCCCATTATTTCCAAGCGGAAAGAGAATCCATGCTTGAATCAAATGGTTAACCTGCTACTAACCTCAAGTTTGGCAGTTCCAGCCCACCTAGAACTTTGATCTTAAGGTGCATCTTATCTAAGTCATGGTCTTTTCAATAACTTCCTATCTGAAAGTTGTCCAATGGATAAAGATGACAGAATTCATGCCTTTGAGTTCTGTTGGTGTTGATGAAAATACTGAATATCCCATGGAATGCCAAAAGAGCAAATAACTCTGTCTTGGAAGAATTGTAATCAGGGTGCTCCTTTAAGGCAATGCTGGTGAACTTGGTCTCACATACTTTTGCCTGGTGGTTAGGAAGGGCCAGTCATTGGGAAAAGGACAGCATACAGGGAAAGTGGAGGTTCAAAGAAAGCGAGAAAGACTCCCCAACAAAATGGATTGACACAGTGACTGTAAAGTGGGCTTGAGCATTATCAGAAATAGTGAAGATGAAATAGAATAGGACAAGGTTCATATCTACTGTTTCCAGGACTGTTATAAGTCATAGTGGACTAATGATAACAGAATTTGAGAGGGCTGAAAAAAGAAAGCATAGCATGCCTGGGGAACAGAAGGAAAGAAAGAAAGTCTGGAACCCTAATCCCAAAGAAAAGAGTAAATGTGTGCAAGAGCTCACATTGTTTTCAGAGTTAGAAATTATGCCAGTCCAGTATTCTATCAGAAATAGCTTATTTCAATATCCCTCTCCTTATATGGCAATAAAGACTGAGGCAAAGCATCTGAAACAATTATGTTAAGAGTTATTCCTTTTTTACTCAAGGGAAACACAGCCGTTAAGTACACAACAAACACCCTAAAGTGCACATAAATCATTAAAACTGGTTCTACAGGAAGCCTGTTTAGAAACCTGTTCTTTGTTGGCATGATAATCCACAAAAGAATTTTGTTTCCACACAAATAGATAAATGGAAAATCCTTCAAAAAGTCTTCAGTTTTCAGAAACTATCTAGAAGCTATATGTTTAAGGTTAAAATTTTGATGAGTACATGAAGTATGAGTACTTAATATGGAGTTACATTTTCATGTCAGTTAAATAGAGAGTTGTTGTTGATTGTCATTGAGTCGAGGCCGACTCATAGCTAATCTATGAACAAAAGACCTAATGCTTTTCCATAGCTATCGAGTTTCTCCAAGTTCACAGAGTTTCCAGATGCATGTGGTTTAGGAACTGGATGCCACTCCTGCTTCTCAACCTGTTTTGCAACTGGGAGTTCCATCAAACACTGTCCACAATTGGAAACTATTATGGTAACTGATATCCCCATGGCACAAGGTTCAGCATCATAGCTATCCCAGGTTACTTTATATAGCAGATTGACAAAGAGTGATGTGCAATGTGGAAGAATGTTCCTCCAGATATAACAACACTAGTCTCATTTAGAAGTTGTTAAGTGTTGTCGAATCGAATATGACACAGAGTAAGCTTTGCATAAAACAAAAATAATTAACCGTGTAGGGTAGAGTTGACATTCTCTTTCAAAAGCTGAGGAGCTGCCCAAGGATGTGACCCTAAGGAGAAGACCACGTTACCTCTCCACAGAGTTGATTCATGGAAACAAGCTCAAAGAAAGCCATAAATCCACTCTAAAAGCAATTCTGTGTACAAAGGAAAATGGACATTGGACACTTGTACTGATAAACAGAAGCTCCGGGATTCCAAGCATTATCCTCAGGGAGGGGTAAATTGTGGTCTTCTTACTGATTTTTCCATCTTGATTTTGGACTCAAAATCTGTTTCTGCACTTAACCATCTCCTGGGCTTTTAGCTTAACCTCAGATTGCTAAATTAGTCTCTTGGATCTACTAGCAAACTTGACTGGTACAATTTAAAATCATAAAGCTTGAAGGGATGGAAAAATCATCTTTTTATTTTACCTCAACTGAGATAAGGTTAGAACTTTTCAAACAGAATTTATACTGTAAAAGTAAAAGAAAGTCCACAAGACAGACCAAAGAATATAAGGTGTAATTAATCTTTGATATGGCATTAACTAACTTAAACTGCAAGGGGTTCTGCTTATGAGAATCAGTCTGTCTTATTTATTCTCCCATTTATCAGGGGAAAATAAAACAAAAATCTTTTTCCTATTCTTACACTACTTCCCACCATTCACTTGTCAATTTATCATACTGTGGGAGCTTTAGTGTTGTTGTGATGTTTGAAACTATGCCTCTGTTGATTCAAATATAAGCATACTTACCAAGGATAGACAGGTTTAAATGGAACTTCCTGACTAAGGAAGACTAAGAAGGGAGACTGGTCACCCTCTTCTCAAATAGTAGGTCCTCGAGAATGCCCTGAGTAGCAGCAGAGCGTTGGTCAATACTGTTGGAAGGTGAGCTGCTCAGATTGTAAGGCTCTTAAAATACAAATGGAGAAGAGTTACCTCTTCAGAGTAAAACCTGCTTTAGTGACTTGAATGTAGTAGTAAAGTTTTTGAGGATAAAAGACCTTCCTCCATTTGCTAATGTGGTGAGACTCAATGTGTGGAGATACAGCTGCCAAAAACCATTGAAATTAAACCATGGGATGTAAAAAGTGCAATCTAGAAAAATAGAAAGTTGTCGAAAATGAAAATGAATGCATAAAGATCAATATTCTAGACATTAATGAATTTAAATTGGCCAGAAATGTCTATTTTTAGAAGGACAATCCTAAGAAGCTGCACAGCAATGCTGAAGGCATGCATTTCAAGTCCACCAGCTGCTCCTCAGTAGCGGGTTGAGCAGTCTCCTCCTGTGTAATTAACAGCCTCTGAAAACTGGCCAGAGGGTCAGCTATGGGTCAGTTCCAAAACAGTGGTTCACAACAACAACAACATACTATGCCAAGAATAAAAAATCGAAGAAGAACGATGTTCATTAGCAAAAAGAACATTTAAAGATCTGTCCAAAAGTACAATTCAATCAGTAATAAAATCCATACACATACATGGAAGTCTTGTTTACATAATTATTACAAATACAACAACTTCTAAAGTGGAAGATATAGAAACTGAGGCTTTCTACCAACTTCTGCAGTCTGAAATTGGTCAGATATACAATTAAGATGCCTTTTTAATAACTGTTGACTGAAAAGCAAAAGTTGGAAACAAAGAAGAGAGATTGGTGGTAATAAAATAGGGAGTTGGTAAAAATGTGAGGGCAGATGTAAAAAGACAAGGGCTGCATGAGGATGGCCATATTCCTGACCTTTGCCAACTACACAAAGGGAAATTGTCCCAATTAATAGCATCAACAACACAAAACCAATTCCCATGAGGTTAGATATGCATCCCATTCTCCTGCTGCTCTTTCTACTCATCCCAACACCAAACATTCTGTTTTACTTGGTCCAAACTCTGATGTGATAGCTCACAGACCACACAGATTGAAATCAGGGAAGTCAAAAGGCTGTAATACAGGTTAGGAGCAGATTCGAGTTAGGACAGCTTCCAAAATGTACTTGAGTCTTGAGCCTCATGGCTTTAGGCTAGTGTTACAAAGAACTCCCAAATCCTTCAAAAAACATGGACAAAAGGCTTTTAGTTCCGGTTCCAGGGCACAGCAGTTCTAAGGTCCATTCTGTCTCATACCAGATCTCTGATTCTCCACTGAGGCTGCTACGGCTGCTGCTCCCTAGTCTAGCTGGTGCAGAAATATCTGTCCCCCCAAAGACATGCTGCATTCTCTTGTTTCTTCTTTGCTGCTGAGGAAGATCCTCTAATTCTGTTACTGCACCTTCTCAATTTAATGGTAAAATTAGACAATCCCCCGTGAATAAGTTAACTCACTCTTTTTATATATATTCTTGTGCATCCACATGACAAAGTCAGGAAATAGCTTAGGAAGACTTTGAACAATATACCCTTAACATCAAGCAGGTATTATATGAAAGAATTTTGTACAATCAATGGTTTATTCATTGTAAATAACTTGGGGAGTTGGGGGAACAAGAGAAAAAGAAAAAAAATGGCAACTGAACACATAGCCCTTGCTGGAGAAAATATGCATTAATAAAATCTACTATATTAGTGGGAAAATTTAGTGAAAATGCTGAATATCAGCAGTCAAAACAAGGCCAACTATGTAACAGACAATCAATTACTACTATGACATTCTAGCTGGAGAAAATGAAAACAAATCCACAAATTCCAAAATATAACCTTGTACTTATCTACCTGAATGTTAAGACAATCTTAAGAATAGATTTGATACATTGAACATAACGATCAAAAGTCAGACAAACTGTGTGATAACACCAAGAGCATCATCTATAAAGAAAACAGAAAATCATTACGAAGACAAGAAAGAAAGAAAATATCAAATTAAATGTCAAAAGAGATTCTGTCACTTGTTCTTCAATGTAGAGGAGCTTAAAAAAAAGGTATGAACGGTAACATTTCTGACTATGAGAACTGAACAGAAGATTTCAAAGGGCAGCTCACCAAGAAAATCAAAGTGTTGGAGTAAAAGGTGCAAAGAGCCAGAGTTAGAAAGCCCAAAGAGAAGAACTTGTTCAGTATTTCTCAAGCTGAAATAACTGAAGAACAAACTAAAGCCTTGAGTTTCAATATTGAGAGATTCTTTGGGGAAAATATTGAATGACTCAGGGAACATCAAGGAAGATGTAAGAAATGTACTGTAGCAAAAAGATTTGCTCAGTGTTCAATTATTTAAGGAAATAGTACATACTTAGGAACCAAGAGTACTGAAAGAAGTCCAAGCTGCACTGAAGGCACTGGTAAAAGTTAAGCCTCTAAAAATGGATGGTATATTAGTTGAGATTTTTCAACAATCAAATGTTAACACTGGAACATGCTGCATCACTTGTCTATGCCAAGTTACTGGAAGGGATAGTTCTCCCATTCTAAAAATAGATGATCTAACAGAAAGTATAAATTATCAGAAAGTACTATTAGTATCTTCTTTTAATACTTCCAGGATTGTTTAATATTCTTCCTAAAATATCCTTGATTATAGCAACTCGAGGTTTGAATTTGTTCTTCAGTTCCTTGGGCTTAAGAAATGCTGGGTGAGTTTGGGCCTTTTGATTTTCTGACTCCAACTCCTTGCACGTTTCATTGTAATATTTTTTTTCATCCCACGCTGCCTTTTGAAATCTTTTGTTCAGCTCTTTAGGATCTTGAATTCTTCCTTCTGCTTTGGTGTCTCTATGCTCCAATTTCCAGAGTCTCTTCTGACATCCATTTTGGTCTTCGCTTCCTCTTCTGTCTTTGCAATGACCGTTTGCACTCTTCCTGGATGATACCCTTGATATCCTCCCACAGTTCATCTGGTCTTTGCTCGTTAGCATTCAAGGCCTCAAACCTGTTCCTGAGATGGTTCTGAAATTCAGGTGGCATAGACTTAAAGTTGTGTTTTGGTTCCCATGGATTTGGTTTAATTTTCCTCAACTTTAGCTTGAACTGGTAAATGAGAAGTTAGTGGTCTGTTCCAAAATCACCTCCTGGCCTAGTTTTCACTAGCTGATATTGAGCTTCTCCAGTGGTTCATTCTGCAGATGTAATTGATCTGATTCCTATGCATACCATCAGGTAAGATCCATGTGTATAACCTGTGTTTATGTCTCTTAAAAAACGTATTTGCAATGAATAAGTCATTGACTGTGAGGAGAACCTGGAGCACTTGCTGCAGAGGGTCAAGGTTGCAGCCTTCAATATGGATTGAGGCTCAATGTCAAGAAGACAAAGATCCTCACCACTGGACCGGTTGGCACCATCAGGATGGATGGTGAAGAGATTGAAATTGTTCACAGCTTTAGTTTGCTTGGCTCCACAGTCAACACTCTTGGCACCAGTAGCCAGGAGATTAAAAGACGTATTGCCATGGGAAAGTCTGCTGTTAGGGACCTTTCCAAAGTACTCAAGAGCAGTAGTGTCTCTCTGGAGACTAAGGTGCATCTGATATAGACCATGGTCTTTGCTATCACTTGTTATGCATCAGAGAGTTGGACAATGACTAAGGAGGACACAAGGAGAATTGATGCCTTTGAGCTGTGGTGCTGGAGAAGAGTATTGAATGTACCATTGACTGCCAAGAAAACAAACAGATTCATCCTGGAAAGGGTTAAACTGGGTGGCTCCTTGGAGGCAAGGATTCTGAGGCTCAGTCTAATATACTTTGGACATGTTGTAGGGAGAGACCGGTCCTTAGAGAGGGACATCATGCTTGGGAGGGTGGAGGAACAGCACAGGAGGAGAAGATCCTCTGTGAGGTGGATTGATTCAGTGACTGGGGTAATCCGGATGGGAGTGTCAGAGGCAGTGTGATTGGCACAGGACAGAGCAGAGTTTAGGGCTGTTATACATAGGGTTGCTATGAGTCACAAACGACTCGACGACACATAACAACAACAACAATTATTAGTATCACACACAAATAAAACTTGCTAAAGATAATTTTTAAATTTATGAAGCAGTACATCCACAGGGAACAGCTAAAAAGTCAAAATTCAAAGGGGGTTGTGAAACAAAAGATACCTTTGCTGATGTCAGCTAAATCTTCGCTGAAAGCAGAAATTGAGAAAGATACTTATGTTCTACCACCTATGCAAATATATTAGATTATGTGGATCATGAAGAATTATAGATAATACTGAGAAGAATGGGAAGTCCAGGGCATTTAGTTGTAGTCATGTGGAATCCTGAGAAATCTCTTTATAGTAATAAAGAACAAGAATGTCACTTCGAAGACTCAAGTGTGCCTGCTCCAAACCATGATATAGAAATGACATTAATTGCATAATACGCACATAAAAGTGGGGGGGAAGGGAGTGGGCAGGGAGAAAAGTGCAACAGTAAATGACTGGAAACCCTAAGTCTAATTAATTAAAATTAATAAAATAAAATAATTTGGACAATAAATAAAGAAGACCCAAGCACTATTGATGCCTTTGGGTTATAATGTTGGTGGAAAATATTGAACTGAATATTGAACCATAGATTGCAAAAACAGTAAACAAATCTGTCTTGGAAGAAATGTAGCTAAAGTACTTCTTAGAGGCAAGGATGGTGAGACTTTGTTCATGTATTTTGACATGTTACAAGAAAACCTCCCTGGAGAAGGACTTTATGTTTGAAAAAAATAAAAGGTCAGTGAAAGAGAGGAAGTCATCAACACTATGAATTAACGCAGTGATTAGAATAATGGGTTTAAACATATCAGAGATTATGAAGATGACTCAGGGTGGGCAGGGTTTGATTTCGTCCCTATTAGACCAAGCCAACTCTACAGCACCCAACAAGAACAACAACACACATCTCACTATTCCTGGGAGGTACAAACAAGTACTAGCAGAGCTAATCACAAGCTTGAAAAAGATAATGATCTATTTCCATAAAATCAGACAATAAAAATTCTGTGGAGCACAGTTCTACCCTGGCATCCATGGGTTACCAAGAGTACAGAGTTGAGTCCACGGTGACTGATTTTTTGGGGGGCTTCTGTTCTAATATCTTTGCTCTAAAATAGAGTTTCATCCATAAGAAGCTCCAGTAACCATTTATCTCTGCTGCTCTCCTCTTGAGGTTAATGATTTCAAAGAAAGTAAGTTGATTCATTATCCTCTTGACTGTCTCTATGGTATCTGAGAAAAAAAAGTGGATATACGTGCAAATATAAAAAATTTTTATCCATTCAACCACAATTCTAAAACTAACAATCCTCTATACTACCCATCGAATTGAGAGCAATAATAGTCATCGCTTCTGAAAAGTAGTTGGCAGTCAGAAGCTTATTTTAGTTTCTTGATGATTCTTTATTGTCTACGAATGATTCTTTATTGTCTACAAATATACTGTTCCCTAAATGATCTCTTTCTAGAAGTTTACAGTGTAATGGCTGAGGAGCTTGAAGAATTGAGATCGCTGATCAAAAACCATTAGCACCCTAGTAAGCTCTAAACATTGATTGGCAGTAAGTACAGTAGCAGATTTGAAACTTGATAGAATAAGACACAGGCCGACTACAGGTATTTACATAAGATCTGGATTTGAGGCAGTGTGATGAAAAATTTAGGTTGCCAGTCTGGCATTTGTAACGAAAGAATCAAAATAAAATTTTCTTGCTGATGGAAATGTTTCTTTTCATAGGAGAAGATGGACTTACCCTAGAAACTTAATGCATTTTTTAATTTACATAAACACAATCTAATTCAAAATTATTTCCTTCTTTTAACAAAAGTAAATTAGAAATGTGACCAGTCATGTAAGAAGGTCCAGCATGTTTACAAGACATTTTTCTGAGTTGGCATTTTGTAAAATAATTTTTCTCAGTAAAATAGGACACATCCCTGGCGTACACCGTTCCCAAATTTGAACCATGCAGTGTTACCCTGCTCTGTTCTGACTGCTGCCTCTTGGTCTAAGTATAGGTTTCGTATTAGCACAATTAAATGTTCTGGGATTCCCATTCTTCTCAGAGTCAGCCACAGTTTGTTATGATCCACACAGTCAAA
>NW_006399806.1:10271340-10288067 GCF_000299155.1 Elephantulus edwardii | reverse complement strand
ATTCTTCCTAAAGCATCCTTGATTATAGCAACTCGAGGTTTGAATTTGTTCTTGAGTTCCCTGAGCTTAAGAAATGCTGAGCGAGTTCGGCCTTTTTAATTTTCCAACTCTAGCTCCCCGCACATTTCATTGTAATATCTTGCTTTGTCATTCTGTACTGCCTTTTGGAATTTTCTGTTCAGCTCTTTAGTATCTTGAATTCCTTCTTGTGCTTTGGTTTCTCTATGCTCCAGTGCAATCTTCAAAGTTTCTTCTGACATCCATTTTGGTCTTTTCTTCCTCTTCTTTGTAATGACCATTTGCACTCTTCCTGGAAGATACATTTGACATCCTCCCACAACTGGTCTTCGCTCATTAGTGTTCAAGGCCTCAAACCTGTTCCTTAGATGGTTCTGAAATTCAGGTGGGATGAAATCAAAGTCATGTTTTGGCTCCTGTGGATCCAGTTTAATTTTCCTCAGCTTCAGCTTGAACTTGCATATGAGTAGTTGGTGGTCTGTTCCACAATCAGCTCCTGGCCTAGTTTTCACAGCTGATACTGAGCTTCTCCAGCGGTTTTTTCCACAGATGTAATCGATCTGATTTCTATGCATATCATCAGATGAAATCCATGTGTATAACCTGTGCTTATGTTTCTTATAAAACGTATTTGCAATGAATGAGTCATTGATTGTACAAAATTCAATCATTCTATCTCCAGCTTCATTTCTGTCACCAAGCCCATGTTTTCCAATTACTGATTCAATGACTCAAAGGCACATAACAATAACAACAACAGTAAAATATGTAGATCACAACAAATTATGCCTATTCTGAAGAAGAATGAGTATCCCAGAACACTTAATTGTGCTCATGTGAAACCTATACTTGGACCAGGAAGCAGTCCTCAGAACAGAGCAAGGAGCACTGCATGATTCAAAATCAGGAAACATGTACATCAAGGATGCATCCTATCTCTACACCTTTTTATTCTATTTGTGGAACAGATCCTTCAAAAGACTAGACTTTAGGAGGAGGGGTGTGGTGCCAGGATTGGAGGAAGACTCATCAATAGCAGATGACACAAACTTGCTTGTTGAAACTGAGGAGGACCTTAGTTAGACCTTTGCTGCAGAAGGCCAATGATTGATTGAATATTGATTAAAGCTCAATATCAAGAAAACAAAGATTCTCACCACTGGGCCAATTGTCAGCATCATGATAAATGGAGAAGAGATTGAGAATGTTAATAATTTCATCTTGGTTGCTTCCACAATCAACACTCTTGGCACCAGCAGTCAGGAAATTAAAAAACAAATTTCTCTGTTGTCAGGGCCCTCTCTAGAGTGCTGAAGAACAACAACAAAATTTAACACCTCTAAGAAACTCAGCTTTGTTTATTTTTCCCTTACAAGGAGGTTGAGAGAAAAAAAGAATTTAAATGAGAAGGCACCATTATTTCAATGGCTTGGAATTGAAAAATTCGGTTGTGTGCGTCTTCCAATAAGAATTGAGCTGCTCAAAGTTTTCAAAGGCTGGCTTGGTTTTTCAGAAATGGACCACTAGGCCTTTCTTCAGATTTGCTTCTGGACAGGCTTGCACCTCTAACCTTGTGGTCAGCAATGAAGTATGCTAACAATTTGTACCACCCAAGTCCTTCGATTTCATATACCTCTCCAGATTTTTGCCTTTTAGTTTATTATTTCTCTTTGAGCAATTTAAATTCTGACTAACACTAACTTAATTAGAACATGGCATCTCCTTTATAAATCTTTTTTGTCTGCTACAGCAAAACAAATTTTTTTAAAGTGATGTCTATTTCTCTGTATATCCCTCTCTCTGAAACTCATGAATTTTCATATAAGTTTAACCAATACAATGTACCATCTTTTACCCAATTTAATTGTCTTTATGCATTTTTATGTGTCTTTCATATAACTTCATATATGTATATATAAATTTAAAGTCTCTGAAAGCAAGGACAGTGAAACTTCATTTCACACTCTTGGGACATATCCTGAGGCACCAGTTCCATGGAGAAAGATATCATGCTACCAAAGTTAGAGGGTCAGAAAAGAGGAAGATCCTCACCATGTTGACATAATAACTACAACAATGTCATTGTCAATGTTATAGATGTAGGCATTGTGTCAACATGGTGGAAACCATCAGCATGATGTAGGATAAGTTTTCAGTCTGTTTCTCGTAGTCAACTCAACAGTACTTAGTAAGAATAAATAGAATGAACAATGAACTCCAGCATATCAGAGATTATGCACAGAATTGAGCAGTGTTCTGATCTGTTGTTCATAGGTTGTTATGAATAGCAGTCAATTCAAGGACACCTAAAAATAACAGCAACAACATCAAAAGTGACTCTAAAGCTTAAACATAAGAATGTATTGGAAGAGCTCTGGAGTCAGTTGAAGTAAGAGTTGAATAATCAGCTGAGAGATCCGTGGAGGATCCAGGAAGGCATTACAGAAGTCAGAGTTTATGAACTACCTCTCAACCACTATTTGTTTAAAGTCAAATAGAAGAACAAGTCACTATGCACCTGGAAGGAGTCTCTGGGGGATACAAACCATTAAGTTCTTGACTATCCAGAAGATCGGTAGTTCAAATGCACTTAGAAGCTCTTCTGAAGACAAGACTGAAGAAATGCTTCTAAAAGATCATACAAACTTGAAAATCCTGTGGAACAACTATATTTTGCACACATGCATTTGCCTTGAAACTCACTGGAAACTAACAACAACATGCAACAGGAAAATATTAACATTGGTAAGCAAGGGAAACATGCTAAAAATATTTTATTTTATAATTATAGTATTATTCCAGTTTTTGGGGGGGGGGAAATAAAGTGATATCATAGTAGATGGTTTATAGGATAATAAGTTTCTTCACTTTATTAATATTTCTCTGTTTTATCCTATTAATATGTATTACTTGTATACTTTTAGAAGTCTGAAATAAAACATCCATCTGTTGTGGAATTATGAATAAATGACCTCTTAGAATGTATCATTCATCATAACCATCTCTTAGCTTTCATTAACTTCTTTCAAGGCCCTAATATTTTCTTAGGCAGAGAGAAAAATGGACATATGCTCTTCTGAAACTTGGTGTTTCTCCTCAACATTTGCATTATCTGGAATTTTAACGAACTTGAATACTTCAAGGAAGAAGTTTTTGCTTGATGCAGCTTTCTTTTTGTAATTTTTTTTATTATTTTTTATGTGTGTGTACCGTCAAATCAGATCTGACTGGTACAGGAGGAGATTGTCCCTCCTTCTCCAGGAGAGCATCTGGTGGATTCAAACCTCTCTCCTCTGGGATTGCAGTGTAGCTCCTTGCCACTAGGTGATGCAGCTTTCTAACTAGAAAGTATGAAGGTTCAAGTCCTCTTAGATGCTTCGAGTAGAATACAAAAAATTAGTTAATTAATTAATTAATAATAAATCACAGAAAACATTTGTTACATTGATGCCGAATTCTGCTCTGACGTGCATGGTGTTGTTATGAGTTAAGGTCAAGCCCATGGTGGTTGTTGTTGTTGTTGTTGTTGTTGTTGTTATGTGCCATCGAGTCACTTGCGACTCATAGCAACCCTATGTACAAGAGCTCTAAACGGTGTTCTATCCTGTGCCAACCTAGCCATTGCTCAAACGCACTTATTCGCACCACTCCAGTCACAGAATCGATCCATCTCATTGAAGATCTTCCTCTCCTGTGCCGTCCCTCCACTCTCTCAAACATGATGTCCCTCTCCAAGGACCAGTCCCTCCTTGCAGCATGCCCAAAGTATGTCAGACAAAGCTTCAGAATCCTTGAGTCCAAGGAGCATTCTGGCTTCACCTTCTCCAGGACAAACTGTTTGTTCTCCCAGCAGTCTATGGTATATTCAATACTCTTCTCCAGAACCACACCTCAAAGCCATCAATTCTCTTACTAGCATCCCTATTCACTGTCCAACTCTCTGATGCATAGCACAAATTATGAAGACTATAGCCCAGATCATAAGCATCTTAGTCTCCAGCCTGACGTTGTTGCTCTTCAGTACTCTTGAGAGGTCCCTCACAGGTGACTTTCCCAATGCAATTTGTCTCTTGATTTCCTGGCTGCTGTTACCAAGAGTGTTGATTGTGGAACCAAGTAAACTAAAACTGTTAACTATCTCAATCTCTTCACCATCCACACTGATGCTGTCAATTGACCCAGTGGTGAGAATCTTTGTTTTCTTGATGTTGAGCTTCAATTCCATATAGGAGGCTGCAGTCCTTGACCTTCTGCAGCAAGTGCTTCAGGTCCTGTTCAGTTTCAGCAAGCAGGGTTGTATCATCTACATAACGCAGGTTGTTGATGAGTCGCCCACCAGTCCTGATGCCACATTCCTCCTCATATAGCCCAGCATCTCAGATGATATGTTCTGCATACAGATTGAAAAGGTATGGAGATAGAATACATCCCTGACGGACCCCCTTCTTGATTTTGAACCATGTAGTGTCTCCCTGCTCTGTTCTGACGACTGCCTCTTGGTCCAAGTATAGGTTTCGCATTAGCACAAACAAATGTTCTGGGATTCCCATTCTTCTCAGAGTTAGCCACAGCTTGTTGTGATCCACACAGTCTGATGGTCTAGTGGTTAAGGAGTTGCACTGCCAACCCAAAAGCACACAGTTCAAATCTGGCAAATGCTCCATGTGAAAAAGATGAAAGTCCATGGTAATTTATTTAATTATTATTGTTGTTGTTATTCTTTGGCCCCAGAAACACTCTTGTCACCAGCAGCCAGGAAATTAAAAGATGTTTTGAGATGGGAAAATCTGCTATTGGAGACCTCAAAGTACTGAAGAGCACAACAGTGTCACTCTGGAGACAAAGCTGTGCCTGATACAGGAGATGGCCTTTGCAATCACTTGCCATGCATCAGAGAGCTGTACAATAACTAGGGAGGATAGAAAGAGAATTGATGCCTTTGAGCTGTGGTGCTGGAGAAGAGTATTGAATATACAATGGCCTGCTAAGAAAATGAACAGGTTTATCCTGGAGAGGGTTAAACCAGGCTGCTCCTTGGAGGTAAGGATTCTGAAGCTTCATTTAACATGCTTTGGACATGTTGCAAGGTGGGACCAGTCCTTGGAGAGAGTTGTCATGCTTGGGAAGGTAGAGAGACAGTTCAGGAAAGGAAGACCCTCTATGAGATGGATTGATTCAGTGACTGGGGTAGGTGTGTCAGAGACAGCGAGATTGGCACAGGACAGAGCAGGGTTTAGGGCTGTTTCACATAGGCTCACTATGATTGCAGGCAACTCAACAGCACATAACAACAACAACCAGGAAAAGACTAATCTCTTTCCTCTATTGCTCTTTCTTGATGCAGAAAGACATCACTCTTGAAAGTCTAGTCCCCTTTGATGGTCCACTCCTCTTCCTAAGTATTTTCCAATGGTACTCAGTTCTGGAGAATTCCATTTTGTCTCTCTCATGGCTTTGCTGGACCTTGAAGACATTTGATAATACTGTTTTTAATGGGCCTGAAAAGAGAATTATGACTGCTTTGGTGAGAAAACAAAGTTTTACAGTGGGTAATAGTTATTTTAGACAGGAATAAAGAAAATACACCACCATGTTTTGAGATAAAGCCAGGGATAAAATATTCTCATGCCTGCTAAGAGAAAGAGCAGCATATAAATAGTTTATACAAGATGGTTCCATTTTTGAAAATATATTTATTACAATCTCTAATTTAGGCCACCATAAATAACTTTTTGACATTTTGCTGATCAGTATTTTCTGTTATTTTTTTCCTCAAGTGAATCTGTGTTACTTATGCAATTTTAAACATTGAAAAGGTAAAATGATACCTGCAGGTGGCTTCCATATTGGCAGGAAGAGACTGCATACACACATGCACCCTGCTGTATCTTCCCAATTTACCAGCCAAGTTTTCAGAAATAGTGAAAGAGAGTGAGCTGTATAGAGCAAGAGCAGATGCAGACTACCTTGGCCTGGTTCTTCCCTCACCCCTGGGTTTCCTACAGGGTATGCAGCTGTCTGCAATACTCACCAGCCAGATAGAATCCTAACAAAGCTAGAGGGAAAACAGAAAAACTACATTCTGGCTGTGCCACTGCCACAATTGTCATGACTCTAATCATTACTTTAGTCTTAGGACATGATTCAGAATTTCATTTCAACTAGGTATATTGAAGCTAAGTGCAATAACTCTCTAGAATTTATTGTGAGCATTTTATGTGTATGTGTGTGTATGCATATCTTTGTCGTTGCTATGTCCTGTCAAGTCATCTACCCCTCATCTGTTGTACAACCCTGTGTACAACCTGATCCTATGCTATGTCTTCTTCACCGTCTCCAAGGTACTTGAGCCCATTGTTAGCGTCACTGTCTCAATTCATCTTGTAATGGGTCTTTCTCTCCTACACTGGGCCTCCACCTTTCCAAATATGATGTCCTTTACCAAGGACTGGACCCTGCATGAGACAAAGTTTCACCATCCTTGCTTCCAAGGAGCATCCTAATCACACTTCCTTTTGGCATTGCATGTGATGTAATCCCAGAGGCACACGGTTGAAATCCACCAGCTGCTCTGCAGGAGAATGGTGGACCATCTCCTTCTGTGTAATTAACTGCTTTTGAAAACCTGCTGGAGGGTTAGCCACAGGTTGGTTCTGACTCGATAGTACACAACAACTATATAGATTGTGTGTGTGTGTGTGTGTGTGTGTAGTGTGTGTAGTGTGTGTGTGTGCATATATAATGCGTATGTATATATACAGTGTGTATATGTGTATATATAAGTGTGTGTGTGTGTATCTCAGGAGCACTATCACTACAGTGTGTTTACAATTTCTTTAGAAATATTTGGGTATAAACTGTATGATGTCACTTCTGAAGAAGAAAAGAGGTGCCTGGGTGGCCCAAACTCTTATGTGTTCAACTACTTGCCAAAAGGTTAGAAGTTTGAATCCACCCAAATGTACCTAAAAAGATAAACCTGGTAATCTAGAAAGTATACCTGGTAAACCAGAAAGTGTATCACAACCCTGACAGCATTATGAAGCAGCTCTGCTCTGTACACATGATATTGTTACATGTTGGACTTGATTCCACATCATTTAACTGCATCCATGGGGGGGGGGGAATCTGTGGAGTTGGGCGGGGAGACTATACTTTTATCTCTATGTGATAAAATACTGGTTAATTACTACTTTTATGTGTACTTTCTCTTTGTCTCTTCTGTCATTTTAAAAAATTAAAAGAGAAAATTAAATCTTTAAACAGGGGAGATACCATGATCACGAAGGTGGTTTTCCCAGAACGAGGCTTATCCATTGCACTCCGGATGTGCTGACCCTTGCAATTTCCCCAAATGTGGGAAACTCGACTGCATAATTTGTGGTAGTGGGGGACTGCGTTCGCGCTTTCCCCTGATTAAAAAATAAATAAATAAATAAATAAATAAATAAATAAATAAAAGAGTGAAGCTAATACCAACCCTGCTGTTAACTAATTATTGACCAATAACCTTATTGAATCTAGTACACTCTTCATGTTTAGAATGTAGGTGTTTAGAATGCCCTTCCCATCTCAGCACTATCAATATCAGGTGAAGAGGAAGAAATAATAATCCTTTGCCAGGTGCTAATCCAAAACACTTGCTTTACTTCTTCTTTTTTTTTTTAACAATCTGGGAATCAGTAGTCTTTACTATTAAACAGAAAGCAAAATCTAATCAACACCCACCTTTGATAACTGTTTATTTCCTTCCAATGTTCATCCACAGTTACATGTAGTTAAAATGGGCTGCTTGGGTTTGTTCTTTTTTCACTTCTGCATGTCCCTTTAGGTGGCACCATTCTGTATCTCACCATGTGGAACCAATGGCTCTTTGCTGGATCCTGGGGATATGTTGAATGGTAGTGAGAGACCAGAAGCATGAAGGAAAGAGAGCCAGTTTCCTGCATACAGAAAATTTCTTCTCCTGTTAGTGTGTGGAGTTGAAAGTTGGTGGTTTATTTTTGTTTTATTATACTAGTTTATTTATGAAATTCAAATATTTTATTTTTCACTCCAGTTCCTTCGCATTTTCCTAATTCCCCTACTCATCAAACTGTGTGACCCCATGATTAATCCCCCCTGCACATTCTCACCTCTCTGCTTCCACCTCCTGCCTTTGGATCCTCATGTTCATCCTACCATAATGGTTTTATACAGCATTTGTCCTTATAGGACTGAGTTAGTTCACTCAGCATAATGTTTATTTGTGGTTAGTCATCTGGGCTGTTTCCATGTTCTTGCAATGGTGAATAAAACACTGGTGTACAAGTCTCCTTTTGTGCCTCTGTTCTTATTTTCTCAGGATATATTCCAAGCAGTGGAATAGCTAAGCCATATGGAATTTGTTTGTTCAGCTTTTTGAGGAAGCACCAAACTGCCTTCGAGAGTGGTTGTACCTTTGTACAATCCCATCAACAATGTATAAGAGTTCCTATGTCTCCACATCCTCTCCAACATTTATTACTTGCTGTCCTGTTAAACTTTGCCACTGCTACTGGATTGAAATAGTCAACAATGGTTCTGGCAAAACTGGACTACCACCTCCAAAAAGCTGAAACAGGATCCACATCTCACACCACACACAAAAATTAACTCTAGATGGATTAGAGACCTGGAGGTAAAACCCAAAACCATAAAGTTCATAAGAAGCAAACTGGGATCAAGCTTAGAAGGCCTTGTTGTTGTTGTTGTTGTTGTTGTTGTTGTTGTTGTTGTTAAGTGCTGTCGAGTCGTAGGTGACTCATAGCAAACCCATTAACTTTAAAGTCCCGATGCCTGTACAACTTTTGTCCTTTCTCCAGGTTCATAGGGTTTCCAGAGGCAAGCTATTATGGAAGTGGATGCCACTCCTGCTTCCAAGCTTGTTTTAATCGGGGAGCTTCACCAAACACTGTCCACTATGAGCAACCATTTTCACATTTGATTCATCAGTGTCACAGTGTTTGGCTTCACAGCAACCACAAGTTACCTCTGTACAGCATGTGGACACACCAGGATTACACGACCTAAAAGAATGTTTTACGAAAAACAATTAAAGGCAGGCCAGAAGACCTTGTGAAGGATTTTAAGCTAGCACCTGGGGCAGGCTCTGCAGGCTCCACCCTACCCTCACTTACTCTTACGCTAAGGGTCAGGGCCACCCATCCACCTTTGAAAGCCAAAAAGAATAATAACACCAAACAAAGAAGGCCTAGTCTACAGTATAAAGAGTCTACCAAAAGCAGCCAGAAAGTTTGTTTTTAAAAAAGAGAGAGAGGGAGAGAGAGAAAGAGAAATTAAGATAATTAGAAATTATCAAAAATGAGAAATGTCAGAACTGAAATAGTAAGTATTTATAATATCATTTGTATAGAGGAAGCTCTGGTGACCTAGAAGTAAGGAGCTGCCACCACAAAGGCATATGGTTTGAATCCACCAGCTGCTCCTCAGGAGAAAGATGAATAATCTCCTCTGAAATCCCATTGAACTGTTGCCTATGAGTCAGTTACAACAACATTTGTATAAAAAGATATCTTTTCATGTATCTTGAAGGAAAGAAACATAACAGATAGCATTTATTGTTATTTTGGCTTCTAATTTTAAAAAGTTTTCTTAATTGAATATCATAGGTGGTTTTACATCTGTAATGGTAAAATATCAACTCTGAAATTGAGCATCTGGCAATAATTGTGACCACAAATTAATTATCTGTTAGGCAGAACTTCCGGCAAATATCCACTAGCATTGGATTGTCTGAACAGTAGTATTTTCTGGCTATGAAAATGGGACCTAGGAATTCTTCAGTGTTTGTTTCTTATCTATGCTTTTCTCAGCTTCTAAAATTCCCAGGCTTTGAGTAACCTCTACTGCCACATGAAACCCTCAGATTTCCATGTTCTACTTCTTCTCATCTTTTAACAAAATCAAATTCTATGCTGCATTCCCCATTTCATCCTGCGTTCCCTCCACCATTCCAGAGAGATCAGCTACTGTTAAATAGCAGCACACTCTTCCTTTAGGTAAACCTGGTTCTGTTGGCTACATGTATAGCTAAAATTCTTAAGATGAGGATAACCACAATACAATAAGTGTTAGTGCCTGTTTTGAGCTGAAGTTTGGAATTGAGATTTTTTTTCCGAAAAAATACATAAATAAGTTTTAATGTGATTAAATTTAGTTAAGGCACAATGTGAGGAAGAAACAGTAACAAGCTAACTGGTTTTATTTTTGTCATTAGTGCCTGTCAAGTGCCTCTGAAATATGTCCAAAGTGCATTGACTGGATGAAAAAGAAGACAAACTATACATTATGGGGTTTGCTTTCTAACAGAAATACCAGCAATGCTATCTCTAATTTAAATTTGGATTACGTTCATTTCTTCTTTACGGTTATTTGTGCTTTCTAACTTTCCTCAAATGTGCTTGCATTCTTTCATAGGCTGTGAATATTAAAAAAAAAAAAAAAAGCACAGCCTGCAGTGTTCCCAGCTACCCTGTCAGGGAGAAGACCACACACCCTCCCACGCTCACTGTGTCCTCTCCTTTAGTTAACCGAGGATGAGAGTTTAATGGAAACCAGGTGGCTGCACAGAGCAGTGGCAAATGCAGTACTTCCTGACTCCTTTTTTTCCTTAAACTCATGCCTAGCTTCTCCGTGGGACTGCTGGCCATTCTGATCCGCAAAAAGAAGACAGTAGCTGTCCTTTCATACTCAGGCTTCGAACACCATTTAAACAAAAAACCTCATTGCTATTAAGTCAGAATAACTTCTTATTGGCCCTCCATTGTGCTTCTGAATCTGTAAATCAGTCCATCTTTTTCTTCTGGAGGTTTTGGTGGTTTTGAACACCTAGAGTCATGGGAAGTTGCAGTGCCACCAGAACGCTCTGAAAAACCAGTAATTCATGAATTTTTGTTAAAATAAAGAAAGTGAACTGTGGGAAGGGGGAAAGGGGGAGGGAGGGAAATGTGCAACAATGAATGAATGCAACCTAACTTTACATTTTCATTAAAATTACAATTAAAATAAAATTTTTAAAAATAGTACAGCATTTAAAAAATGGAGTTTTTTTGAATAAAAGTGGATTTAAGAAAAAAAAATATTCAAAACCAGCAGATACTTTCACACAAAAACACATCTATGTATGTGCACATTCTTGTTATATATTATTGAATCAGAACTCACTCATAGCTGACCGCAGAAGAGGAGATTGCCCTTCTTCACTCCCTCAAAGCAACTGGTGCATTGGAAGGGCCTGACTTGCAGTCGGCAGTGCAGCTCCTTACCTCTAGGCCACCAAAACTCCCTATGCGTAATAGCATTATTCTTAATGACTTGACGATCCAAGTGCCCATCTGCTGATGAATGAACAAATAAACTGACAACCTGATAAAAGAATATCACTCAGAAAATAATTAGAAATAAAGTACTGAAAACATGCTACAACATGGATGAACTTACACTGTTGTTATGTGCCATCGAGTCACTTTCAAATTCATAACAACCTTATGCACAATGGCTCTGAACCCTGCTCTATCCTGAGCCAATCTCACTGTCTCTGTCACACCTATCTCAAGATCCGAGTTATTGTGTCAATCTCTCATGTGGGGCTTTCCTCTCCTGTGCTGTTCCTCCATCTTTCCAAGCACTATGTTAAGTGCGTGTTATTAGTCACAAAATCAGATCCCCCCAAAAATAGTATGATTTCATTTTAATACTTCCAGAATAGAAAAATTAATAGAGACAGGATATAATTTAATGGTTTTCTGGGACTAGAATGGGGGAAATAGAGGGTGACGGCTAATGGTTATAGCTTCTTCCTCAAGTGATGAAATGTTCTGAAATTGTATGGCAGTGATAGATGCATGATATACTAAAACCCACTGAAATAAGTTTCACTGTCTAGTAAACCAGTCCCCACCAATAAGATCACATTCTCACTGAGAGTAGAGAAAGAATCCAAAGGTTCATGCCCATGTGCCTCTGAAGACCATGTCCACTTCTGTCTCTATTAATAGAAAATCAAATCCCCTGATGTCCAATCAATACAGCTCATGGCTGACCTCCATTGGGTTTGTGAGACTGTACTTTGCTTTTCTTCTTTTCTTTTAAATTGAAGTTATACAAATCATATTGGTTTTTCATATAGTCATTCAGTGCCATTTTCTTTTATAATATTTGTTGCCATTGACTAATACTATTAACTGTTTCCAGTGTCTAACCAACCCCTTTTTATGTATTACCTTTCCCTTCATCAAATTAGGGAGCACTGGTGGCCAATACCTATTTATTAATTTTCACTCCGTTCTCCTACCCATCTTAACCCTATTATCCTGAGATTGGTTCTGTGCATAAGCCTTTCCTTAGATTTTTGCATTAATGGTCTTGTACCCTAACTGTCTTTTGGGGAATGGCTTGTGTCACGTGAGCACCATTTTATTATCCATGTTGTGCAGAGTTTCACATGCTACTGATAGTTTTTTAGTGATGCCTAATATTCCATTGTCTTAATGTCCTGAAGTTTTCTTGAGTAGCAAATCTTTTTTTAAAAAATTTAGGTTGTTTATTTTTCATTTCAATGAACATCTACAGAGATTTTGGGATTCCATTCATTCATTGTTGCACCCCTCTCCCCGCACAAACCCCTCCCCCCTCCCCCCCCCATTTGCTCCTCTCCTTGAAAAGCAAATCTTGACAAGAACATAGGCTGCCCATCTTTCTCCTGCACAGAGGCTGGTGGGTCAAACCACTGACCTTTCAGTAAGCAGCCAAGTAAGCAATGCACTTACTGGACAATGCTCTCTGGTAGCCTGCAATGGCACTATTCCCCACAGCCCTCTCATCTCTTACCTAATAAACTTTACCTACCATAGCAGACTCGACTCAATGGCAATGAACAATAACAACAACAGAGGAGACAGAAGGTGAGGACTGAACTTTGTCCTCCACAACACTGTGCATTCTGACTCTTGTAGTTCAGTTTTCCCTCTAGATTTGCTACTTTCTTAAAGCACTGCGGCCGGATTTTTAAACGGAATCTTTTTATTTAGGTGAGCCCATTCTTTTTTACAATCACGTGCAGAACTGACACAATTTTCAGGATCCTACAGACATAATAAATGGTAACAATTCATTAGGGACAAGGAGGGGACTATGATTAATGTTGGTCAAAGCAGAACATAAGAGAAAGACATTGCACTAATAGAGCACATCTAAAATCACACCACTGAAAAAGACATTTGTAGTTTGTCACAAAGAGCACAAACAAGACACAAACCATAGGTACAGTGCAATCCTATTACAGTGAGATGGAAAATCTCCGTTGTTGTCTCTAATTAGTGTCGTAGTGAATGATTTTCTTCTTTTCAATTTCGTTGTTTTCTACTTTTCTCTAAAATGAACACTCAATTCTTACAAAATTTTTAAAATTCAACAAGTAAAATGGGACCATGGCTCCAACAACTTTTCTCCAATGTTAGTTATCAAAAAACTGTCTAATGTGGTCATCCTAAATAGTCATTTATGACACAGTGGACCTTAGGGTGAATCCATAGTGTTTCTAAACACTTAAGGGAGGGAGGGGGAAAAGGCATCAGAGACAGTGAAGTGAAAGATAATTTAAAAAGTCACAGAGATATTAAGAAAATTGATGCTGCACATCAGAAGGGTCTCCATCATCAGACTGCCCACTGTATCCCATTGGATTCCTTCATTCTTTTACATGAACAATATTTGTTGAGTGGTCACTTGTGAAAACAAATACCAAGTAGAGTTTTGTCTTTTCTTTAAGAAGCCCAAAGCAGAATATGCTCTTTCTCCTTCTCCCCCAGCTAGAGTAAAATGCGGCATGTTCTTTTAATACTCTGTGAGCCAGTCTCATATTGCTAACTGATAAAATGACGCCATTCGTTCTCCGTAACCTTTTTTTCCATATTGCCTGGCCACATTGTAAAATCCAGGCACGCTTTTAAAAGTAAGTAATCATAATGGAAAATCAGAACTCTGGGGGTAGGGAAAACTCACACAAAAATCTTTAGAGCACGTGCTCTAAGCATTCCAAATTCCTTGTCCACGCTCATCCTGGTTTGTGAAACGGCAAACATTGACATGACTAAGAAGACTTACTTGATTCCTATTCTCTCTCTCCTTTCATGAGATCACGAAATTCCCCCTGGTCACTGCAAGCTCTCAAAGGCAAGACTTGTTTGTCATCTGCTTGAATGAATCTCCTTCTGTGCTCCCCTTAGTTTCCTCTACCACCCGTAGACACATGGCATCCCTTTGTACTGTCTTCCCCCACTTCATCTGTCACTGGGGTCCTCCTAGAAAACTCTGGGCTTTGAAAAATGTGTGTGTAACCCAATGTTGTATCAGCTTAATTTTAAAAACTACACTGAGATTTAATAGTAGAGGGATTTTGTGACAGCTCTGTTTTGTAAGAGTTTTTGGGGGAGGGGGTTGGTGTGTGTGTTTTGTTTGTTTTTCATGAAAGACAATGAAACTCCAAGACTGTCCTCAATTTATGCATTTGCTCTCATTGAATTTCATAGGAAGTTTGCTCAAAGTCAGGTTCACTCAGGGCTGAAACAGGAAAAGAACAGTTACAGATAGCTATGTCAACCTGCATGTGAGAATATTGTAGTGCTGTCCAGAGACATGCTTAGGGGATGCAGAATAAATGAATGATTTGGGTGATGTTCTTCAAATGTGTCCCTTTAGAGTATAACCTACACCTACCAAGAAGTCTCTTTAGTATGTGCATTTAGTATTTATGCGTTTTATCTGCTTGCAGGAGAATGCAATGAAAATTGAAAATGGCAAGGGTCAATTATTCATCTCTCCTTCCCACTCTAATAACATAAAAATGTAATCCTCAGATGACATTTTCCCACATAGATTTATCTCCTAGGCATCCAGCAACTTACACAAACATACAAATTCTCCATTTTAAACTGTTGCCTCACTTACGGCATTTCATTTCCTTAGTCTCTAGAAAACAATATGGATTCTTTCTCTGTAAATAAAAAAGGAAAAATGCACGTCCAGCCTAAAAGTTTAAGTCACTAACAACACATGAATGCTTTGACGTAAAAGGAAAGTCAAGTAGACTCAAGGTCCTTCTAGGCTAGCAGGTCTCAGAATAACATATCATGTGGGTTTCTCAGTATTTTAAGCACGGAAAGGCACAATATTAAAACTGGTATGAATTTGAATATGAGCTAATTATCTATGCAGGTACCTATCAATTATTTAAAATTACTCAAAGCTCAATATACTTTCATGATACCCTCACATCAAAGAATTGGTGCGAGACCACCAAATCAGGAATTGAAATGACAAGCAGTCAGTAACTGGTTTTATATCCCTTAGCTAACCACACACCCCTGGCCATGAAGAAATTGGGAAAAGCTCAAAGTTGAATTAGGAATTGAGAAGGGATTTTAGAAAGAGCTGTCATCCACCCATCACAGGGATAGAGCAACTCTTTGTCCCTGGAGCTCAGTGAAGAGAGTGTTGTGAAGCTAAATGTGTGTTCCCTAGAGTCTGGAGGACACAAGGGACTTTGAATCTTAATTGCAACTGAGTGAAAAAACAAGACAAGACTGAACTGACCCATAGCAATGAGGACTCAGGAAATGTTTTGGAAGTAAGTGAAACTCCATTTACAATGGTCGAGGTTAGAGATAATATTCACAACTAGACGAACAATGAATATCACGATGAATGGAAAAACTACTGATATTTTCCATGTTTAGATTTTACTTGGTTTCACAATCAACACCCATAGAAGCAGCAGTCAAGCAATCAAATGATGAATTGGATTGGGCAACTCTACTACAAAAGACTTCTCTAAAATGTTACATAAAGCAAAGATAGAACATTAAAGAGTCGGGTTCACCTGACCCAAGCCATGGTATTATCAGTTGCTTCATAGGCATACAAAAGTTGGACGGTGAATAAGAAACACTGAAAAAGAATATCACTTGAACTATGGTGCAGCAAATGATATTTCTATACTATAAAATACCATAGGAGCATACAAAGCTTTTTTTGGAAAGAGTGTAACTTGAATGCTTCTTAAAAGCAATGATGGAGACATTATTTCACTTTGGATATTTGATGAAGATGGACCAGTCATTGGAGAAGAACATCATGTTTGGTAAAATAAATGGTCACTGAAAAGGAGACAGGCTAATACTGTAGATGCAACAATAGGCTCAAACATAGAAATGATTGTAAAGATGGTGCAGAAATGGGCAGTGTTAAATCTGCTGTATAAAAGAGCTCTGGTGGCCTAGTGGTAAGAAGCTGCACTGCAATTCCAAAGACATGCAGTTCAAAGCCACCAGCTGCTCCATAGAAAAAAGATGGACTGTCTCCTTGCACATGATTTACAACCTCTGAAAACCTCCTGGAGAATCAGCTATATATTGACTGCAACTCAAAAGCAATGAGAGAATGTAATCCCAATACAGATACCAAATTCTTTTTTCAAGAAGATTGAAAGGGAAATTGTCAAGTTTATTTGGAGAGGCAAAAGACCCTGAATAAGCAAAACACTTCTGAGAAACAAAGATCAAGTGGGAGGCATAGCTCTCTCTGATGTCTAAACCTACTACACAGCAGTAGTAACCAAAACAGCTTGGTACTGGTACAATGACAGGCCTACAGAACAATAAAACAGAATT
>NW_006399806.1:10265892-10271045 GCF_000299155.1 Elephantulus edwardii | reverse complement strand
CTGAAGATTAAATTTCTATGTTCATCAAAAACTTTTTTCCCAACAGAGTTAAAAGAGAACCTATAGACTGGGAACAAACATTTGTCAAAACCATCTCAGCAAGAGTGTCAAAACAAAAGTTTATAGAATATTCCTGAGTATCCACAAGAAAAAGACCAATAACCCAATTACAAAATGGGCAAAAGACATGGAAAGAATTTTCAGAGTAAGAAATTCAAAAGGCCAACAGACAACAGAAAGAAATGATCAAAATCACTATAAGAGAGATGTAAATCAAAACCACAATGAGATACCATCTTACTCCAGTAGCAGTGGCAAAGTTTAACAGGACAGCAAGTAATAAATGTTGGAGAGGATGTGGAGAGATAGAAACGCAAATCGTTGAAGGGATTTCACAATGGTACAACAACTCTGGAAGGCAGTTTGGCGCTTCCTCAAAAAGCTGAACACAGAAATTGCATATGACCTATCTATTCCACTGCTTGGAATATACCCCAAGAAAATGAGAACTGAGGCTCAAATGGAAACTAGTACACCAGTGTTCATACCAGTGTTATTCACCATCACAAGAACATGGAAACAACGCAGAGGTCCAACCACAAAAGAATGGATTGAGTGAGAAGTTGTAGTACATTCATATAGTGGAATACTATGCAACATGCAAGAGTAATAATTTTGTAAATTACTACCTAACTTGGGAGGGACTGGAGAGCATTATGCTGAGTGAATTAACTCAGTCCCGCTAGGACAAATACTATACAAAACCATTATTGTAGAAGGAGGATGAGGATTCAAGAGATTGGAAAGGTGGAAGAAGAAGGGTGAGTATGGGTGGGGTAATCACAAGGCCGCACAATTTGATGGGGGAGGGGGGCTGGTGAAAAAAATGGGAAAGGTCCAGTGTGAAAAACAATGTATTCAAACTTTTAAATGAATCAGTGCAAAGTTTTTTAAAAAAGAAAAAAAAACCAAGCAATAAGAGAGAAGATAAGACGATCTTATAAACAGTATCCACGAGCAACCAGTTTCAGAACTACATCACCAGGCCTTGATTCCTTTTTTCTCTATTCCTTTATTCCAGTTCTGATTGTTACAGGAAAGTGGCAATTTCACTGACAAACTAAGGTTACTTGGGAATAAAGTGGCCAAAAGATTTTTGCTCATGCAAGGTGAAAAGCTAAGCCACAAGGCATTGCTAAGGTTTTAAGACCACGGAAGTAACTAGCAATTATAGGTTGAGTGTGAATGAACACTAAGCCAACTGAACCAAACCCCTTGTCAGCAAGCTGATTGCATGTCATAGCAACCCTGTTCAGTAGAACTGCCAGCACTGTTTCAAAGGCTGCAAATCTTTAGGTTAGCAGACTGCCACATCTTTGTCCTGTGGAGTGGCTGGAGTCCACCAGCTGACCTTTATTTAGCCTCTGAGCACTTACCCTCAACCAGGGCTCCTTGAATGAACATTAAGCAAAAAGCAAAATGAACAACAACAAAACTCCTTAATTTGACGTCCTTGAAGTCCACTCTGACTCATAGTGACAGAGAGAACAGAAAACTTCCCCAAAGGGTTTCTAAGGCTGAAAATTACTGCTTTCTCTAAACTCTGGATCTTTACGTTTGCAGCCAAGTGCTTTAACCCTGTGTCATGAGAGCTCCTTTGATGGAACATTAATCAAAATCAAACCCAACCCACTGCCATGGAGTTGGTGCTGACTCATGGTGACCCTTTATCAAGTTGTGAGCCTGCACATCTTTATGGGAAGAAGTTATCTCTCTCTACCACAGAGCAGCTGGTGGAGTTGAAGAACGGATTTTTTTAATGAATTTTAATGAAAGTTTACAGAGACTTTGGATTTCCATTCATTCATTATTGTACTTTTCTTCCTGCCCACCTCACCCCCACAATTCGCTCTTCTCTTTGAAAAGTAAAATAAAAATTCTTTCATTGTTATACAATCCCTCTGCCCAAGTCCACTCCACTACGCTGCCTTCATTCTGGACTCCTGTCATGGTAATAATATGTAATCATATACCCCTTTTAAACAGTTCTCTCCCTCATCTGTTTCAATGCAGTATACATTATTTATCCCCTCTTTTCAGAAGCAAAAAAAAAGAAGTTTCTTTTTTTATCCCACCCTTCAAATGTTTTGCTCTTTTAGGGTGCTAGAAAAGTCTACAAATCTTTTCTGAGACTTTTCCTCTCCCCCTTAGAAATACTTAAAAAAAAAAATGTAAAGCCATCATTTCTCTCTAACCTCTCATGAACTGAGTGAGTCTCCAAGTTTGTACTTAATTTTGGCTTTGAGAAGAAGAAGGCCTTCTGAGAGCACCGTGGCTAGAACACTGGGCTGGTTGGTGGTTTGAACCTATCAGCTGCTGTGCAGAGAAAGATGTGACAGTCTGCCTGGGAAACTCTGTGGGTGAATCCACTCTCCCCTGTATGATCCTCATGAGTCAGAATCATTCCGTAGCTATACATTTGTGGTACTGTTTGTTTCTTTGTTTTGCTTTGTTTTTATGGACAACACACTACCCCTCACTTTCCTCGCCAATCTCTATCAGTTCAAAAATTATGTATTTCTGCAGCTTTAACAGAACTAACTTTTTTTCTCATCCTTTACTTATCAATGGAAGCTCTGACTTTTGCTCTAGGATTTGCCTAGAGATAAGTTTGTCCTGGCTGAGCCTCCTTCTAATTTAAGAGAAAGGGGAGATTATGTTACAAGGCCACAGAGAGTTCAAGAAAATTACCTCTGGCCATTCAGGGATTTTCAGAGGCTATAAATCACACAAGAGGAGATTGCTCCTCTTTCTCCCTCCCACAGTAACTTGTGGATTCAAACTACTTGCCTATGGATTGTCGGCTCAATGCCTCCCCCACTAGTCACCAGAGCTCCCTTTGCATTTCTTTCACTGAGGAAGGGAAAGAATGTAGAACCTCAGCAGTAGGAGTTGAGTGTATTTATCTATCCAGTCTCTAGTGACCTCTTGCAGCTTAGGGGTAAGGAGTTGCTCCACCAACACAAAGACACTGAGTTTGAATCCATCAGCTACTCTGAGGAAGAAAGATAAGCAGTCTCTCCTCATGTGATTTACCGTCTCTGAAAGTCCACTAGAGAGTCAGCTATGAGTCTGTTCAGATGGGACAGTACATAACAATACCAATGTCCAGTCTCTACCCAGAAACATTGGGTAGTGATAATTCTATTGCAGAGGATTTTATCACAATGGTGTCTCTAATTATTTAAAAAGTTTAAAAAAGGAGGATCTAAAATATATCATTGTAACCCCTACTGCTTAAAGAAAATACTGCAAATACGATGAAATATTGTGTGACCATTTGAAACATTTTTTTAAAATCTTTACAAACATGTAAATTCTCACAGTAAAATATGAAGTGAAAACACAATTTATGAAATACATTGAAGGTGTGGACTGTTTAATAGCTACAAAAACATATACATAAAAAACCCACGTATGCATAAGGTGCAAAACGGCATAGAACAAGTTATTATTTGTGTTAAAAAGGAGAAAATACATAGCCATATTTGTTTGGATGTGCATAAGGATACACAAAACATTAATAAGCTTAGTAATCTATTGGGGATGGGGATAAATAGAGATGCAGATAAGAATAGACTTTCACTAGACACTTGATATGTATCTTTTTACATAATGTTAGTGTGTTCATTATTTTTCAACAGGGTGGAAAGAAAACCTATATATTGGGAACAAACATTTGACAATAACTATCTCAGACAAGAGTCTCATAACAAAAATTTATAGAATATTACTGGGTCTTCACAAGAAAAAGACTAATAACTCAATTACAAAATGGGCAAAAGACATGGAAAGAATTTTCACTGAGGAAGATATTCAAATGGCCAACAGACACCTGAAGAACTGTACCAAATCACTGGCAAAAAGAGAGATGCAAACCCAAGCCACAATGTTATACCATCTCATTCCAGTAACAGAGGCAAAGTTTAACAGGACAGCAAGTAATAAATGTTGGAGAGGATGTGGAGAGACAGACACTCTTACACATTGTTGAAGGGATTTCACACTGGTACAACAACTCTGGAAGGCAGTTTGGCGCTTCCTAAAAAAGCTGAACATAGAAATTCTATATGACCCAGATATTCCACTGCTTGGAATATACCCCAAGAAAATTAGAACTGAGGCACAAACAGAGACTTGTACTCCAATGTTCACACTAGCATTATTCACCAACATAAGAACATGGAAACAACCCAGAGGTCCAACCACAAATGAATAGACTGATAAATTGTGGTACATTCATACAATGGAATACTATGCAGCACACAGGAGCAATGATCTTGTAAATTACTACCTAACTTAGGAGGAACTGGAGAGCATTATGCTGAGTGAACTAACGCAGTCCCATAAGGACAAGCACTGCATAAAACCATTATTGTGGAATGAGAATGAGGATCCAAGGAGGGCAGGGTGGAAGCAAAGGGGTGAGGATGGATGGGGGTGAGGGAGTAGAGTGTTAATCAAAGGGTAGCACTTTGATGAATGGGGAGGTGAAGGAAATGGGAAAGATTTTGTGTGAAAAACAATGTATTCAAACTCTGTAGATAAATCAGTATAAAATTTTTAAAAATGTAAATACATTTGTGGGTGTGTTTATGTGCATATGTGTGATGGTGGTGGTGTTAGGTGTTGTTCAATCCACTCCTAGCAACTTTATGTACAACAGACTGAAGCCTTGCCCTCTCTTCTGCCATTCTCATAGTCTCCATCATGTTTAGGCCTGTTGTAGCAGTCACTGTGTCAATTCATTTCGTCTCCTTTGCTGACCTCCTAATTTCTGAGCATGACTTTTTTCCACAGACTGACCCTTCCTGAGAAGAAACCTAACGAGATGATGTTTCAACATCCTTGCCTTTAAGGAGCTCTTTTGATGCATTTCTTTCTAGACAAACTTACTTGTTCTTTTGGCAATCCTTAAATATTCAGTACTCTTTGCCAACACCACAGTATGTGTGTACCATATGTAAACCTGAAAAGCAACACAACATGATAAGAGTATTAAATCTGTATTAACAAGTGTTTTATTTCCTTTTCTTTCCATGTGTCATCCAAGTTTCCCCAATGAGTATATGTTCTTTTTAAGAAAAAAAAAA
>NW_006399806.1:10230062-10265087 GCF_000299155.1 Elephantulus edwardii | reverse complement strand
GATTCTGAAGCTTCATCTGACACACTTTGGGCATGTTGCAAGGAGGGACTGGTCCTTGGAGAGGGACATCATGTTTGGCAGAGTGGAGGGGCGGCGAAGGAGAGGAAGACCTTCGATGAGATGGATCGATTCTGTGACTGGAGCGGTGGGAATAAGTGCGTCTGAGATGGCTAGGTTGGCACAGGATAGAACGGCCTTTAGAGCTCTTGTACATAGGGTCACTATGAGTCGCAAGCGACTCGATGGCACATAACAACAACAACAAGGCCCAGAGGAGCAGAGTGCCCTTGGTTCTTCCATAAACCATAGGTGAATTAGAATCATCAGAGGGAGGTCCTAGAGATTATGCCACCAGAGCTCCCTGTCAATAAATCAGAGTCAATAAAAATAAAAGAAAAAGAAGACACTATCATCTGTAGAGTTCTGAATAAATGTCACTATTTCTGCCAAGAGCTATTTCAAATATTTCACAAGAGAAATATTCACGTTTTCCCCCTTGGGCAAATGAAGCCAGAGCAAGAGGAAGGAATCTAAACAGACTGAGCTTCGATGGAGCTCTTTCATATAGTTTTTAAGATGCTGCCTTTCAAGCTTTCCTCTATAAACCAGTCATCTGAGAATCTCATTAAAATGTAGAGTATGTTCAAATTGTCTGGATGGGAGTCTGAGGTCCCACCTGTTAAGCAAGCCCCGGGGTGCTGCTGGGAGCAAGTCACACTTTTTGTGACTCAAGAAAGCAAGTTCACATTCTCCGAAGCCTCTAGTGTAGTTCTGAGTCCCCACAAGCAGAACAAGATCCCAATCTTGATGGTGACTTAGAGTCCAGTTCAATCTGCTGAAATGATTTGGCAAAATTGTGTGGTTTTCTTGTAATTCATTGTTCCCAAATGAAAATTAAGAGATAAGCCCCACATAACTCATTCAACTCTGCTGCTGAGATGAAACCGACCCACAGGTGACCCTCCGCTGGGCTCCCGAGGCTATAAATCATGCAGCGGATGAGTACCCAGTTTTCTCCTGAGAAGACACTTCCAAAAAGATGTGGCCTCTGGGTTAGCAATGCGATTCCTTGCAGACTAGACTACCAGAACTCTGTGCACATATAAAAGTGAGATTGTTGCAACGCTCAAAAAGTCCCCTTAGTGCTAGGTAAAATTTCACATCTTTGGGTGAGCAAGTATGCAGGCATTCTGATTTTTACTGTCTCAACGTCTCAACCTGATCTAGGTCTTTGCCACATGTGGGCTGAAGAAGATAATACCGGTTCTGATGGGATTAAGGAGGCCCACCCAGCATGCTCACCCATGTGGGCGCTAATCCCAGCTCTGGGGTGCAGCAGCTGTGTGACTGTGGGCAAGTCATTTCAGCCTCCAGTCATTCCGATTCCTCTTTTGTAAAGTGAGGTTGATGAGCAGTGGTGGGAACGTCATGGTGCTGACTTCTGGCGATTTGGCTGCTCTGATGAGCTACAGATGTCTTCCATGTTTGTGTTTTATCCCGAGAGCCTTGGGGAGCTATTGACAGTTTAAGAATGGAAGACTAATACATGACAGTACTAACGGAAGAGGCTGCGAAGAAATCCCACAGTTTGCCTAACAATTGACCAAATGATGTTTAACTATGTGCAGCTGTCAGACTTACAGCACTTTTCAGTTAGTGTCACCAGCAGAAGAGAATCATTCCGAGAAGCAAGGCCAAGCCTCTGTTTACTCTTCAAATAGATAGCTGAGTTTTGTAAAATAAACCTTAATTAGAGGCCATATGGAGTATCAGTTATTGCAAGTGTTCAAATTTGTATAGATTTGGATTTTATTGCTCATGAATTCTCTTTCTGTGAACCAAATTCTCTCCCTTTTTACACTAAAGCAGGTGATCAAAGGATAAAATGGGATTCTGATTAAAATTTCCCTCTTGGAATTAGCAGTAATTACTATAATTATATTATCTCTTCTGTGTCGGGTGCTTTACACTCATTGTCCCAATTTACCCTCACAGCAACCCCAAAGAAATAGAGATTTCATCCACATCTGATAGATAGAGAAAGGGGAGCCTGAGGTTAATTAGCTTACCAGAGGTTATACAGGTGTTGAGCTGTATTTTGAACTCTCTGACTTTTTGGCTCTTTACCTCAGGCTTATTTAAAGCAGAAATAAAGACAAGACGTGAATTTGCACGTGGCTCATCCCTCATTTGTCCAGAAGAAAGTATGGCTAACTTTGAGAAGAATGGGACTCCTAGAACAAGTAATTGTATCATGTGAAACCTATCCATAGACCGAGAAGCAGTTGTTCCAAGAGAACAAGAAAACACTGTGTGGTTGGTTTAAAAATCAGAAAATGTTTTTAATTTGTATTGCATCACTTTTCCATACCTTACTAAAGAGGTTGAAAATTAAGAAGGGAATGTGTCAGGGTTGTATTCTTTCTCTTTCTCTGTATTTAGTCTGTATGCTGAGCAAATTATTCAAGAACCTGGACTCTACGAAGAGGAAATGTGGCATCAGGATCAGAGGTAGACTCACCAATGAGCTGCAGATGACACAATTTTGCTTGCTGGAAGTGAGGAGGATTTGAGGCACTTGTTGCAGAAGACCAAGGAATGCAGTCTTCAATTTGGATTGCACATCAACGTAAAGAAAACAAAAATTCTTACCACTGGATCGATAAGCAACATCATGTTGGATAGAGAAGAGAATGAAACTGTCAACAACTTCATTTTGCTTGGATCCACAATTAATGGACCAGAGTCCGGAAATCAAGAGACATATTGCATTGGAGAAAGTCTGCAGTTAGAAACCTCTCCAAATTATTGAGGAATAATGATATCATTTTGAGGACGAAGGTGCATCTGATTCAAGCCGTGGTCTTTTAGATCACTTGCAATGCATCTGAGAGCTAGACAATCAATAGTAATGACAGAAGAAGAATTGATGCTTTTGAGTGTGATATTAGAGAAGAGCACTGAACATCTCATAGACAGCCAAAGGAACAAACAAATGTCTTTGAGGTAGTGCAGCTGGAGTGCTCTTTGGAGACAACGATGATGAGGGTTCACCTCATATACTTTGGGCCTATTGCTAGGAGGGGCTATTCCTTGGAAATATATGAGATGCTTAGAAGGGTGGAGGGTTGGCAAAGGAGAGGAAGACCCTCAACCAGGTGACTGCCGTGATGCGCTCTAGCATGTCAGGAAGTGTGAAGATGACACAGGATAGGACAAGTTTCAGATCTGCTGTTCATAGGGTCATACTTGACTCAACAGCACCTAACAACAAAGAGGATCAAAGACAATAGCCTTCAACATGGATTGCATCTCAACAGCAATAAAACAAAACCCCTTACCAATGAGGCAACATCATGACAAATGGAGAACAGAGTGAAGTTGTCAATGACTTCATTTATTTGGATCCTTAATTAAAACCCATGGGAAGCAGCAGTTAAGAAATTAAAAGACGAGGGAGCTCTGGTGGCCTAGTGGCAAGAGGCTGCAACTACAATCCCAGAGGTGCACGGTTCGAATCCACCAGATGCTCTGCCGGGGAAGGAGGGGTAATCTCCTCCTGTACCAGTCAGATCTGATTTGACGGTACACGCACACAAAAATAATAAAATAAAATTTTTAAAAAAGAAATTAAAAGGCACAATACATTTGGAAAATGTGCTGTCAAGGACCTCTCCAAAGTTCTCAAGATAAACGGCATCAGTTTAAAGACCAAGGTCCTGATCCAAAGCATGGTGTTTGTAATTACTTTCAATGTATCCTAAAGTTGAACGACGAATAAGGGTAACCTAAGGAGAATAAATTCCTTTGAAATGTGGTGTTGGAGAAGAGTACTGAATGTCTCATGGACTGGCAGAATATGAGCTGGAAGGTGAGCAACGAGGGTGCTTCATAGAAGCGAGAATGATGAAACTTCATCTCACAGACTTTTAATATGTTTTCAGGAGGGTCCAGTTCTTGCGGCGGTGCAGGGAGGGGAAGATATCATGCTGGGAATGGTGGAGGTTCAGCAAAACAGAGAAAGACCTTCAAAAAGATGGATCGATGCAGTACTAACAATGGGCTTGAGCATATCAGAAATCATTAAGATGATACAAGATAGGGCAAGGTTGAGATCTGTTGTTCATAGGGTCATTGGTCGTCGTAGTAAGAGCAGTAGTACATTAGAGCAACAGTATCCCTTATAAATCGCTCCTCTTACCTCCTTGAGCCTTCAATCATACAGCTAAATATGTAAACTCAATCTGAGACCTCTCAAAAGAAAGCCATATATATATGGGAAGTGGCATACTTTACATGTTAAAGACATATGTCTAAGAATTGATAACCCAAACTACTAGGGAGGGAGGGGGCCAAGTCTGTTTAGGAGTTGCACCCCTGACTGAAAGTCAGAGCCTCTTTGTCCTTTCAAATCCACCATAGGCTCCCCACGAGAAAGATGCATACCTTCCTCCCTTGTTATTTCTAGCCCCTGAATACCTCCAGGAAGGTAAGCTATGAGTCAGTTCTGACTCCGTGGCTATGAGTTTTACTACCTAATGTTAGTGCCTTCCTAATGGATATTTATATTCTCAGATTAATGTCTTCCTTTGTGAGCATATAATTAAGATGTCAATGTATATCCAAGTAAATATGTTTGCATTCCTATATATGTAGCTGATATTAGATATCTGCAAATACACGTTTTACGTATACTTACATTCATTATTATTTTTCTACATGGGGTTATTTTTTACTGTTTTTTTAAAAATAAGGTCACAGATAAATGCATCTGTAATTGTATTTTATTGGTATCATAGTGACACCTTGTGGGAAAAGCATTTTGAGTTTTGCGTTTGCGAATTTTTTAGTATTCTCAAACTATTCTTTCCATTTAAAAAGTAGAAACTATCCTCTGAATCTGAAGTGTGTGTGTGCGTGTACTTGCGTATTTTTAATTATCTTTTTAATACTGTGAGATATGTTTAAAGGACGGTACAATAATTTTGACAGGACATAGGGAACAATCTTTTTTCATTTTTTTCCTGATAGTTGTTCTGATAAATGAGAACTGCATTGGACCTGTTGACTACTGAAATAAAGTTTGTCTTCTATGGATTTAAAATAACAAGGTTTTCTATCAGTTACTGATAATATGGTGACAAATAATAAAACATTTCTGACTCATAAATATTTTAAATTGATGGGATTGTAAAGAAGCAATCCAGTAGCAATCCTGCAAGAAGTGTAAACCAGATTTTAAAAAAATAGTTATCATTGTTTTGGCTTTGCAAATGAAGCTGTTTTCCCCTACAGAAATTTGAACTGTTTGGAAGTATTAAATTACTTTCAAATGAAATTTGGAACTAACTCCTAACTGATCCTCCCATGGGATTTCAGAGACCATAAATCACTTGGGGGGAGATCAGATATGTTTCTCCAGAGGAGCAGCTGGTAGATTCGAACTACCTGCCTGACTCTGGGTTTGACAGCACAACTCCTTACCCACCAGGCTACCAGAGCTCCAGGACTTAACAGAATGAGATAATGTATTGAATATAAAAGAAAGAAATATTTATTTACGTATCGTTTTGATCATAAGCAAGATGTTATAATGGTTTTGTTTGTTTTTTTTTTTTGGTAAAACGCACTGGCTTGAACACTTTTGTTAACGTAGCTGATGGCTCATTTTTGTTCACAAAAGAATCAGTCTTCTTATTGTGCTTCTTGGAAAGCAGTATCGCATCATGGCCAGTAAATGGCAATTGAAATAGAACAAAAAACACACTCTGACATCAATTTTTATTTTCAACTTCTATTTTAGTCTCTGTTTCTTAAGCTGGGTCCTGGGCTTGTGTGTGAACCCTGGATAAGGGACAAGGAAGACTGAAGAAAAATCGAAGCTTTAGAATTGTGATTTTGGCAAAGAATATTAAATACGCCATGGAGTGCCAAAAAAAAAAATCTGTTTTAGGGGGAAAAAACGTAGCCAAAGTGCTCCTCAGAGACAAGAATTTCATCTTTGGACATGTTATCAGGAGTCCCTGGAAAGGACGCTATGCTTGGAAAAGTAGAGTCTGAAAAAAAGGAAGAAGTTCAGCAAAATGGATCAACACAGTGACTTCAACAATGGGCTAAAGCTCAGCAGAGACTGTGAGGAGGGTGCCAATGGGGCAGGGGCTTCATTTGTTCGTATTTAGGATTGATATGAATTATCCAATAACAACTGGAGCAGCACATCAACAGAGAACTGCCAGACGTGCAGGCTGGGTTTAGACGAGGCCTTGGCACTAGGGATATTATAGCTAATGTTAGATGGATCTTGGTTGAACACAAGTAGTACCAGAGAAATGTCTATCTGTGTTTCATTGACTATGCAACGGCGTTTGACAGTGTGGATCACAACAAACTGTGACTGACTCTGAGAAGAATGAGAATCCCATAATACTTGACTGTGCTTATGCAAAACCTATACTTGGACCAGGAAGCTGTTGTAAGAACAGAGCAAGGAGGCATTGCATGGTTCAAAAGCAGGAAGGATACATGCCAAGGATGTGTCCTATCTCCATAACTTTTCAATCTATATGCAGAACAGATCATCCTGGAGGCTGGGCTCTATGAGGAGAAATGTGGCATCAAGATTGGAGGAAAATTCATCAACAACCTGCATTGTACATATGACAAAACCCCGCTTGCTGAAACTGAGAAGGATCTGAAAGGCTTGCTGCAACCTTCAATATGGACTGAATGAAGCACAATATCAAGAAAACAGAGATTCTCACCACTGGGCCAATTGGCAACATTATGATAGATGGTGAAGAGATTGAGATTATTAACAGCTTTTGTTTACTTGTTTCCACAATCAACACTCTTGGTACTAGCAGCCAGGAAATCAAGAGACGAATTGCATTGGGTAAGTCGGCTGTCAGGGACTTCTCCAGAGTACTGAAGAGCGACGACGTCAGTCTGGAAACTAAGATGCACCTGACGCAGGCCATAATCTTCACAATTGCTTGCTATGCATCAGAGAGCTGGACAATGACTAGGGATGATAGAAAGAGAATTGATGCCTTTGAACTGTGGTACTAGAGAAGAGTATTGAATATAACATAGACTGCCAGGAGAACAAGCAAGTTCATCCCAGAGCGGGTGAAAACAGGCTGCTCTTTGGAGGCAAGGATTCTAAGGCTTTGTCTGACATACTCTAGGCATGTTGCAAGTAAGAACCAATCCTTGGAGAGGGACTGCTCAAGAGAGGAAGATCCTCGATGAGATGGATTGATTCAGTGACTGAGGTAATGGGGATTGGTGTGTCAGAGACAGTGAAGTTGGCACAGAATAGAGCAGGTTTCAGGGCTGTTATGCATAGTGTTACTATGAGTTGCCTCGACAGCACATAACAAATGAATCAAAACTGATTCGCAAACACCTAACAAGAGGAAGTAGTGTAGGTGCATAAACCAATGGGCTGCTGCAGTTTCACTTTATCAGCCTTTCCGAGTGAGAAAGATGGGCAGCCTCCAGCAGTCAAGATTTACATTCTTAGAAACCAAAATGGATCCCTATGAGTGGGGACCCAGCAGTGGACTGGGTTTTAGTTTTATTATTTACTTACTACTTATCACCAGTAGAGGGCATCAGAGGACTGAGCTAAGTGCAATGCAAAGCTGTAAGTAAAAAAGAGCCTTTTAAAGCTGCAACATCTTCCATCAAAAATGCTAATTGTGTTTTTTGGTGTAGATATGTTAAAAATTACTTGATGATAGTTTTCTAACCAAGTTAGTAAATATGCATACTCTTCCTATTGTAATGTTAAATTAAACCATTTCCTTTTCTTTTTCGATACAATGCAATAGCTAATTCTGTAATTAGAGTTAAATTTGCAAATGCCAAGTATAATAATGGCAATTATGCATCAAACTCTATTTTCAACTGCACCTGCCTACATTTTAAAAGTCGGTATGCAATTACAAACAAATTATTGAACATCTGAAAAAGAAGGGAAAATTAGCTAGGCAACTATCATCCTAATTGTTGTAAATCCCCAGTATGTAAAAATCTTTAGTATCTATCACTCAATAACAATGTATTACACTCCCACTGTGTGTCATATAAGGCGTTCTGGTGGTAAAGCTCATAGAGTGCTGTCCCACTAATCAAAAGTCTAGGTGTAGGGTGGCTCAAATCCACCAAAATCTCCAAAGGAGAAAAACTGGCAAACTCCTTTGTTGTTGTTATGATCCTCCAGCATGTTTTCAGAGGCTGAAACTGCACTGGAAGAGACTGCACATCTTCCTCCTGTGGAGCAACTGATGGATTCGAACCACTTGCCTTTGTATTGGTAATGTAAACTACCTACCCACCGTTCGAAGCCAAATGGAAAAGACTAGATGGAAGATCTATGAGTCTGAATGAACTGGACAGCAGACCTCCAGCTGATGTCAGGAGATAGACAAGTAGACAGATGAGAATACAGGTTAATAGTGTTCTGAGGTCAGAACAAGATAGGAGAGTGGCGCCCTTCCACTGGTGGGTGCCTGTCTTGGATTAGCCTGCAACATACAGGCTAAAGGTAAGGGCTGACACACAGAAACATGGCTTCAAATCCCATTCTTCCCAGTTATGAACTCTGTGACTTTAGTCAAATTATTTAGCTTCTTTAAGCTTTGCTTTCTTCTTAATCAAGCAGTGACAATGATACAGTCTACCACAGTGGGTTGTCCTGAGACTCAGAGACAATACCTAGTGCAATAGCTGGCACACAGTGTAAAATGTAAAGTGGTGGTGTTGTTGTTGTTAGGTGCTGTCGAGTCATAGACGCCTCATAGCGAGCCTATGAATGAAAGACCTGAGCACTGTTCATAGAGTTTCCAGAGGCAAGCCATTTCAGAAGTGGATGCCACTCCTGCTGCCAAGCTTGTTTTAATCGGGAAGCTCCAACAAACTCTGTCCTCCATGGGAAACCATTATCACATTTGGCACATGAGTGTCACAGTGTTTAGCATCACAGCAACCACGGGTTACCTCTGTACAACAGTGCACAGACCAGAGCTATACACCTAGAAGAATGTTTGACAGAAAAACAATTTGAACCAGGTCTGAGGGCAGCAGATTAAAATCACCCACCTTGAGTTTAGTAACATAACTCTCTGTCCACTAGGCCAATGTAGCTCTCTCTGAAATCAGAACCTTCTCATAGCTGACCTTCCAGTGGGTTTTCAGAGGCAGTGAATCACATGGAAGGAGATTGCCCTCTTTCTCCCTCTTAACAAGTGGGGGATTCAAGCTGTGTGTCTTTGAATTTACAGTACAGCTCCTTACCACTAGACCACTGATTAACATTATAGCTACCGTGACTTTAAGCAGTAACTAAACCTAGAGCAGACTCTATGGTCTCAAGTTGGTATTAAGAAATATGGCACAGGAATATTGTGCTCTGACAGAGAAGATGTTGTTCACCTAGCAAAGGAAGATGAACAGTCATTCACAAATACTTGGTTGTAACCGCTTGGCCACTCCAACTAATTTATGTCCTCGTTTAGTTTTTCCTTCTTGCTTCCTTCCCATCTTTATTTCTTCCTTCTTGCCTTCTTCCTTTACAGTTTGTTTCTTGTAGATGCTGTTGGCATCTCAGGCTGAGATAGCATAATTATTTCTCTTCTGAGCATGGTGTTAAAGAATTAAGAATGTTTGTTCTATGTCCATGCAATGATTTGAGTTTTAAAGAATGCAATTTTAGCACAATATGACGCGACAGTCTCAATGACCTAAAAAAAAAAATAAGTTTCTTTAGAGGGTTGGGCAGGACAAGGCTCACAAATCATACTGTGCTCTTACTTTCTTAATCTCCTTTTTTATTACATTTGCTTAGGGCTGGAAAGGCAAGCACAAAAACCAACACCAGATGGGGGAATGAAGCCCAAGGAAAAGTAAATTCTAATAATTAATGACTATTTAGGTTACATTTTATCAGTCTATGATCCAATGATGATGAGCACATAGTTTGATAAGAGTATAATACATGTGACCAGTCATCACCTGGCATCATGCATATTTGTGTCATGAGGAAAGATCCAGCAAATTTAGGTGGAGGACTTATTTCCTTCCAATCTTAAACATTTTTTTGCTTTGGTGAATCACAGTCAAACAACCCCCAAATAATGGACATGAAAGAGAGTCTCCTACAATCTCTGGAGGGAAAGGACCTATAGGAACTTTTGAGGCTCTTTTATCCTCAGTTGACATGCCTGAGATATATATTTGGCAAAGCTGCAGGCGGGGGTGGAGGGGAAATGGAATGATTTTTATACTTTAGCTAGTATGAGAATGAGGCACTGGCCATGTTTTAAGTGAAAACCAAGTGAAGATTTTAAAGTCTTTTTTTTTCTCCTGTGAATATGCTGTTAAGGACCTCTTCAAAGTGATAAACAGCAATGATATCAGTTTATAGACTAAGGTCTTTAAGACTAAAGATCAAGACCATGGTATTTTCAGCTGCTCCTATGTATCTGAAAGGACACCAAGCATGGCAGAAGAATTGATGCCTTTGAGTTGTGGTGTTGGAGTAGGACAGTGAATATCCTATAGACAGACTGTCAGAAGAACAATTCTATGTTGAAGGACGTTCAGCCAGGTTGTACCTTGGAGGCAAGGATAATGAAACTTCGTCTCACATACTTTGGCCACGTTTTCAGGATACAGCAGTCTTTGGGAAGAGACATCATGCTGGGAAAGGTGGAGGGTCAGAGAAAGAGAGGAAGAACCCTTAAAACATGGATTGACACCATGACTAAGAATGACTCAAGTATATTAAAAACCATGAGGATTATGCAGCGCAGGGCAAGTTTCAGATCTGTGGCTCATGTTGCAATTTGATGGCACCTAACAACAATGAATCTACCTCAGTCTCGCTGTTCCAATTAGAGACAAAGAGCTCTTGTCACTCCTAATCAGATCAATTTCTTTTTAGCTAATACAAGCCAAGCTGATCAGTGTCTTTGGTCAAATAAACTTCTCACAGAGAGACTGGGATTTGAGCACCAAAAACAGCACAAGCCAGTAGGTTGAGAAAGAAGGAGAGAGTGTTGTTTGATGAATTATACTGCTGTTTATCTTTTCCCTGTAAATACAATTGCAGTCAAGCCTCTGTCTCTGTCTCAATGTATAAACTAGCTTTCACAGGCAGTTTTATTTTAGGCGTCGACGACAGGAATTCGTTTTTGGCAAGGGTTAGGCACAATTGCTCCAGTTAAGACAGGCTGTGGAGAAAGCAGACCGAATCCTTCTCTGACTCTTGCAACGATGGAGCTCAAACACTGGGTTAAATGCCACACAAGGGCAGAAGGGTTGCTGCTTGTCCCGAGAGGAGATGAGAGACCTCGTGCCACCTTCCTGGAGGGAACAGAGCTAACAACCACAATCTTGCTGTGACGAAATGATGAGCTTTTATGTTTTAGCCTGTTATTTGCCTTTCAGTTGTCTATTGATTCTTGGCACCATGAAATGAAACATTGTAATTCATAGGATTTGCATTGACTGGTTTTCATGAGTAGATTGCCAGACCTTTCTTCCTAGTCTGCCTGGTCTGGAAGCCAGTCCAACATTATAGCAACCCACAAGCCTTCACTGACAGATGGATGCATTGACTAGAAGTAGAACCTATATCCTCTCTTATGGAAGGTAAGAATTCTACCAGTGTTCAGCTTTTTCTGGAAACACTAAGCTGCCTTCCAGAGTGGTTATAGCATTTTACAAACCCACCAGCAGCGGATGAGATTCCTATCTCTCCACATCCTCTCCAACATTTATTACTTGCTGTTCTGTTAAACTTTACCACTGCTACTGGGGTGAAATGGTATCACATTGTGGTTTTGAGTTGTATCTCTCTTATTGCCAGTGATTTTGAGCATTTCTTCAGGTGTCAATTGGCTACCCCAATATCTTCCTTTGTGAAAAGTCTTTCCATGTCTTTCTTTTTCTTGTGGAGGCCCTGTAGGAGTCTGTAAACTTTTGTTATGAGACCCTTATCTGACATGTTGGTGTTGTTGCTGTTAAGTGCCATCAAGTCACAGGTGACTCATAGCGACCCTATGAAAGAGAGTCCTCAACGCTTGGGTGCCTTTCATCCTCTCTCCAGGTTCATAGGTTTTCTGAAGGCAAGCTATTACGGAAGTGGATGCCACTCCTCCTTCCAGGCTTGTTTTAATTGGGGAGCTCCACCCCACTCTCTGTCCGCATTGGGTGACCAACCATTAACCCATTTGACACATCAGTGTCGCAGTGTTCAGCCTCACAGCAACCACAAGTTACCTTTGAATGGTGACTTGTACACCAGGGCGATACGACCTAGAGGAATAGTGTTGCCAAATGTTTTTCCAAGTCAGTAGGTTTTCTTTGCAACCTATTGGAAAAAGTTTTAAATGTGCACAAGGATTTAATCTTTACAAGGTCCCATTCACCAATTTTATCCTCTCCTGGTTTGTATATTTCTGGCTGTATTTCTCAGCTTCTTTATATAATAGGCTAGACATTCTATGCTTGGTACCACTTTGTCTTTTATGATCTTTATGGTTTGAGGATTTACCTCTAGGTCTCTGATCCACTTTGAGTTAATTTTAGCGTATGGTGAGAGGTGTGGATCCTGTATCAGCTTTCTGCAGGTAACAGTCCAGTTTTGTCAGCACCGAAAAGTTTGTCATTTCCCCAATTGATAGGTTTGGTTTGTTTCCTTGTCAAATCCCAATTGACCATAGATAGATGGAATGATTTCTGGGTTCTCAATTCTGTGCCATTGATCTGTGTGTCTGCCATTGTACAAGTACCATACTGTTTTGGCTATTACAGCTGTATAGTAGATTTTGAGATCAGAGAGTATTATGCTTCTCACTTATTTTTTTGTTTTCAGAAGTCTTTTGCTTATTTGAGATCTCTTTCCTTTCCAAATAAATTTTCCAACTGCCATTTCTATCTCTTTGAATAATTCATTTGGTATCATGTAGATTGATTTCAGTAGAATTGTCATTTTCATGATACTGATTCTTACTATCCATGAATATTTTTCCATTTATTTAGGTCTTTTATTGTTTCTTGTAGAACTCTTTTGTAGTTTTGTTTATAAAGGTCTTCTATGTTATTCCTTAGTATCTCAATTTGTGGTTGGATATTCTAAATGGTATTCCTTTCTTACTTTATTTCTCTACATTTTCTTTGTTACTGTAGAGAAATCCCATTGATTTTTATACATTGATCTTGTATCCTGCCACTCTACTAAATTGGTCTCCTGGCTCTAACAGGTTTTTTGTTGTGTCGTTGGGATTTTCTGTGTACACTATCATATCATCTCCATGTAGCAACAGTTTCACCATCTCTTTGTTAATCTGGATGCATCTTATTTTGTTCTTTTGCTGTACTGCCCTATCAAATACTTCCAACACAATATTGAATAAGAGTGGTGACAGTAGGCATCCTTGTCTGGTGCCTGTTCACAAGGACAATCCTTTTAGTTTTTCTCTGTTGAGAATGCTATTAGCTCGTGGTTTTGTGTATATACTTTTCACTATGTTGAGAAAACCCCCTTCTGTTCCTATTTTGATGAGTGTTTTAATCAGGAAGAGGTATTGCATTTTGTTAGAGTTCTTTTCTGCATCAATTGCCAAGATCATGTGGTTCATTTTATTTGCTTTGTTAATGTTAGGCTATAATTTTTTTTCTCATACAAAAGTTTATAGAATACTCCTGGGTCTCCACAAGAAAAAAAAGACTGATAATCCAATTACAAAATGGGCAAAAGACATAGAAAGAATTTTCACAGAGGAGGATATTTAAATGGCCAACAGACATACGAAGAAATGCTCAATATCAATGGCAGTAAGAGAGATGCAAATCAAAACTACAAGAAACCATCTCCCCCAAGTAGCAGTGGCAAAGTTTAACAGGACAGCAAGTAATAAATGTTGGAGAGGATATGGTGAGATAGGAACTCTTATACATTGTTGGTGGGATTGCACAATGATACAACCACTCTGGAAGACAGTTTGACACTTTCTCAAAAAATTGAACATAGAAATTCCATATGACCCAGCTATTCCATTGCTTAGAATATACCCCAAGAAAATGAGAACTGGGGCTCAAGTGGAAACTTGTACACTAATGTTCATAGCAGCATTATTCACCATTGCAAGAACATAGAAACAGCCCAGATGTCCAACCACAAATGAATGGATTGAGAGGTTGTGGTACATTCATACAATGGAATGCCATGCAGCACACAGGAGCTCTTTGAGCTCGGGATTTTGAACATTTCTTCATATGTTTGCTGGCCATCTGAATGTCTTCTTTGGTGAAGTATCTATTCATATCCTGTGCCCATTTTTCTTTTTTGTAAATTTTATGTTATTAATTATAATGAACATTTACAAAGATTTTGGATTTCCATTCATTCATTCATTGTTGCATTTTTCTCCCTGCCCACCCCTCCACCCCTCATCCCCAATTCCCTCTTCTCTTTGAAAAGTAAAAGAAAAATTCCTTCATTGGTAGGCTATAATTTTTATGGAAGCAGATCTTCAGGGATTTTTCTCCCTCAGAGCTACTGGTGGATTCAAATCATTGACCTTTAAACAGCTGAATGCTTAACCATCGTGCCAACCAGGATTTCTTATAGCTTTCATAAACTTAAATTTTACTGTCGCTCCCAAAGAGTATCCAAAGTTGTAAATTGCAATGATGGGAGACTGCGCATCTTTCTCCCACAGAGTGGCTGGTAGCTTTGAACTATCAGAAATGCACACTGCCATTGAGTTAGACGGGCAACTTGGTACAAACTACTCACCAATTGTTCTTGTTGTTTGTTGTTGTTGCTTCTGCAGCTACTGTTGTTAAGTGCTGTCGAGTCACTCGCGACTCATAGCAACCCTATGTACAATAGCCCTGAAACCTGCTCTATCCTGTGCCAACTTTATTGTCTCTGACATGCCTACCCGAATTACCCCAGTCACTGATTTGATACATCTCATTAAGGGTCTTCCTGTCTTGCATTGTCCCTTCACCTTTCTAAGAATGATGTCCCTTTCCTAGGACTGGTCCCCCCAAAACTCTCCTATAACTTTCATCAGCTCTGATGGCCTAGTCTGCAAGGGGTGGTGTTGCTACTCAATGACCATGGCTCTCTAGCAGGTCAAATCCACCAGTGGCTCCAAGGAAGAAAAATGGATAATTTCTTCTCATTCAATTTACAGCACGAGATACTCGCTGGAGGGTCACCTGTGAGTCAGTTCCATCTGGACATTAATGAGTGAGTTTGAGAGGTTTCAGTCATCTAACACTACTATAAAAGAGATATTGCAAATAGATACCTTTAACAAACAGAATTTATTCTTTTGGCATTTAGGAGAGCAGAAGTCCATTTTCAGGGTGTTGTCTCTAGGTGAAGGCATTCTTTCTTTGCAAGTTCCTTTTCTATTTGTTTGGGCTCTTTGGTTTTTATTTTGTTGGGATTTTTTTCACAGTGAGGAAGTTTATTAGGGAAGTAAATGTGCTCTGATTCAGGTTGGCAGCAGGATACAATCCTCAGTCCAGACAGCTTCTCAAGTGTAGTTGCAGGCCCTCTGATCTTCAGCTTCCAGTTTAGGTCAGTGTTACAAAGTTTCTTTCCTGTTGTTGTGTGCTGATGAGTTGGTTCCAACTAGACCCTTAGTTCCTTAGTACAAAGTTCTGTTGTTATTGTTGTTATGTGCTGTTGAGTGGTCTGGGACTCATAGCAACCCTATGTATAACAGCTCTAAGCTCTGCCCTATCCTCTGCCAATCTCACAATCTCTGACACACCTATCCCCATTTACCCTAGTCACTAATTCAATCCATCTCATCGAGGGTCTTCTTCTCCCGTGCTGTCCTTCCACCCTCCCAAGCATAATGTCTCTCTCCAAGGACTGGTCCCTCCTTGCAACATGTCCAAAGTATGTTAGACAAAGCTTCAGAATCCTTGCCTCCAAGGAGCAGACTGGCTTCACCCTATCCAAGACAAACCTGTTTGTTTTCCTAGCAGTCCATGGTATATTCAATACTCTTATCCAACACCACAGCTCAAAGGCATCAATTTTCCTTAGTTTTTGCAATTATGTCCTCTTCCCTCAGTCCTCCAGTGAGCTTGAGTAAAGGTCTCTGTCTGATTCTCCCTGGGGCATCAGTTCCCAGTCAGTTCTATTCTCTGCTGAGGCTATATTGCTCATGTATAGATTCTGGTCTGACTGGGGAAGAAATCTCTGACCCTGAGGAATGTGTGCTGCTTCCCCTTCCTTGTTAATATTGAGAGTCATCTCTGTGGGTTCTTGAGGAAGGTCCTTATTTCCCTCATCATCTACAGATCTGGAATCTCTTTGAGATCTCCCCTAAGTCTAGGAGCTTCTCAGCACAAGAACCAAGGTCTAAAGGACATACACCATTCCCAAATCTTCTCAGTTGGTAGGACTGAAATTTTCTTCTGTCCTCACTTCCTCTCTCCTTTTATCGTCCAGAAGGAAGCTCTGGTGACATAATCTGTAGGGAGTATCACTACTAACCCAACGTAGTGTCTTTCTCATGATTCTAAACCACTAGGTGCTCTAGCAGAGCAATCTCTTCTTGTGCAATTTACAGCCTCTGAAAACCCAGTGGAGGGCCAGCTGAGATGGCAATGAATGGAACTGAGTTGAGTTAATCACTCCTGAGACCAAAAGTCTTTTTTACAGCCCACACCACAAGGAAATTCTGGTCTCCTCCTCTTGGCCCTCATTAGCTGATCACTAAGATCACACCATGGGGAATGACTACAGCATTAAATTACTGATTCTAATCTACCTTCAATGGCTTCTGGAGGCGCGGCATTCCTCTAGGTCATATAGCCCTGGTATACAAGTTGCCGTACAGCAGTAACTTGTGGTTGCTGTGAGGCTGAACATTGTGACACTGATGTGTCAAATGCATTAATGGCTGGTTACCCAATGCAGACAGAGAGTGGGGTGGAGCTCCCCAATGAAAACAAGCTTGGAAGGCTGATTGGCATCCATTTCTGTAAAAGCTTACCTCCAGAAACCCTATGAACCTAGAGAGAGGAAGAAAGGCACCCAAGCATTGAAGACTCTCCTTCATAGGGTCGCTATGAGTCGCGTGCGATTTGACGGCACTTAACAACAACAACAATCTACCTTCAATAGTTTCATACAGGTTAGAGTTTCGGCACAGAGGATCATTGCTTCACACTGAGACTCAAGGTTTAGCCAAATTGACCCATATCTTCAGGGACACAATTCAATCTATAACAGACACCAGGAAATACAAGCTATATTTCCCTCACTATGGAATGTTAACAAAGTTAAGAGTGAGCAAGAAGCACAGGTGGCCTAGTAATAAGAATCTGTGCTAAAATCCAGAAGGCACGTGGTTAGAAACCACCAGCTTCTCTGTGGGATAAGGATGAGCAATCTCCTCCCGTGTGATTCCTGCCTTTGAAAAACCTGCCAGAGGGTCAGCTCCAAGTTGATCATGACTTGATGGTACACAACAACAGGAAATAAGTAGAGTAATGTAGTAGTGCTATTTAGATGTATAATATGTCTACTTCTCTCCTCTTCTCACTCATTTTTTTTCACCTATTAAAAAAAAATCAAGAAACGAGAATAGTAAGAGAAGCATTTTTACCAAGCCAAAATCTCATTTTCATGTGAAGATGCATTTTTAAAGGCACATCATCAAATGCTCTAGTGAGTATTTTTTATACTTACTTTAAAATCAGTTGGATCTGAGAGCCTGTGGCCCTCACACATAGTGTTACTATATTTTGGGGGAAGAGTCTTCAAAGCAGTACAGCACTTGTCTGTCAATTTGCTGTACAGGGATAACATGGAGTTGCTGTGATGCTGAACACTGTACCACTGGTGTGTCAAATGCCATAGTGGTTGCTCATGGTGGAAAGTGTTTGGTGGAGCTCCCAGATTAAGACAGGTTTGGAAGCAGGGGTGACATCCACTTCCTAAACCACGTACCTCTGGGAACTCTACGAACTTAGAGAAATGATGATAGTTATAGAACAAGATTCAGGTCTTTTGTTGAGAAGGTCACTATAAGTTGTGCAATCAATAACAACAACAACAATGGTAGTAGTTTTAAAACATAAGTAGTTTAAAAAAGTAAGTTCCGGGATGCCAGTTAGGCATTATCCTTTTCAATTATCCAAAATCCTATAAGTTCATTATTACTTTGGCTTTAGAGTGGCAAATGTGATGTCAATTTTAAAATTAATTTCTTGCTTAGAGGAGAGGGCAAGGAAGGATGAATTAAGACCAGCCTCTGTTCTGAGGATGTTTTTGTAGTTTCATTTCGAGTGGCAAAGTTGGCTGGCAGCATAGTTTTTCTTCTGAGCCAGAAGTGTTGTTTTAGTTGGCGTGGCCTGGACACAGAAGGCTGGGCTGGATGTGCACTCAGCAGTGTTTTCAGGACTGTATGGGCTCCAGCCTGGCTTGCTGACTATAATTCAGGGGTCTCCTGTCCAGAACACTTTCTTGAAGGTCGTCCTAGAAACTCTAAAAGTAAAACAATTTCTCAATCAAGCACATTACGATGTCATGGTCCTCAGCTGCTAAATATAAGGTCTGCAATTCGAACATACTCAAACCATCAGAGAAAAGATCTGGTGCTCTGTTCTCATAAAGATTTTAGCATAGGAAGCTCTAAGGGGCAAATTACATGGGGCCCCAACAACTTAGGTTCGACTCCATGGTGCACACTCTTCGAGATGTTGGTGTACTGCCAGGGAGGTCTTCAAAATAGAAGCATCCTTGAGAGTGGACATGTGAGCTGAGCTTTGAAGCATGACTAACATCCTAACTGAGAAGCATTATGTCAAAGTTGGAATGCTTCAATTCACCACTGTCTCCTCCCCTGGAAGGCTACTCATGGCCAGCCTTGTCTTTGTGGGGGCTCCTGCGTGTTCTAGAGCTCAGTCTTGCATTCCTCCAAGCTTCAAGACCTGTTGATTTTACTAATGTCTCCTATTCCTGCAGTCCTATCCAGGAGAGAAGAAAAAAAGAAAAAAGCTAATCCATTGAGTCAACTCCAACTCATAATGACCATATAGGACTGAGTAGAACTGTCAACACGATATCTTTACTGAAGCCAACGGTCACAACTTTCTCCCCCTGGTGAGCTCAAACTACCAACATTTTGACTAGCAGCCAAGTACTAACCATTATACCATCAGAGATCTCTTACTAGTATATCTAAAAGTCACACAAAATCTAACGTTCTTCCCTTCCCTTATTGCCCTGTGCTTCTTCATTCCTAAATTTCCTGGTGGCAAATCTTGGAAGGTGACTCCAAGAAGGGCTAACATTTCCCAAATTACCACTCCCAGACTGTGCACAATCTTCCAGCATAATACTCTCGATAACAATTATGAATGTGTCTCACAAACTAAGGAGAAATCAAAGCCTAAATAATCCAGTGCTAAAGGGACCATTTGCTGTGATGGCTGCCTGTCGATGTGGAGGACAGATGGTTATCCCCTAGTGAGAGGAAAAAAAAATCAACATTAAAATATTATAATCCCATAATCATAATATCCAGGAACAATAGACTGTTTTAGAACAAACTAAGAAAAGCCTATATTCTCAAGGTTCTAAAATAAAAACAACAAAAAAATCATGTCCAAATTTTTGGCTTCACTTATTCATGAGAATTTGGCATTATAGATGAAGGGAGGGGAATGGAGACAGCGAGGACTCCTACAACAATTCCATTAGCTTGTTCAAAAAGACTTTCTTGGTCACCAACCAATTATTTCAAAACAATAATTTGATGACTTAAGGGTAACTTAATCAGAAGCACATGAATTACATTTTCCTTGAAGTGCTCTCGAGTTCCAAAGGGGGGAGGGGGAAGGCATTTGGCAAAATCCTATCCATTTTTGCCAAACCTAAAGTGTTTGAAAAATAATTTGAGAGATAGTGCCAAACCCCAGATGCCACTGTGTTCTCCCATCCCACCCAGATCTCCAGAAGTGCACAGCTAATGCATCCACATAGCATTCTGAGTTGGGAGGGACAGCTTGGTGGGGATACAATCTGCCTCGTTTAGAACTTCCAAGGACTCCTTGCCCTTTTTAGAGAGAAAGCGTTGGATTGAGTGATGGGCCCTTTGCTTCTCATTCCTGCTTTCTAAAAAACCCTCACTTGGAACTTTTTTTAAAAAAAACGTTCTATACATGCCCTCTGAAGCTATTCTGAGTCATTAGCAGAAGATATTTTGAGGAAATAACTTCAGAAAAGATTCTCTTTTTAAAAGATGTCAAACAATCAAAATTTACTAAAAACACAACATCTTCGTTGAACCCTTGACAGCTGTGTGTTTTTAGCCTTCTCCAGGTTTCTGCAGTGCTGACAACCTGAACATGCTCCCACCAAGATGTCCAAGACCATTTGTTTTTATTCAAATCATCCCTCAGCTAAAATTAAATCTGCGAATGCAGTTGCCAACTGGGAGTCCCCAGGGGCCCAAATTATGTCAAGATTAAGCCAGTAAACAAAACCTTCGAGAAATCAGCAGAGTAGTATTGGAATGTGGGTGGTGTAGGCAAGTACTTTACCCTGAAAATGAGTATTTCTGAAGAGTAAACTCAGCTATGTTGGCATTTCCATGTTAGGGACAATTTTCTTTATTTTTCTTTTCTTTCTCTCTTTTTTAGGAAATTCTGTAAATGTCTGACACACTTTTCATGAGCAAAAGGACATCCCCACATAATCTGAGAAATTTTGCAACAAATTTTAGAGATTCACTGGATTTTCAGGACACAGGAATACTTCTTGGTGTTGTTATGTGCCATCAAGTGGTCTGCAACACATAGCAACCCTGTGTACAACAGTCCTAATCCCTGTTCTATCCTGTGCCAATCTTACTGTCTCTGATACACCTACCATCATTACCCCCATTACAGAATCGATTCACCACATTAAGGGGCTTCCTCTCTTGCGCTATCCATTGACCTTCCTTGCAACATGTCCAAAGTATGTCAGATGAAGCTTCAGAATCCTTGCCTCCAACGAACAGCTTGGTCTCACCCTCTCTAGGACAAAATTGTTTGTTCTAGTAGTCCATAGTATACTCAAAACAACATGTGCATATTGTTCTACAGTTACAACAATGGATTTTTATTTTAGTTTCCTAAGTTGGGTTTTTTTTAATTGCTAATTAAATTCCTAAACATCATATGAAGTATGTCATTACATTTCAAAAATTTATTATTTGGTGCAATTTAGTTAGGTTAGAAGCCTGAGAGAGATGTTATAATTTTGAAATCATATATGCTGTTTTTAATCATTTCTGGCTAAAATAATTAATCTCTCTTCAAAGTTGGGATTTTTTTTAAAATAACTTTTTTTTTTTGCTAAGGAAAAGCCTCTTTTTCTTTACTTTGAATTCAGCTGTGAAGTGATTGCTCTTCACCTTAGATTTGCTTGTGCCCTGAAGTCTCCCAGTAATAGCTTGTTGGTTAGAAGTTAGCTTTCAATAAGAACATAGCATGTGTTGTCCATTCTTCTGTTTGCTCCCTGCAGAGAATTGCTTCAATTCTACAGATGCTGATAGACAAAGTAAATAAGGGACCAACAATTAGGCTCTGTGATGCTGTCTTGACAGGCATCATCTGGCTGTATAGAAGATGAAACTATTCAAATTAATTCAGATATGAAAGGAGCAATTGGAAAAATACAAGGGAGTTCCACAGGACCTAATCCAGAAAATATCATCGGGCTTCCTGAAAATTATAGCTCATGTAACTCTTCTACCTGTGCCTGAAGAGACAAAAGATCTTTCCTCTTATTTTTGTCTGCTGATCCATTTTCTTTACCTAATTGTCATAGGCTAACTTTTCACATTGATTCATCCTAACTGAAGAGACCACACATCCTGAAACTATATGGATATCATCAGAACTCTACTGCCCAGACACCAGACTCCAAAGTCCATGCAATAAGTAAGGCAGAAACAGCAAACGCTAGAGCAGGTCCTGTGAGCTCACAGACCTGGGACATGTATTATCATGTCCCTTGAAGTACAGTGTCCTTGTCATGCTATATCTATGTGATTTACCACACAGCACTCTGAGAGTAAGTACCATCACATTTTTTTTATTTCCCAGACTTTATTAAAATATGCTTGAGATTGCCTCTCTGAATTAGCAGAAACATGAGCTATTATATTATGATTTATTGCATAATAAATCATGCTAAAATTTAGCAATAAAAATTTTTTAAAAAACCACCCAAAAAACAAACTATGACCAATTACTGCCATTTCCCTGAGTCAGGGAATTTGAGAATGGTTCATCTGCCTGTGTCTGGCTCCAGGCCTCTGAAGGCAGGCTAGTCAAGATGAGCATCTTGAGTAACTAGAGCTGCAGTCATCGGAAGACTTGGCTGAAACTGGTGGATTTGCTTTTCTCAGGTGGCTAATTCACAAGGTTGTTGGCAGGAGGCCTCAGTTGCTTGCTGGCTGCTGGCAGGTGGGCTCGGTTCCCTGCCATTTTGGCCTCTTCACAACACTGCTTGAGTCTGCTAGTGATGCAAGAGAGAATTCCAGCAGGAGGTCACAGTGCTGTCTCAGATGCCACACAAAGTCAGGTCTACCATATTCTGTTCACTAGAAGCATATCACTAAGCTGACTGTGCATTCAAAACTAGGGGAAATAGTATCAGAGAATTTATAGGCATATTTTAAAATCTATTTTCCCATCACTTGTCCCTGCCAAGTCCCTTAGAACCTATAGGACCCCAAGAAGGTTTGTGAAGCACATGTAGGAGGTCCTGTGACGGTCACCTTTCAAACTGCAAAGCATGCTAGAGACCCTCCTGCTACTTCTTCTCTGCTTCCTGGACTTTGCAGAGCCATTCTAGAAAGTTAGATCATGCAGAGCATGGTAATGTCTGTGTCACTCACGTGTAGAAAAGGTGACTATGTCACAACTCTACTTCCTCTACTTGATTATAACTCAAGGGTCTCTTCAGTTATTTCAGTCCTTTCAACACTCATACAACCAGTCTTCTCCCCATTGCCTCTCATGTTCAAATTTTTAAAGTACTCTCTGCTCCTTTTGGGACCCTCAGCCAATGCCTGCCTTAGCAATCCCTCCGATAATGAGATTCCTTTTCAATCATTGAGCGGTGTGTGGTGGGGGGAATGACCCACATTTTCTGAAGAGCCTTTCTCCCTTTGTCTTCTTATTTATAGTGAAAACATCTTACCAAAAAACCAAAACAAATAGAAAGGGTGTGAGAAATATTTCCCTACTAGGGTTTTGAAGACTGATAGTCTTAATCAAAGGATCTTTAACTAAGAACTCAGCTTTTAGCCAAAAGCTGCAAAAACATTGAGAGTTTTTAACCAAAAGCTTTTAAACACCAGTGGTTCTATGAGAGAAAGTTCTTGCAACCCATTCCCATAAATATTACAGTATGAGAAAGCCTATGGGACAGTTATATTTTGTTGTATAGTGTTGCTATGAGATAATACACAAAAAACAGTCTCAATAAACTCACAAACATTTCATCTCACCATAATCACAGCACAATTAATAGCTTAAAGTTAAAATGTATAAGAAATTACACAGAAGCAATGAATCTCAAAAGCAGAGGAGATCGAGGGAGAGTGTCACACAAATTCCCCAGCAAAATAACATTTTGTTCTTTGTGGGGGGAAAAGTAAAAAAAAAAAAAATCTTCTTTTGTTTGAATGACAGATGGTAGAGATCGTTAACTTACACTTCTGAAAATTCCCATATCTAGAGAAATAAAGGGTTCTGACACCAAGATTAGGACCTGAAGCTTTCTCTGGAAGGTAGAAGTTTTATTAAAAACACCATATTTTCAGAGACCTTGAGAATTTGTATTAAAATTTACCAGCCAACCTCAGCCTACTTATTTTTAAAATGTCCCACCTGAGCCACCACCAAGGAGGTCATCCACCAAAGTGGCTTAGGAACACCAGCATCACAGGAGAGTGGAGAGGAAGTGGGCAGATAGGTGTGTGGAGGCTTGAGTAGTCAAACCAGAATTCTCTAGGGGCTGGGGATGAAAGGTGCTGAATGGGCAAGGAGATGGAACTGAACTAGATGCTAACAGGGCAGTGGTGGGAGTAGGAATAAGAAGCTTGTCCTTAAGGGGATGGCAGGCTGGACCAACACCTGATCTATTATCTGAATAATGGGAGATGTCTTTCATCTGCTCTTGTGGACAAAATTATTGTCTGTCAAATATGGCTCTAGAGTTGAACATCCAAATTATGTCAGAGTAGGGAAAATGATTAGCCATCCACATCAGAAATAACAGGCTTCAGAAAACCCTATATACAATAGAGCACTTAGCCTAGCAGATATGGCATCAGAGGCAGAGCCTTCTTACTGCAAATTACAAAGAAGGAGAAATAGTTGCAAACAGACATTACTAATTGGAACGTGGAATGTGAGAAGTATGAATGTAGAAAAATTGGAAGTTTTGTCAAGAAATAAATGGAATGTATAAATGTTAACATACTAGGCATTACCAAAATGAAATGAGTTGGCATGAGACATTTTGAATCAGATAATCATATGATTTACTATGCTAGAAATGAAAAGGTGAGGAAAAATGAGGTTGCATTTGTAGTTAAAAAGGCCACTTCTAGATCTGTATTGAAATACAATATTGTGAGTGACAGGATAATATCCATAACATATACAAGGAAGACCTGTTAAGACCTCTATCACTCAGATACATGCCAGCAATAACCAGGGCCAAAGAGGAGGAAAACAGGCAACTTCTACCAACTTTTGCCATTGGAAATTGATCAAACATGCAACCAAGATACCTTGATAATAATGGATGATTGGAATTCAAAAGTTTGGAACAGGAAAGAAGCATCACTAGTAGGAAAGCACAGACTGGTGACAGAAATGAGGCTGGAGATAGAATTCTGTACAGTCAATGACTTACTTGTTGCAAATACCTTTTATAAGAGACATAAACAGTGACTATATACATGGACTTCACCTAGTCTACACAGGAATCAGATTAATTACATTTGTGGAAAAAATAGGTGGAGAAGCTCAATATCAACTGTGAAAGCTAGGATTGTGATTGTGGAACAGACCATCAACCATTCACATGCAAGTTCAAACTGAAGCTAAAGAAAATAAAATCAAAACCATAAGAACCAAAGTTTGACCTTGAGTCTATAACATTGGAACTTAAAGACAATTTCAGAAACAGGTTTGAGGCCTTGAATACTAATGAATGAAGACAAAGTGACCTGTGTGAGGATATAAAAATATAATCCATGAAATGCAAAAGGACATTACAAAGAAAGAGGAGGAAGCAAAGACCAAGATGGATGTCAGAAGAGCCTCTGAATATTGGACTACAATTCTGAGAAGCCAAAGCAAAGGGAAGAAATCCAGAAATTAAGGAGCTGAACAGAAGATTTTAAAAGGCAGCTCCAGAAAACAAAGCAAAGTATTATAATGAAATCTGCAAAGAGCTGAAGTAGGAAAATCAAAAGGGATGAACTTGCTTGGGCATCAAAAGAAGATTGAACGAGTACACAGAGACACAGTCACTATACCAAATAGAATTGGCTGACACAGAAGAATTTCATGAAACAACATATGCTCAAGAGGCAATAATCATGAAGAAGGAAGTTGAAGATGCTCTGAAGGAATTGGCAAAAATCAAGCCCCCCCAGGAATTGATGGACTATAAATTGACATATTTCAGGCTAACAGATACTACCCTGGATGGGCTCACAAGGTTATGGAAAGAAATCTGGAGGACAAACACCTGGCCAACTGACTTGAAGAGATCTATATTTGTTCCCATTTCAAAAGTAGGTAACCCAACAGACTGTGGAAATTGTAGATGAATATCATTAATATCACAAGCAATCAAGATCCTGCTGAAGATTATCCAAAATGACTGGAACAGCAGAGCACTACCAGATATGCAAGCTGCATTTAGAAGAGGTCATAGCACCAAGGACATCATTTGTTAGATGGATCTTGGCCAAAATGCTGAGAGTACGAGAGGAATATCTATCTGTTTCATTGACTATGGAAAGTCATTTGACTGTGTGGATCACAATAAATTGTGGCTAACCTTGAGAAGAATGGGAACACTTGATAGTACTCATGCAAAATCTGTACTTGGACCAGGAAGCAGTAGTAAGAACAGAGCAGGGAAACACTGCATGGTTCAGGATCAGAAAAGGTGTGCATCAATGATGCATCCTATCTCCATACCTTTTCAATTTATATACAAAACAGATCATTCAAAAGGCTGGACTTTTTGAAGAGGAATGTGGCACCAGGATTGGAGGAAGACTCATAACAGCATACATTATGCAAATGACACAACCTTGCTTACTGAAACAGAGGGCATGAGGCATATTCTGCAGAAGGTCAAGGACTGTAGTCTTTAATAAGGATTGAAGCTTAACATGAAGAAAATAAAGATTCTCACCACTTAGTCAAGTGGCAGCACCATGCTAGAAAGAGAAGAGACTGAGATTGTTAACTTCAGCAAACTTGGTTCCACAATCAACACTCTTGACACCAATAGTTAGGAAATCAAAAGACAAATGGCACTGGAAAAGTTTATTGTCAAGGACCTCTCTAAAGTACTGAAGGGCAACATTGTCAGTCTGGAGACTAAGGTGTGCCTGATCCAGGCCATGGTCTTTGCAATTAATTAGTATCAGAGAGCTGGATAATGACTAAAGATGGTAGAAGAAGAATCTATGCATTTGAGTTGTGGTGCTGAAAAAAAGTGTTGAACATACTGTGGACCACCAGGAGAACAAACAGGTCAGTCATGGAGAGGATGAAACCAAGTTTCTCTTTAGAGGTAAGGATTCTGAAGCTCCATCTTACATACTTTGTGCATATGGCCAGGAGGGACCAGTTCTTAGAGAAGAATATCATGCATGCATGGAAAGGTGGAGGGATAGCACAGCACAGGAAGACCCAGGATAAAATGGATTGACTCAGTGACTGAAGAAGTAGGATTGGGTCTGTCAGAGATCATGATTGGCTCAGAATAGGGCAAGGTTTGGAGCTGTTGTACATAGGGTCACTATGAGTCTCAAGTGACTTGATGGCACATAACAACAACAACAACATAATAACTATTCAAAAATCAGAGTTACAGAACGAATTTTAAATTGGCAAGGAATTTAGGGATCACTCATCCCGATCTAGTGGTCTAGTGGAAAGAAGTTGTGCTGCAATTCCAAAGGCATGCAGTTCTAACCCCCAGCTGCTCCACAAGAAAATAATGAGCAATCCCCTCTCATGCAATTTACTACCTCTGTAAATCTACTGGAGGGACAGCTATGGGTTAGTTCTGATTCAGAGGCATACAATAGCAACATTCCAATTATTTCAATTTAAAGGTGATAATAATTACATCAGTAATTAACTTTCCTTATGTACCAAGCACACCAACATATTTAAATACTACATTACATAGATTAAAAGTCAGAGAAACTAAGAGGAGACACTCACGTACCAACTTCATGCCAGAGATGGTTTTAGAAATGCTGGCTGCAGACTGATGAAAAAGTTGACCTTGAATATTTTGGTTTTACCCTTTCATCTATTCAGGAGTAAAGCCCTAGCAAAATTTAAATACAGAACACTACTCAACTATAGTTGTGAAGTTTGATCAGAATATAAATAATGGTTAACACACCAATACCATGATACTATCAATAATAGGTACAGTGAGTGGGTGTAGACCCAAATTATCTATTTTTATGTACCATATGTGTCTCTGATTTCCTTCTCGTTGTCAAATTTCAACTACAGTTCAAGTATTTTCTCTCTGGGGTAATTTTAAGCACAAAGAAAGTTAGAAATATAGTCCATTTAGTTTTCAAAAGATGAAGAAATAGGTTTGGTGAGCATCTGTCGTGTACCATCAAGGTGGAACTGACCCAAAGCTGATCCTGCAGCAAGTTTCTTGAGGCAGTAAATCACGTAGAAGGGGATTGCCCATCTGTCTCCCTCGAGCATCTGATGGATTCAAACCAATGACCTTAGCATTGGCAGCTCAATTCTTTATTACTAAGTCACCAGCACTCCCTAGATGGTTAGCATCTAGCTGTGCTTTTAAGTAATTTCTGATTCACAGTGACGCTATATGTGAATGAGTAGAATTGTTCCACAAAGTGTTCCAGGATGTAGTAGTCACAGAAGTAGAGTAACAGGTCTTTTTTTCCAATGACCCTCTAATGAGTCCAGTTGCAATCTTTTGGCCAGCAGCAGAGCACATGGTCATTGTATCTGTAGGACTCACAAAATTTAGTTAAAACACCAACTCATTGTTTTCAAGTTGAAATTGATACATGGCTGACCCTCAGTGAGTTTCTTACAAGGAGAGATTGTTCATCTTTCTCCCATGGAGCCTCTGATGAACTCAAATTTCCATAGAAGGATGATCTTCGAGCTATCAGCACTATACCATATACCAAAGCTCCTAGTACTGTTGTTAGGTGTCTTTGAGTCAACCATGATCCATAGAGTCCTTATAAACAATGGCTTTGAACCTTGCTATATCCTGTGCCATCTCCATAATTCCTCAATTACTTGAATCCATCGTTACAATCACAGTGTCACACTATCTTGTAAAGGGTCTTTCCCTACCTAGTTCCCTGACCCTCCAGCTTTCCACCCATATTCTCTTTTTACAAGGACTGGCACCACCTGACAACGTGCCAAAATATAGAGGACAAAGTTTCTGCATCCTTGTCTTCAAGAAGTAAACTGGCTGCATTTTCTCCAGGACACGTTTGTCCTTTTGGCAGTCCATGGGATATTCAGTACTCTTCTCCAACCCCCACAACTCAAAGGCATTGATCCCCTCCTCCCCCCATCCTTCTTTATTGCCCTATTGTCAGATGCATAACATTGAAAAGACAACAGCTTGAATCAGACTAAAGTATCGCTCCTTAACACTTTAGAGAGGTCCTTGGCAGCAGATTTACTCAATGCCAAATGTCTTTCAATTTCTTGACTGCTGACTGCTGGTGCTAAGGGTTTTGATTGTGGATCTAAGCAAAATGAAATTTTGACAATTTCAGTCTTTGATCTATCATAATGTTGCCTATTGGCCCACTGGTGAGGATTTTTGTCTGCTTGATGTTAAGATGTGCTCCATATTGAAGACTTTGATCTTCTGCAACAAATATTTCAAGTCTTCTTTACTTTCGGCAAGTAAGTTTGGGTCATCTGCTTTATGCACATTGTTTATGAATCTTCCTCATAAGGTCTAGTCTCTCAAATTATTTACTTGGCATACTAATTGAGTTGGTATGGAGAAAGAATACAGTCCTGCCACACACCTTTCTTTATTTTAAACCATGAAGTGTCCTCTTGCTCTGTTCAAACAACAGCTTCTTGGTCTAAGTACAAGGTTTGCTTAAGCATGGTTAAGTGTTCTAGGATTCCAATTCTTCTCAATGTTAACCATAATTTGTTATAATAACATGGCCAAATGCCTTTGTATAGTCAATAAAATACAAATAAACCTTCTGGTATTCTCTGGTTTTCAGTCAAGATCCTTCTGACATCAGCAATAATATTGCTGATGTCTCTTCTAAATCTAGCTTAAATTTATAGCAGTTCTCTGTCAATATACTGTTCTAAGAATTTTTTTATAATCTTCTGCAAGATTTTATTTGCATGTGATAGTGTTAAATAATTATAATTCAATATAATTTCAATATTAATAGTTCAATAATGATACTGTTCAATGATTTCCACATTCTGCTACATCATCTTTTTTGGGGAATGGGAACAAATATGAATCTCTTCCAGTTAGTTGGCCAGGTAGCTATCTTCCAAATTTCTTGCCATAAACTTATGAGAACATCCAGAGCTGCATTTGTCTGTTGAAACATTTAAATTGGTGTCCTATTAATTCCTGGAGCTTTATTTTTTTGCTAATGCTTTTAGTGAAACTTAAACATCTTCCTTTATCACCAATGGTTCCTGTTATAAGCAGAAATTAATGGCCTTCTCTGCATTAGAAGTTACTACACTGTAATAGAACCTGCATTCCGTTGTCCTACTACTTCTTTTGCTTTTTGAAAAATAATCATACTCCTTGACTCTACAGTGGTAATGAACTTTATATGTTGTCTAACATGTACAATGGTAAACTGTCCTGGTTTGACCAACTAAGACTGAGAAGTATCTAAGGACACTAAACTTAAACTGTCAAAACTGGGGAAATTCCCCAGGCAAAGCAGGATAATTTGGTCAATAATTAATTTCTACATAATAAATGATCTCAGAATTTAGCCTTTTGAAACAACAAGAATTTCTTTATCTGGAAACTGAAACTATTCACCAGCTTAATTCAGGTCTAGGATTTCCCAAAATGTTCTAGTCAAGTTATTGATCAGACTTGACTAGAGTTTAATTCACATCCAAGATGTTGTACACTGTAGTTCTAAATTACATGCCATGTGAATCTCTCCTTGTGATATTGTAGTTACTGTTCCACAGAGTAAGTGAATTAATAAAGATATATGTTACAACAGGCTCAAATATTTTGGAGATGGTGAAGATGGCACAAGAAAGGGCAAGATTCATATCCCTTTTTCTTAGATAGGGTCACTATAGTCTCCATCGACTCAACAGCACATAATAGCAACAAGGGAGAACAGATCCAGACTATCAAAGGATGTTTTTAGGGATTAAATTGTGTACCCCAAAAGTGAGTCAACTTGGTTAAAGCTGGTGGCCTAATGGTAAGAAGCTGTACTGTAATCCCAACGGCAGATGGTTCAAGGCCACCAGCTGCTCCGTGGGAGGATGGACAATCTCCTCCCATGTGCTTAACTGCCACTGAAAACCCACCAGAGAGTCAGCTATGGGTTGTTTTTTACTCTACAGTATACAATAACAACAACAACAACCCCAAAAGTGTGTCAACTTGGTTAGGCTATGATTTCTAGTATTGTGCGATTATCATCCATTTTGTGATATGTTATCAATCCCAGCCTCAGTGCCTGTGGTTAAGGAGTTCTAGTAGTCTATGCATAGAGTATTATGCTGCTAACCTAAAAGTCAGTGGTTTGAATCCATTAGTTATTCCTTGGAGATAGATGAGCAGCTTCTACCCTTAGACACATGGTGGACAGTCGCTGTGAGTAAGAATTAAAATAAAAGGCAATAAATTTTATTTTGTTTTATGCCTGTGATTACGTAGGGTGAGGGCCTCATTTGGAATTGAGCGTTAGGTTAGTGTTTGTTATCTTATATTAATGAAAATTAGTATTCAATGGTATGTGTTACTACAATCCATTCTACTAAGACTAATCTCAGATTGTTGTTGTATTGTGTACCATTGAGTTGAGAATGCCCATCCTTCTACCATGAAGCACCTTGTGGATTTGAACCGCGTGTCTTCTGGATTGCAACTTCTAAAAATTAGAGGTTAGATATCCGCTGTATCACCCCATCATTTTCTACGTTCACTGTTTCTCCTATGTGTCTCTCTATTCACTCACATCTAAATCATTTGGGTTCTGTGCTTTGCTGGAAGGTCTCACAGAAACTCAAAACCCACTAGGGAAATGGCTCATGTGACTGTATGTAATATAAGCCCCATGTTACAGAGACTGATGAGCAATGGGCCAGGATTCTGTAGGGTTAGTTGTGGTGCAGCTAATGTCATGCACCAGGAGAGTAAGAGTTCCCAAAAAGAGTGCAAGTATTGATCTTCTATGAGCTTCTTTTGTCTTCTGGTAGGGGAGGGCTTGTATTCCACCCTCATCCTATCTTCTTTATACAATAAATGTTTCATCACAAATTAGGAGACATGGATGGAAAGGCCACATTAGTTCATTGAGAAGTTACAACCAGAGTGCTCCATAAAGATATGGACTGCAAAGCTTTGTCTCCCATACTTTGGACATGTTGTTAAGAAAGGGTATTTCTTGGAGAAGGACATCATGCTTGGAAAAGTGGGGAGATGGTGAAGGAAACCTTCAATCATTGACCAGGTAGATGAATACGGTTTTTGTAGCAATGGGCTCAGGTGTGTCAGAGATTGTGAGGATGGCACAGAATAGGATAGGACTCAGATCTGTTGTTCATAGGGTCACTATAAGTCATACTCAATTTGAAGACATCTAACAGCAACAAAAGTATGTTAAGTCCTTGTCCTAACATCACCATAGATCTTTGCCATGGATTGGATTTTGACCCATAGTGATCCTCTTTTTGGTTTCCAACACTATGAATTTTTACAGGAGACTACTCATCTTTTCTCTTGAAGCATTTGGTAGATCCAAAGCACAGATCTTTTTGGCAATTGTTGTTTTTGTTGTTGTTGTTATGTTCCGTCAAGTTCCTTGAGACTCATAGCAACTCTGTATACAGCAGCTCTGAAACCTGCTCTATTCTGTGTCAACTTTATTGTCTCTGACACACCTACCCTCATTACCTCAGTCACTGTATCAATCCATCTCATTGATGGTATCCCTCTCTTTCTCCATCTCTCCACCCTTCCAAGCATGATGTCACTCTCCAAGGACCAGTCTCTTCTTGCAACATGCCCAAAGTATGTCAGATGAAGCCTCAGAATCCTTGCCTCCACTGAGTAGCCTGGTTTCACCTTCCCTAGGATAAACCTGTTTGTTCTCCTAGCAGTCCAAAATAAATTCAAAATTCTTCTCCAACACCACAGCTCAAAGGCATCAATTCTCTTTCTATCATCCCTAGTCATTGTCTAGATCTCTGATGCATAGCAAATAATTGTGAAGACTATGGCCTGGATCAAATTCACCTTAGGCTCCAGACTGACATCGTTGCTCTTCAGCACTCTGGAGAGGTCCCCGACAGCAGACTTTCCCATTGCATTTTGTTTCTTGATTTCCTGGCTGCTGGTGCCAAGAGTGATGATTGTAGTCCAATAACTTATGCACTCTTCCATGAGGGCAAACCCTACTAAGGATAAAGAAGGAAGCCACCAGAGAGGCATCTCATAATTACCCAGAATAAAGAGCTCAGAAGCAGAGCATGTTCTAAGGTCCCTGCACTAAGAAATTCCTTGACTTGAGAGGAGACTGATGACAGGGATATCCCCACAGAGAGAACAAGAGGGAGAGCCTTCCCCTAGAGCTGGCACCCTGAATGAAGATATCTAGACAACAATTAAATGACATCTGCTTGTGCTAGTTCCATTATCGCAACTCTAGATAAATAAAAAGGATGTGATCAGGACAAGCTGAGACCTAAAGAAAAGTTTAAGAATTAGGAGGAAACGTGGGCAAAGCACATGTCTTCAAGTAGAAACAAACAATATGTGGAAGGAAGTTGGAGAAGAAAAGGGAGGTGAAGTCTGCTGTAGATATGATAGTAACTGAGAATAACTGAGGCAGTGAGTGTTAACATGAGAAGTGACCAATGAGAAGCCTACGGGGAAAATAGTTTAGAAGTTGACCTTGCAGATGAAGTTGCATCAGCATCTGCTGCACCTGTATCTTCATGTTGTTATTGCAGTAATCCAGTCACAGAACTAACTTGCTTTAGTTATAACCCTATTTACACACCTTCCAAGAAAGTGATGCTGAAGTGCCTTGTCTAGCCAGCTTAGGACTTCTTGATATTAGCAAAGAGAAGCACTTCATTTGCAATAACTTCTCTGACAATGCTAAGTTCCATAGCCAAATTTGACAAGTGTTTGTTGAAAAGAGTTATTGGCACACTTTTTTGCATGTAATCATTCGTCCCTGGATATAAAGATATTTACAAACTATGTCTGGCAAAATAGCATTGGGTATTTTTTATACTTTCCCTAAAATACTTGTTTTATTCTAAACAGCCACTCACACTGTACTTCTCCTTGGCAACTTTGTGGTTCCCTGGATATACACTATTCGAGTGGTTGCCATTGCTTCATGGCCTATTTTCACTTTGGGTGGCAAGCCCTCACTTTCCTGCTTTTCACCCAATAAGTGTGTCAAGACTCTTGGGCAAAGAATTCTTCTAGATTAACTTCAAGCTTTATTTTTAGTGCAAAAGATGTTTATTTGATGGAAAGATTACCTCATGTAATTATAGTCATTAGACAGGGAAGAGACAATGCTTGGTAAACTGACTTTTCCATATGGTTAGAGCAGGGTTATTTACTGTGACAGATTGGCTGCATTCAACTATACAAACTAAGTGAAGTACAGCTCAGACCATCGGTAGATAGAGCCATCTTTGAGAGTCAGGATAGACTCCATGAGTACTTGATTTAGGCAATGAGGTTGGACCACTTGGCATCTTCATGGTATGTCCATTCAACACCAAGAGGTCAGTTGTTTATTTGAACGACCTCTAAGCTATGATCAGAAACTCTTGGATTTCTTCTATTTGTGTTTAAAGACTATCAATAGCTTAATTTTGAGTTTTTCCTCATTATTATTTAAGCTATGTGGTGCATAACTGAGTCTGCAACTTACTAAGTTTTGGTCCTGAAGATGACCCTGATTGAAACTGTTTTGTTCTATTGTACATACGGTCTCTATGAGTTAGAGCAGTATCAATGGTAACTAAGAAAATAACAGGCATCTAAATGTCGAAGTAAAATTTGAAATACTTTTGAAAGTTCCTCTATGGATGCAGACTATTGATTGCTAATGTTCAGCATTGCTGTCATATCTTGTCCACTAACACCCAATCCTATTCCTCTCAGCTGCTAGTGCAAGCGATTTTTACAAACATGAAGTCTTAGTCTCAAAATGATGAACACCATACACATGAACTACTTTTATTTCTTAATTCTCTATCTCAAAACGTTTCTGTATTCTTTTCTTCCTTTCTAGATCTCCTGTGTTACAATGGTTAAACACAAAGATTCAAACCCACCATCAACTGCATGAATGAAAGGACCTGAAAATCTCTTCCTATAACGATTTCGATTGGGAACTCCTATAGGATAGTTCTCCTCTGTGTTATAGTACCATTGCAAGTTGGAATCAAAGAAACAGCATA
>NW_006399806.1:10225991-10229136 GCF_000299155.1 Elephantulus edwardii | reverse complement strand
TGCCTAAGACTAATGCCACTATTACTATTCTATCTCTATCTTCCTAGCTCTTCTCTGCCCTATTGCTTTATTTGTTCTAGTTCTTCTTTTGTCTTCAGCGTCTCCTTGTCCACTTTCTCAAGGTCCACAAGTAAGCCTATATTGCATATGTCATTTTTTAAAAGTTAGTATAGCAGTAGAAGATCCTGGATAGAGTGGAGGGAGCAAAACTCAAAAACATGAGAAAGTTCAAACTTGTAAATCTTGTAGAAAGCAGTGGAATCCTTGAGATTATGGTCCTTATTCACCCTTTGAACATGAAACAAAACGCATTCCCATGGTTCAATTTTGAGGCAAACAATAACTAAAAAAGCATAGTAAAATTCCACTGAGGTTCTAAGGAGAGGTTTCTCATTTTTGTCTTTGGAAGTCTCTAGTGTTGTATAATTTCCAGGGAAGTGTGTAGCCTTTTGCTTTACAGTGCAGCATCCTACAGACTATGCCAGCAGAACCTCTCAGCCAAGCAAGACAGGCCTATCAGATGACCAGTAACACCAGGGAGACCCTCGCTCCTCAGAATAACCACCCACATATGTCAAAAGAGCAGTGTTTGCCAAGGATAAACCCCAGAAAGCAGTAAAGGATTTATGGACATAAAGATGATAGACAAGTGAGTATTGAAATCAATGCTATGAAGCAAAATTTGCGTGAATGGTTGAATTAAAATCCAGTTTATTTTTGTTCTTTTCCTCAAGTCTCAGTAAAAATAAAGAAAAAGAAAAATAAATAAGTAAAATTTAAAAATCTAATAAATACAAATAAAATTTAAAAAAAGAAAAATCATCTCTTTAATCTGTAAATCCTTCCTGTGGCTTTCATATTTCATGTCCCTTTCCAGCAAAGTGCTAAAAATGAAACTTATTTAAACCCAAAGTTTCCACTTCCTTACTCCTACTCACTCCTTGAAACCCTTATAATTTGGTTTGCAATCACCTATCAGTGAAATCACTCTCTTAAAATTCTTTAGTGACCACCAAATCCAGAGACTTTACCTTTGTTTTCCATGACAACCCCTTTTAAAATCTGACTAGAGTCATTTCATACTTACTAATCACATCAACATTTTCTCAGATGCCTAAGCCAAAAAAAAAGGAAAAAAATCCTAGGTGTCTCTCTTGCTCATTATATCTTATTGCTATTACGTGCTGTCAAGCCAGAACTGACTCCTAACTGACCCTCCAGTAGATTTCCACATCTGTAAATTGCATAGAAGGAGATAACCCATCTTTCTCTGTGGAGCAGCCTGTGGGTTTGAACTGCCTACCTTTGTTTGGTAGTGCAACTCCTTACTCATGAGACCACCAGAGAAGGTTAAAATAAATCTAATTATCATCAAAGATCTTCCCATGTCTTCAGTCTTTTCATTTTTTCCATCCTTACTGATGTTCCAGCAGTTCAAAAAGTCTTCATTATTTCTGACTTAACTATTGCAATAGCCTTCTAATTATGCTCTTTCTTCTTGTTTTGGCCTCTGAAATCCATTACCTTACAAGCTGCTGCAATGATCTCTGGGAGATAAATATATGATAGTGTCACCACGTATTCTTTTATGGATTTCTCTTAGCCTTCAGGAACTCTGGAACTTCAGGATCATGTCAAGAATAGTATATCATACCCACATGTTCTGACTGAAATACCCAGTTCATACCAACTTCATCTACACTCCTATATTCCCCCACCCCTAATTTGCACACTGTGCTCTATACCTAAATTCACAGTTCTCAGTTGTGCTGATTTTTTATCTGCATGCCTCAACATGTTTCATTTTCTCTACTGGAATTTCTCACTCTAATATCCATCCAAAATTAGATTTATTCATACTTCTCCAACAGTTGATCCAGATGTGACTTCCTCTAGAGTCTAACTTGATCTCCCCATTATGTCTCAGTCTCCAAGCAGAGGTGCCAATCCCATATAATTTGTGGATCTCACTGGATTTCCATATCATAATAACTACCAGCCTACATTCTGATTATCTGTAGAAATTGGTGGAGATTTAGGGAGTTGAAATCTTTAGGGCATTGTATTGCTAACCCAAAGGTCTTAACTTTCCACTGGTTCAAGTCCACCAGCCTCTATGAAAAACAATGATGGACAATCTCCTTCTATATCATTGACAGTCCTGAAAACTCTCTGGAGGGTCAGCTATGAATCAGTTTCAACGCAATGACAATGAGAGTAAGAGATAAAAGACTGGTGTTACCTTGCTAACCATAAGGCTATGTGTCTCCAGAAATGCAAATCCACAAGTTACTCTAAAGGAGAAAGATATACAGTCTCCTCTCATAAAGATTGATAGCTTTGAAATGCAGATGTAAGGTCACTGGAAATGGGAACAAACTGAACTGCAGTCAGGGTGTAAGCTGTTTAGGGCATCCTGTTGTGATCCTTGTCTCAACAATAAGCATTGGTATTCTTTCCTAGTTCTTCTGGTCTCAGGATTGCAGATGCTGGCATCTACATGGTCCATGAATTTTTGTACTAGTTCTTTTCCTACATCTTTGATTTTCTTCATTCTTTTGTAGAGATAAATAATTGCACCATAGAGGATTACTCACATGCCTTTAGGACCTCAGTGCTCTTAACATTTTTCATATGTGTGTGTGTGTGTGTGTGTGTGTGTGTGTGTGTGTGTGTGTTTTCTTCTTCTTTGGCTCTGGTTGTTGGTTGCATATATCTGAATGATAGTGGTATTCATTGGACTTCCTTGTAAGCGTATGGATATAATCCTATCACTCACAATGTTGTACTTCAAGATGGATCTAGAAATTACTTTTTTAACTATGAAAGCAACCCCATTTTTCCTCACCTTTTCATCTCCAGAGTAATGTATCATATGATTATCTGACTCAAAATACCCCATGCCAATCCATCTCATCTCTCCAATGCCTAGTAGGTCAATATTTATGCGTTCCATTTCTTTCTTAACAATTTCTAATTTTCCTACATTCATGGTTCGCATATTCCATGTTCCAATCACTAGTGTCTGCTTACAACTGTTCCTTTGTATTTCCATACTTGTAAGTTCTACCTAGGTTGCCCTTTCTGTTAGTTGACGTGTGTTCTGTTGTACATAGGGTTTTCAGAGGCCTGCTATTTCAGAAGT
>NW_006399806.1:10218258-10224405 GCF_000299155.1 Elephantulus edwardii | reverse complement strand
GGATTGATTCAGTGACTGGGGTAATCGGGATGGATGTGTCAGAGGCAATGCAATTGGCACAGGATAGAGCAGGGTTTAGGGCTGTTGTACATAGGGTCACTATGAGTTGCAAACTACTTGACGGCACATAGCAACAACAAACAACATATGTTTTCTAAAGATAACTTGCTGGAGGAATAGTTATGGGTCAGTCTGATTCTATAGTACACAACAACAGCAACTATATACAAATATTTTATAAAATATTATGTTGTTATTATTGTTGTTATGTGCAGTCGAGTTGTCTGCAACTCACAGCGACACGTAGGGTACATATGACATATGTTGTACGTAGAACAACAGCCCTAAACCGTGAACTACCCTGTGCTAATCTCACTGTCTTTGACACACCTACCCCATTTCCTCAGTCATCGAATCAATCCATCTCATCGAGGGTCTTCTCTTGCACTGTCCCTTCACCCTCCCAAGCATGATGTCCCTTTCCAAGAATTGATCTCTTCTTGCAACATGTCTAAAGGATGTCAGATGAAGTTTCAGAATCCTTGCGTCTAAGGAGCAGCCTGGTTTCTCCCTTTCTAGGACAAACCTGTTCATTCTCTTAGCAGTCCACCGTACATTCAATACCCTTCTCCAGAACCACAGCGCAAAGGCATCAGTTCTCCTTCTGTTGTCCCTAGTCATTGTTCAGCTCGCTGATGCATAGCAAGTAATTGGAAAGACTGGGGCCTGAATAAAGCACACCTTAGTCTCTAGTCTGACAAGAGTTGCTCTTTAATATTTAATCTTTTCATTTCCTTGCTGCTAGTACCAAGAGTTTTAATTGTGAAGCCAAGCAAATTAAAGCTGTTAACAATCTCAATCTCTTCACCATCTATCATGATGTTATCAATCGACCCAGTAGTGAGAATGTTTGTTTTTTTCATGTTGAGCTTCAACACATATTGAAGGCTGTAGTCCATGACCTTGTGCAGCAAGCGCTTCAGATCCTCCTCAGTATCAGCAAGAAGGGTTGTGTCATCTGCATAACTCAGATTGTTGATGAATCTTCCTCCAATCCTGGTGCCACACTTCTCCTCATAGAGCCCAGCCTCCTGGATAATCTGTTCTGCATATAGATTGGAAAAGTACAGTGTTTCCCTGCTCTGTTCTGACGACTGCCCCCTGGTCCAAGTATAGGTTTCGCATAAGCATGATCACGTGTTCTGGGATTCCGATTCTTCTGAATTAGCCACAGTTTGTTGTGGTCCACACAGTCAAATGTCTTTGCGTAATCAATGAAACACAGATAAGATATTCCTCTGGTACTCCCTGCTTTCAGCCAAGGTTCTTCTAACCATTAGCTATGATCCCTAGTACGATGGCCTCTTATAAACACAGCCTGCACTTCTGGTAGTTCTCGGTTGATATGCTATTCCATTCATTTTTTGGCTAAATTTCAGCAGAAACTTGCCTGCATTAATATTAGTGATATTGTTCAATAGTTTCCACACTCTGTTGGGCCACCTTTCTTTGGAATGGGAACAAATGTAGACCTCTTCCAATCAGTTGGCCAGATGGTTGTCCTCCAGATTTCTTGGCATGACTTGGTGAGAATATCCAGGGCAGCATCTGTTTTCAGAAATATGTCAATTGATATGCTGTCAATTCTTGGGGCTTTGTTTTTTGTCAATTCTTTCAGAGCAGCTTGAACTTCTTCTTTCATCAACCATTGGCTCTTGATCATATGTTATTTCACTAAATTCTTCTGTGTTTGCCAATTCCTTTTGTACAATAACTCTGTATACTCTTTCCAACTTCTTTTAATGCCTCCTATATCATTTACTATTCTGCCCAAAGCATCTTTAAGTATTGGAACTCAAAGCTTGAATTTGTTCTTCAGTTCCTTGAGCTTAAATACTGAGTGAGTTTGGCCCCTTTGATTTTCTGACTTCAGCTCTTTGTACATTTTATTATGATACTTTGTCTTTCCACACTGTCCTTTGAAACTTCCTGTTCAGCTCCTTAATATCTTCATTTTCTTTTCTTTGCTTTGGCTTTTCGAACCTCCAGTGAAATATTCAGAGTCTCTTCTGATGTTCCCCTTGCTCTTTTCTCTCTCCTCTGTATTTATTATGATCCCCGTATTCTTCATGCACGATATTCTTGATATCCTCCCACAACTCATCTGGTCTTCACTCATTAGTGTTCAAGGCTTCATACCTATTCCTGAGGTGGTTTTGATAGTCAGGTTGGATATACTCAAAGTCATAGTTTGGTTTCTGTGGGCTTGATTTCATTTTCCTTAGCTTCAGCTTGAATTTGCATCTGAGTAGTTTGTCATCTGTTCCACAGTCAGCGCTTGGCCTAGTTTTCACAGCTGATATAGAACTTCTCCAGCAGTTTTTTCCACAGATGTAATTGATCTGATTTCTGAAATCCATGTGCATAGCCTGCATTTATGTTTCTTATAAAATATATTTTCAGTGAATAAATTGTTGCTTGTGCAAAATTTTGTCATTCTGTCTCCAGCTTCATTTCTGTCACCAAGTCCATGTACTCCAGCTACCGATCCTTTTTCTCCATTCCCAACTTCTGCATTCCAGTCATCCATTATTATTAATGAATCTTGCTTGAGTGTTTGATCGATCTCTGACTTCAAAAGTTGGTAGAAATCTCTATTTCCTCTTCTTTGGCTCTGGTTGTTGGTGCATATATCTGAATGATAGTTCTATTCACTGGACTTTCTTGTATGTGTATGGATATTATGCTGTAACTCACAATATTGTATTTCAAGACAGATCTAGAAATGACGTTTTTATCTATGAAAGCAACCACATTTTCCCTCACCTTTTCATCTCATGCATGGTAGATCATATGCCCATTCCACTCCATCTCATTTCACCAATGCCTAATATGCCAATATTTATGTGTTCCCATTCTTTCTCAAAAATATATGTTTTTCCTACATTCATAGTTCTCATATTCCTTGTTTTAGTCACTAGTATCTGCTTGTAACTGGTCCTCCTTCTTCGTGTTTCCATACTTGAGGGTTCCACCTCAGTTACCATATCTGCTAGTCTGTGTGCTCTATTGTACACAGAATGTTTAAAGGTCTGCTATTTCAGAAAAGTATGGCCAATCCTTCTTCCTAGTCTGTCTTAATTTAAATACTCAGATTTAGAAAAGTATCCAACAGACAAGAGAAGAGCAGATGAACGATATTTCCCCAATTGTAATAATAACGCATAGATTCAGTGATGTCCCCACCCTTGACATGTGTGTCTTTAACCACCCATTTCCCTACTCCACCAGCATTATCTTCTACTCCCACCGATTCCCTTCAACACCTATCTCCACCATCCAGCCCTTGATATGATAGCTTATATCTCAAGCTTTCTGAGCTTCTGTGATTCCAATCTCCTCAAACTACTGCCAGATTATTAGTCTGCGGCCAGTATCTCCTGAAGTTTGGAGTCAGTAGGTCCAAATATCAGTTACTTGTATTAGGGAAGGCTTCCTCAGACAGAAATGAGGAAAAGTCCTTCCCCTTGAACTTCTGCTCCAGAATTGACTTCTTGTGGCTTAGGGCCTCTTCTCCTCCATCTACAGCACACAGTAGTCACAATAGAATTCTTTCCCAGGGGAGAGTGATGTGTCATAGATTTGGTACTTGGTGTTGTTTTCTTCTAGGAAGCATGATTATATTTGTGTTGTGTGGGGCAACACTAAATCACCACCTCCTGTGCCTCATTTTGCCTCCCACAGTACATTTCTGCCTCCTGGCCTTGTTCCTCAAAGAATTTAAGGCTCCACCTTGATCCATGGGCATTTTGCATATTTTAATATGTTTTTATGTACTGCCAATTCATAACTGACTCATAGTTGACCCTTTAGAGAGTTTTCAGAGGCAGTAAATCGCACAGGCGATTGCCCATTTTTCCTCTTGAGGAGCAGCTAGTGGATTTGAGCTGTGTGCCTTTGGGTTAGCAGTACAACTCCTTACCACTAGGCCACCAGAGTACTCAAAAGAAATATATTACACACAAACACACACACACACACACACACTGGTGATTGTGGTAGTATGTGTGCCATTGGGTCAGAACAGAGCCATAGCTGTTCCTCCAGCAGGTTTTCAGAAACAGTATTGTAGCAGGAGATTGTCCATCCTTCTTCATCAGATCAGCTGGTGGATTCAAACCATGTGCCTTTGGGTTCGCAGTGCCCTTACCCTTGCAACAAAGAAAGAAAGATGTGTAAGGCAAGAGAATAGGAGATGTCTGTTCACTGACATTGTTCAGCAAGTGGAACAAAAGCATCTAAAGGCTTCTTCCTAAACGCATGGATTTTTCTTTTGCTTATAAACTCCAAACATTTCGAGAACTCCCATAAATTAGACTCGGCAAGTTTGTTTTCTTCTAAAATGTAAGAATCATGGAACCCGTGAGATCATCTGGAAAGCATGATACACTGTGAAAACATGATAGATGTTCTTTATCTTCACAATAAACATAATACATGTAAACAAGACTAGGAGTAAGAACACAGAAGCTGCCTTCAAGTTTCTACAAACATTCCACAGTTTAAATGAGGATAAACATTAGTAGACTATATATTGCAAAAAGATATTAGTTCTTCTGAGTAAATACACAATTCAACAACACAATTTTAAAATTTACTATTAAAAATTAAAAGAGTAGTGCAACAATGAAAAAATTTTTTTCAAAGAAAAAAGCAAACTTTAGTGGGTGGGTAGGGAGGAAAATGTGAAACAATGAAAGAATCGAAATCCGAGTTCTCTACATATTTTCATTAAAATAATTAAAATTTAACAATTTCTTTAAAAATGAAAATAGTAGAATTTATACAGTAAAATTGCATGGCATTATACAGAAGACAAAAAAAGTTTTGTCTTCCCTGATATGGAAAATTATCTAAAATATGTAATAGAAGCAAGAAGAAAAATTAACATGTATTTAGGGCATCAACAAAAGCTCCTTTATCCGAAACACTCACAGAAGCTAAGCAAACAGAAATGAATTTGACACTAGATTCAATGTATGCAATTGTGCCCACTGGAAATAAAGTTTATGCCAGATCATGAAGGCATCCACATGTAAAGTTGTTGATACTATCAGACATCTACCAAGTCAATGCCATTGACATCTATCTTCTATGACCCTACCCCATGTAAATGTAATTCCTCACTTTGACAGGCTTCTTGGAAGTGAAATCCTTTCTAATAAAGAAGAATGGGATTGGGGCTGACTTCTGTGTTTAACTCTTGTTACATTCACCCACTATGCAACTGAGTATAACATGAACTGGTACTGGGGAAGAACAGATTATATTAATATAAATAGGTCTTTGATCCATTTTCATGTTCAGAACTTCAGTTATGTTTTGTTGACTGTATTAAGAACATGCTAGTGGTACTTTAATTACTTGATTTGTCCTAGAGGTCCTAGGGAGCTTTTGCTCTGTTCTGATGATTGGACTGCCTCCTTGTCCAAGTATAGGTTTCACATGAGCACAATCAAGTGTTCTGGGATTCCCATTCTTCTCAAGGGGAGCCACAATGTGTTATGATCTACACAGTCAAATACCTTTTTTTTTCATAGTCAATGCAACAGAGATGGACATTCCTTTGGTACTCTTTATTGTCTCCCAAGATCCATCTAATGTTGACAATAATTCTAGTGCCATGGCCTCTTCTGAACCCAGCTTGTATTTCTGATAATTCTCTGTCAATTTATTGTTCCAGTCACTTTTGGACAATCTTCAGCAAGATTTTGCTTGTGTGATATTATTGATATTGTTTGATAATTTCTACTCTGTCCAATAACCTTTTCTGTAGGATAGGAATAAACATGGATCTTTTCTAGTAAGTTGGCCAGGTAGTTGTACTACAGATTTCTTTGAACAACCTGGTGAGTACATCCAGGGCAGAATCTGTTTGTTAAAATATGTCAACTGATATTCCATCAATTCCTGGGGCCTTGTTTTTTGTTCCTTCAGAACAGCTTGAATTTCCTCCTTCATCAACATTGCCTCTTGGTATGTTGTTTCATTAAATTCTTCTGTATCAGACAATTCTTTTTTTGGTACAGTATGAATCTGTGTAGTACTTGAAATTTCTTTTAATGTATTTGGAATCATTCAATATTC
>NW_006399806.1:10210427-10217628 GCF_000299155.1 Elephantulus edwardii | reverse complement strand
AGGGACCTTTCCAAAATGTCAAAAAGCAATAATGTTATCTAGAGACTATGGTGCACCTGATCCAAGCTATCGCCTTCTCAATTACTTGCATGCATCAGAGAGCTGGAGAAATGATGAGAGATGACAGAAGAAGAATCAGTGGCTTGGAGTTGTGGTATTAGAGAAGAGTATTGAACATACCATGAACCACCAGGAGAACAAATAGGTCTGTCTTAGAGAGGGTAAAATCAAGTTTCTCCTTGGAGCCAAGGATTTTGAAGCTCTATCTCACATACTTGGGGCACGTGGAAGAGTGGAGGCACAACGCAGGAGAGGAAGACCTCAGATAAGACAGATTGACATGATAACTGGGACAATAGGATTGTGTCCAAGTCAGTGAGACTGGCTCAGAATAGGGCAAGGTTCAAAGATATAGAGAGTCACTGTGAGTCACAGACAACTAGATGACACTTAACAACCACAGCAACAACAAAAGAGCTCTTGAGGCAAAGTCTATAAGAAGTTACACTACTAACCCAAAGAATGTGTCTTTCTAGTGGTTTGAATGCACCTGTGGCTCCTCTGGAGAAAGAACAGCAATCTCCTGCACAATTTACAGCTTCACAAACCCATCAGAAGGTCAGCTATAAGTTAGTTCTAACTCCACAACAAGTGAATATGCAGTTCTTCCTACCTAACACAGAGGAAATCAAAAGCATCTTTAGATTGTTTTTGTATCATGCTTTTTTGCATTTGGTCTCTCCCATATCATATGTTAGCAGTAGCCCAATGAATTGTGAAGACACAACTTCAAAGACAAAAAGGAACTGTACAAATTTCTAAGTACTATTTCAAGAAGAAAAACACTCTCAAAGTGCAAAGGGCTCATCAATAAATCCTATGTGACCAATTTATGAAATTGGTTTGGACTGCCTTGTAAATGAAATTTCTTTGGGCTATTCCAGGCCTAAATAACAAAAATCATATGTAGGAACCTATGTGCTGGTGAACTCAAACTGACTCACTTTGGGATGACAGTGCAGGACCTTATACACTAGGCCACCAGTGTTCCCCAACACAATAAAGGGAATCTCATTATATTCAGAAACACTGTGTGAGGAATTCATAAGTTCAGTAAGTTATAAAGCTTTATCAGATATTCTCAGTGAAGGAAATACAGCTTTATATCTCAATTTGTCAGCAAATTTTACTTCTAATCTTTTTAATACAGATCAGCTAAGTAACTGTTGTTTTTGTACTGATAATCCAAGGGCCTTTGGAAAGACTGCTGAAGACCAAAAAGGAAAAGGAAGAATATGTTTCTGTTGGTTGTGTGGGATAACACATTGCAGCATTTTCCTCAGATGAGTCACATTCTTCACGTTTCAGAAATAAATTTAAAGCCTATGATCTCTAATAGACACCGACAGAGTATTAACATAATTCAAGAGAAGATTTGGAAAATATAGTAAAACTAATACTGAAAAATAACAATTATCAAGCAGCTCATCAACAATTAGAAAGAAATAAGTGACTAAAATTCCAGCCATGTGAATAAAAGCCAGAGATCAACCTTGTGTAACCACTTACTACACAGTGTGTACATGTGTGCATGGCATGATTGAATCTTGCGTACAGAGGAGGAAAAAAGTATATAACAGTCTTTCAAATGTATTTCCATCTTTAAAAAAAAAATGAGGCATGGACATCTGGGCTCTTTCCATGTTCTTGCAATGGAGAGCATTATGCTGAGTGAAATAACTCAGTTCCACAGGACAAATATTATATAAAACCATTACTGTAGGATGAGTATAAGGATCCAAAGACGGCTTGGAAGAAGCAGAGAGATGAGGACGTGCTGGGGATGGGGTAGGGGAGCGACTAATCAAGGGTGGTACAATTTGATGGTGAGGGAAATTGGAAGAATCTCTTCTAGAAAAAAGTGTATTCTAATTTTGTACATAAACTTGAATAATTTTAAAAATGAGGGCTATCTGATGAAAAAAGAATTCATGAAAATGTCCAAGAAATTGTTGTTTTTGCTTTGTGCTGTCAACTCAGAAATGACTCATAGCTGATCCTCCAAGAGGTTTTCAGAGGCTTTAAATTTCATGGGAAGAGATTGCTTATCTTTCTCTGAAAGTACAACTGGTAAATTTAAATTCCATGCCTTAGGCTTAGCAGAGTCTCTTCTTCTTCTTCTTCTTTTTTATAGTATACTTAGAAAACCCTAAAGACACAGGAAGAAAACTAAACATAGTTGACCAAGTCAGCAAAGTGGTAGAAAACAAGATCAATATACAAAAATCACTTGGATTTCTCTACAGTGACAAAGAGAATACAGAACTGGAGCTGAGAAAAAAAATGCCTTTCACAATTGCTAATCAAAAGATTAAATACTTGGAAATAAATCTAACCAGAAGCACAAAGGATCTATTCAAAGAAAATTACAAAACATTACTACAAGAAACAAAAGAGACCTAGAGAAGTGAAAGAATATCCCATGCTCATGGAGAGGAAGACTCAATATTGTGAAAATGACAATACTACCAAAGGCAATTTACACATTCAGTGCAATCCCAATACAAATAACAATTCCATTCTTCAATGAGATGGAAAAGACAATCTCAAATTTCATTTGGAATGGAAAGAGGCCCACAATAAGCGAAGCACTCCTTAAAAAGAGAAACAAGGTCAGAGGTATCTCCTGATTTCAAATCCTACTACATTGCCGACGTGGTCAAGACAGTGTGGTACTTGTACAATAACATACACATAGCTCAATGGAATAGAATTTAGAATCCAAAAATCAGCCCATCTACTTATTGTCAACTGATTTTTGACAAAGAGATGAAATTAGTCAAGTGGGGAAAAGACAACCTTTTTAAAAATTGATGCTGGCAAAATTGGAAAACCATCTGCAGAAAACTCAAGCAAGATCCATACCTCACTCCATATACAAAACCCAGAGCCTCTTCTTAACAGTAGGCTACCAGATATCTCTATCCAATAAATTAGTGCTGCTACATAGTTATAACTTAAATACAAACACTGATAGAGATGTGTAACATTTCTTTCTTATATGAGACCTAAGTTTACAAATTCAATAAAGGCAAATTTTATTCATATAGGCATGTATGATTCTGTAATAGGAATAAAAACCTTAAAATATTTCCCAATGTTGAAATTGCTTTATGCCCATTTCTAACATTAATGATCATAAACCACACAACAGAATGTTCATGTTCATCCCTGAAGAGATTAAAAAATCCTTCAGCCAGCGGTGATTCAAGAAAGACTCATGTCGTTATTCTTATTCTGTAAAAAGGTTGGTGGGTACTTGGGTTGTTTCCAACTCTTAGCTATTGTGACTAAAGCCAAAATAAACATGTTGTTGTTGTTGTTATGTGCCGTCGAGTCGCTTGCGACTCATAGCGACCCTATGTACAACAGCCCTAAACTCCGCTCTGTCCTGTGCCAACCACACTGTCTCTGACACTCCCATCCCAATTATCCCAGTCACTGAATCAATCCACCTCATAGAGGGCCTTCCTCTCCTGCACTGTCCCTCCACCCTCCCAAGCATGATGGCCCTCTCCAAGGACAGGTCTCTCCTCACAACATGTCCAGAGTATGTTAGACGGAGCCTCAGAATCCTTACCTCCAAGGAGCCACCCGGTTTAACCCTTTCTAGGACAAATCTGTTTATTTTCCTAGCAATCCATGGTATTCTCAATACTCTTCTCCAGCACCACAGCTCAAAGGCATCAATTCTCCTTCTATCCTCCTTGGTTATTGTCCAACTCTCTGACGCATAACAAGTGATTGCGAAGACCATGGCCTGTATCAGATGCACCTTAGTCTCCAGAGAGACACCATTGCTCTTCAGTACTTTGGAGAGGTCCCTAACAGCCGACTTTCCCATGGCAATGCGCCTTTTAATTTCCTGGCTGCTGGTGCCAAGACTGTTGACTACAGAGCCAAGCAAACTAAAGCTGTGTACAATCTCAATCTCCTCACCATCCATCCTGATGCTGCTAATTGGTCCAGTGGTGAGAATCTTTGTCTTCTTGACATTGAGCCTCAATCCATGTTGTAGGCTGCAGTCCTTGACACTACAGCAGGCGCTTCAGGTCCTCTTCAGTTTCAGCAAGCAGGGTGGTGTGCATATATCTGCTTGGGTAGCAGTTATGGTTTCGTTAAGGTATATTTCCAGTAGTGGAATTGCTGGGTCAAATGGTATTTCTATTTGCAACTTTTTAAGAAAGTACCATACAGCCTTCCATTAGTGGTTGCATCATTTTACACTCCCACCAACAGTGAATAAGGGTTCCAGTTTCTCTGCATTCTTGACAGCATTTGTTGTTTGCTGTTCTTTTAAATTTTGCTATTCTTACTGGGGAGAGATGTTATATCATAGTTGTTTTGATTTGCATCTCTCTTAGAGCTAGGGATTTTGAACATTTCTTCATGTATTTGTTTGCCATCTGAATGTCTTCTTTGGAGAAGGGTCTGTTCATATCACAATGGAATACTATGCTGCATTAAAAAAAACAAGGAACTCATGAAATATTATACAAAATATGTAACTCTGAAGGACATTATGCTGAGTGAAATATTTCAGTCACAAAAAGACAAACACTGCTTAATGCCACTGTTATAAAAGAGGACTGACATAGGGGTTGGGGGGAAGACTAAGAGAGAGGGGATATATAATGTATACTGCATTGAAACAGATGAGGGAGAGAACTGTTTAAAAGGGATATATGATTAGGTATTATTTTCATGACAGGAGTCCAGAATGAAGGCTGCATAATGGAGTGGACGTCGAGGGAGGGATTGTATAACAATGAAAGAATTTTTCTTTTACTTTTCAAAAAGAAAAGTGAATTGGGGGGAGGGGTGGGCAGGGAGAAAAGTACAACAATGAATGAATGAGTGGATATCCAAAGTCTCTGTAAACTTTCATTAAAATTCATTTTCAAAAAAGAGATAATAATAAAGAAAATAGTAACTAAAAATAAATTTTAAAAAGATAGACTAGGGTCTATCAATCAAGATCTATTCTAAAAAAAAATTAAAAAAAGATCTATTCTAAAAAGAAGTAGATTAAATCATTGATGAATTTCCAAAGGCCAAGTATAGAAATACGTTTTTAATTACAAGATCTTAGAGATGTAACGTGTTAAAAAAATAATATACAGTAATTTGCTGCAATATTTGTTTTCTGATCATTATATTTTCTTTTGTGACATCATTTCATTTGTTCACTTATAATTACAGCATATGCTGTGAAATGAATATTAAAAGTGAAGCAAGAGTTGTTTAAAGATTGGTGAAAAGAAAATTTTCATTGTGGAAGACCAATAGATTTTACATAAAGTGTTGAAAAAAACTAAGCGTACAAATGGATTTTATTTTTTGTAGGACATATGCAATATTCTTTCTGTAAAAAAAACAATATATTAAGTCTTAGCAACTTGCATCCATCAAAAATTTTCAAATCTAATTCACCTTATTCTATTAAAATTATAAACACCAGTTTGGCATTAAAATACACATACATACATATAATTCATATAACCTCTTTGAATTATTAAGCAAGCAGAGGAGGAGGGAGCACTGTAGATTATTAATGTGTAAGGTTTACACATACCTTCATCGAGCCCTAAAATGAAAGGAGAAAAGATCGACACAGTGTGTATATAGGTCACCTTTTATGTCAAAAAGGAGCTCTAGTGGCCTAGTGGCAAGAAGCTGCGCTACAATCTCAATGGAATGCTGTTCGAATCCACCAACTGCTCCACGGAGCAGGAAGGTCACTCTCCTCCTGAGCGATTAACTGCCTCTGAAAAGCCGCAGGAGGGTCAAGCTATGGGTCGGTCCGATTACACAGGACACATCAACAACAACTTATGTCAAAGGAAGTTCTAGTGGCTTGGTGGGTAAGGATCTTTGCTGGCAACCCAAAGGCATGAGAGTCTGCAGGAGAAAAATAAACCATCTTCTCTCGTGCAATTCACAGCCTCTGAAATCCCACTGGAAGTTCAGCTATGAGTCAGTCCTGACTCTTACCTTGAATCAGTTCTGACTCAACAGATATAACAAAGACAACCATTTCTTGGACATTTTCATGCATTTCTTATTCATCAGGTAGCCTCCATTTTTTAAGAGAAAAATACATTTCAAAGAAGTTCATACGTGTTTGTCCTTCTTTGTATGCAAGATACAAGTATGACATGTGTAGCGTGTGTAGCTGCTGTAGCATATGGTTACACCTGGCTGATCTCTGGCATTTACTAACACGCCTGGAACTTCAGCCACTTGTTTCTGTCTAATGCTTTCATGTTACTCAACTGTTTGAAAATTGTTATTTTTCAGTATTTGTTCTGCTGTAGTTTCCAAATCTTTTCTTAAATTAAGTTAATACCCTGTCAGTGGCTTAATAAGATTTCTCAGAAACATGTAAATTATAAAATATAGTAACTAAATAGAGGTTCTAAAATTCCAGAAGTGGAAAACATAATTTTAAAAATAATTAATGGATGACTGAAAGAAAAACAGAAGCGCCAATCAAGCCAGGTCTTGTTAATGTCAGACAAGTATCAAACTATCAAGTTGAATACAGTTTACTCAAGAAATTTCACTCAATCAGGAATCTCCTAACAGGGGAAATATTCTCTGCCTCAAATTTGCTTCTCCAAAAACTAGGGCAAAGGTTACAACTCTCCAGGACTTAAAGCAAAAAAATTTCCCAACCTGCTTTCCCAAAGAACCAAGGAAAAAAAGCCACATAATCAAATTTGTTACACCATAAAAATGAACAAATAGAGATTCAGGTGTCTGTGTGATAATATCAAATGATGGGTGATTGTATGTCTCAGAAGGAAAAATAAAGAGGGAGCATTACAAAAAAGAAAAGATTTGAGAAATAATAGCTAAAATATTCTCTAATTTAGAAAATAGAATGAATTGATTTGGTCTGAAAATTCAGTGAATCCTAAGCAAGCTAAATACTAAGGAAGCTAGGATTAGGAACATCATAATCAAACTGCAAAAAAATATAAAAAACTTAAAGATAAATAAAAAATATAACAGTATTTACTCATCATTAACCTACATAATGCAGATGACACAACCCTACTTGCTGAAACAGAGGAGGACCTGAAGCACTTGATGTAAAAGGTCAAGGACTAGAGTCTTCAATATGGATTGAAGGTCA
>NW_006399806.1:10177384-10209887 GCF_000299155.1 Elephantulus edwardii | reverse complement strand
GTCCAACTCTCTAATGCATAACAAGTGATTGGGAAGACCAAAGCCTGTATCAGATGCACCTTAGTCTCCAGAGAGACACCATTGCTCTTCAGTACTTTGGAGATGTCCTTAACAGCAGACTTTCCCATGGAGTAAATCTGCTGTCAGGGACCTCTCCAGAGTATTGAGAAGCAACGATGTCCATCAAGAGGTACACATGGTCCAGGCCATGTTCTTCACAATTACTTGCTGTGCATCAGAGAGATGGATAATGACTAAGAATGACAGAAGAAGATTTGAAGCCTTTGAGTTGTGGTGCTGGAGAAAAATCTTGAATATACTATGGACTGCCAAGAAAACAAGTCTGTCTTGAAGAGGGTGAAGCCAAGTTTCTCCTTAGAAGTTAGGATTTTGAGGCTCAGTCTCACATACTTTGGGCCAGGAGGGACCAGTCATTGGAGAAAGGCATCATGTTTGGAAGTGTGGAGGGACAGCGCAGGAGAGGAAGACCTCAGATGAGATAGACTGATACAGTAACTAGGGCAATGGGGGTAGGTGTGTAGGAATCAGTGAGACTGGCTCAGGACAGGGCAGGCTTCAGAGCTGTTATGTATAGGGTCATTATGAGTCTTAGGCAACTCGATGGCATATAACAACAACAACAGAAAAAAGAGTATGCATTAAATTTAAATTAGAATTTATTAACTTTTTTATCAGAAAGAGAAAATGTAAAGACACAGTAGAATATGATCTTTAAAGACTCTAAAATAATTTAACATACATTTTCTCAAAACTGATTATCCAAAGAAATTTAGATAAGTACGCTACCATGATGGGAAATCTCCTCCTGTATAATACACTACTTCGTAAAACTTGTTGGAGGAACAGCTATGGGTCAGTTTCTAGATGGTACTTAACAACAACGAATTTACTGCCTCTGAAACCTCACAGGAGGGTCAGCTATGGGTTGGCTCTGACTCTGCAGTATACAAAAACAACACAGTAAATTGTGGTTCGTTTTGATTTTTTTTTAAATCATTTCTTCTCGTATATTTTTAAATCTAACAGGGATCTCTCAAAAAGTGCTGAAGAGCAACAATGTTACTTTGGAAACTAAGGTTTGCCTGATTCAGGTCATTGTCTTCTCAATTACTTGCTATGTGTAGAGAGCTGAATAATGATCAAAGACGACAGAAGAAGAACTGATGCCTTGGAGTTGTGGTGCTGGAGAGGAGTATTGAATATACCATGGACTGCCAAGAGAACAAACAGGTTTAACCTGGAAATGATGAAACCAAGTTGCTCCTTGGAGGCAAGGATTTTGAAGCTTCATCTTACATACCTTGGGCACGTGGCCAGAAGGGACCAGTTCCTGGAGAAGAGCAACATGCTTGGAAAGGTGGAGGGACAGCACTGGAGAGGAAAACCCAGATGAGATGGATTGACACTGTAACTGGAATAATGGGGGTAGATGTGTTGGAGACAGTGAGCCTGGCTCGGGATAGAGCAGAATTCAGAGTTATTGTACATAGGGTCACTATGAGTTTCAGGTGACTTGAGGCACATAACAACAACACGGCAGAGAAATAAAAGTGAAATTCAATACGTATTCTAAGAAGATAAATATATTAATAGTTTTATACAAGCCTAAATGGTGCAATGATCAAATTCTTGACTGCTAGCTGAACAGTTAGAGAGCTCTGATAACTTCTTGTTAAGTGACATCAAGTTGAGTATGACTCATAGATATCCTTTAAACAAGAAACCTGAACCCTTTTGTCTTGTGGTTTACAGCCTCTGAAATCCTGCTGGAAGGTCAGCTATGATTCAATTCTGATATGATGGTCTGTAACAACAACATACATTAAAAATGGACAAGAAAAACTGAGAGCTACTAGAAACAGGAGGTTTTTATCAGGAATATAGAACCAGTAAATGAGATCATTTGTTGGTAAGTGAGATTGAAAGGTATTAGCATATGGTTATTGTTAATACTAAGAGAATGAATACGAACTCCCAAGAAAGCATACAAATAGAAAAATGTGTAGTATTGTTAAGGAAATTCACATTTATGAAACTGAGCAAAAACATCTAGACCGATTAGGAGAAAATTAGAGGTGATATATTGGAAGCCAAAGGAGACTGCATCAAGAAAAGAAGAGGCAATGCACTACAATCCTGAATCCTGTGATTCCCAGATTGTAATCTCTATAAATACATTAATAACAGTAAAATTAAATGCAATTTCTTTGTTACATGGAGAAAATCTGCATATTTTTCAAGAGTGGGCAGATGTGGTCACACTGGAAAGTTTAAAGATAAAGCTATTGATAATTGGTGAGATTGTGTCAGCAGGACTAAATGTCCAACATGAAGCATTTTCCACTGATGGGGGAAAAAATAAGACAAACTGAATATCAAAATTAAGAAAACTCCAATGGATTCAAATATAAATAACATTTTAAAACTACTTCCAGGATAGCTTACCTGTGGAAACTCTATGAACATGGAGAAACAAAAGTTATAAAACTGTTCCGATTTTTAGTTCATAGGGTCGCTGAGTTGCCTGTGACTCGATGGCACTTAACAACAGAAATAATAGCAAACCTTAATGTTGGTAATTGGAATTTAGAAATAAAAAGTTATGCTGCCAACCCAAAAGCAGGCTGCTTGAATCCATCAACTTTTCTACAGAAGCAAGAAGAGTAATCTTCTCCCATGGGATTTTCTGAAAACCCACTAGAGGGTCAGCTCTGGTCAGTTCCTACTCAAAAGTACATAATATGAACAAACTTCAGAGCAATACTTTTTAAGCCTCAATGCTCACTTTTGGAAGATGATAATATACTAACAAATTATTCTGTACCTCTAAGCAAAAATTCTTTTTTTTTTTAAATTTTTTTAAGCAATAATTCTTAAATAATTCACAAATAATTCTCTACTGCCTTTGAGTTGTGGTGCTAGAGAAGAGTATTGAACGTACTCTGGACTGTCAAGAGAACAAACAGATCAGTCCTGGGGAGGGTGAAAGCAGTTTATACCTTTTAGGGAAAAATTTTGAAGCTCTGTCTTTACATACGTTGGGCATGTCACCAGAGGGGACCAGCCCTTGGAGATGGACATCATTCTTTGGTGGTAGATGGTCAGTGTAGAAAAGGAAGACCTTAGATGAGATGGATTGACACAAGTGACTGTGGCTATGGGGTCAGATGTGTCAGAAATAGGGCTAAGTATAGGGCAAAGTTTATAGCCATTGCTCACAGGGGCACTATGAGTCATGGTTTAGTCAATGGCACTTAACACCAAACAAACGAAAAGAAAGTATCGATATTCAAAGTAGGAATTCAGCCTACCTGTTGAAAGTATTGAGAAGTTGTGATGGAAACAGAAGACCAGAAGTGCCTCTAGAGGATTTGGAAAAACAAACTTGGAGAACATGAGGGATGTAAAATAGAAATTAGTCAGGAAATCAGAAGGGCAACATAAAGGATTGAAAATCTTCATTCTGAAATAGTTTTAGTACTTCCACAGTATTCATCAACCCATGTATAGACACTTATCAAACATGAAGTTGACATTAATTTTATAGGGCAATAGAGTAGGATAAAGGATAAGAAAGCAAGAATTTACAAAGGAATGAATGTATTGTTGAGGTTTTCTCCCCCTCTGTTTGTTTCAACATAAGCAAAAGATTTATTTTTATTGTTTTGTACTGTTGAGTCAAGGAAATGAACTAATTCAAACTTTGAGTTGCAATACTTAAGGATGCTTTGCACAGAATATTAAATGATGCAGGAAGCATTAAAAGAAGATGGAAAGAGTATACAGAGCCTGAATTGTAACCTATTACTTCCTAATAAACATCGTAAGCATGGGGGGGGGGCGGGAGGGGAAGAGTATACAGAGTGATTGTGTCCAAAGGAATTGGTGGACACAGAAGAATTTGATGAAACAACATATGAGCAAGAGCCTGTGATGATGAAGAAGGAAGTTCAAGCTGCTCTGAAAGAACTGACAAAAAAACAAGGCCCCAGGATTTGATGGCATACTGATTGACATAGTTCAACAAACAGATGCTTACCTGCATGTGTTCACCAAGTTGTACCAAGAAATCTGAAGGACAGTCACCTGGCCTACTGACTGGAAGAGATCTATGTTTGTTCCCATTCCAAAGAAAAGTGATCCAACAGAGTGTGGAAATTATAGAACAATATCATTGATATCACATGCAAGCAAGATTCTGCTGAAGATCATCCAAAAATGACTGGAAGGGCACATTAACAGAGAACAGACTGAAGAGTAGGCTGGATTTAGAAGAGGTCATGGCAGGAGGATATTATAGCTAATGTTAGATCGGTCTTGGCTGAAAGCAGGGAGTACCAGAGGAATGTCTATCTGTGTTTCATTGACTATGCAAAGGTATTTGACTGTGTGGATCTCAACAAACTGTGGCTGACTTTGAGAAGAATGGGAATCCCAGAACACTTGATTGTGCTTATGCAAAACTTATACTTGGACCAGGAAGCAGTCATCAGAACAGAGCAAGGAAACACTGCATGGTTCAAAATTGGGGAGGATGTGCGTCAAGGATATGTCCTATTTCCAAATCTTTTCAATCTATATGCAGAACAGATTAGACTGGGGTCCATGAGGAGAAATGTGGCATCAGGATTGGAGGTAGATTTATCAACAACCTGCGTTATGCAGATGACACAACCCTGCTTGCTGAAACTGAGGAGGATCTGAAGTGCTTGCTGCAGAAGGTCAAGGACTACAGTCTTCAATATGGGTTGAGGTTCAATGTCAAGAAGACAAAAGATTCTCCCCAGAACAGGTTCATTCTGGGGCGGTGTGGAGGCTCTGCCACACCAGCCACGGGGTGGGGGGGGGGGGGGGAGGATGTTGTGGGTTGTGGGGGGTGAGGAGATCCCTGGGATTCAACAGTGTGAAGCCGTGGCAGTGGCGCGGGCTCGGCAATGGGGAGCTGGGAGCCACGGAATTCACCCATTCCTCCCTGGGAATCCTTGATTTCCTGATGTTGAGCCTCCATCCACACCGAAGACCGGCAATCAACTGTTTACTGTTTAGTTATCAGTAAACAGAGGTCTGTTGAAGGCCATGGTGGCCTGCCTCTATGTGGCCTGCTGCCCAAGCAGCTTCCTAGGTTGTTACCGCCACCACCATCTTTTCTCTCTTATTTAATTTTTAAACATTCTTTAAGAATAGAGAGGGAAATATTATGCATCAATGAATTAATCAAAATCTAGTTTTTCTGTAAACTCTTGTTTATAATACAAAAAAAATTTACTTCAGTAGTGGTGGGACAATTAATTTCTTATTGTCTTTTGTATTTTTATAATAAGAAAAGTATTCAGAAACATTGATTCTTCCTAAGTCTTCTTTATTCTTTGTTCTATTTTCACACACATATAAAGAAATTGAAAACACTGCAACTTGGGTTCATACACTTCAGCCTCAAATTGATCTGTAAACTTATTTTATTAATTCTTTTTCTATCGTCTTCATAACTGCTGCTGCTGATTCAGTTGCAACTGAATGTGATTTTCCTCCATAAGCATTTTGTACTGTCTTCTAGTCTCACCGCATCCTAAGACAAATGGATCTCAAAGTGAAATTCCCAAACTAGATGCAACCACAATTGCCTTGTTAAAGAGGCAAGTTAGTGGTTTTCATTTCAGACCTGCTGCATCTGAGACTGTGGAGCTGGAGTCCAGGAATCTGAGTTTCGGAAAACTAACACATGATTCTGTTGCTAGCTAAACTTTGAGAACTATTGTCCTAAAGTATAGCTCACAGGCCACCTGCAACAAATCGCTAAAGGACGTCTCAGTTACCTAGTGTTGCCATAAAACAAATACCACAAGGGGGTGATTTATAAAACAGAAATTCATTTTCTCACAGTTCTAGGATCTGAATGTCCAAATCATGATCCTGTCTATGCTAGTTTCTTGTTTCTTGGTAGCCCCAGGAGTTTCTAAGTTTTACACATGTGTATATCTCTGCATTTAATGTGTTTTGTATAACTCAGATGTGATCAGGTTTAGGACACATTTTCCACTGCTATGCTATCATTAACATAACAAAGAAAGCCTTGTTTCTAAATAGTGTTATACACACAGACATAAAGATTAATGCTTCAATACATGTATATATATATTAGAAAACACAGTGCAACCCTTAGCCAAATGATATTAGAATATATGAATTCCCAAACCAACCTAAATCCAATGAGTTCCTGAGATTATGACCAGCACCTCTCCCTCTTAATGTTCATCTACTCATAAAGCTTCATTTATCACTTTTACAGACATGGTTCCTAAAATTAGTATCTCAACATCTTATTTTCAAAACCCTATTTTATGCATGTCCACAAGTATTTTTGCTCATGCCTCAAACTCAGTATAGTCCAATTCTATATCTATTATGCCTCTCTTCATGCCCTTTAATTAGTTCTGACCATTCTATCTCCGCTCCCGTTCACTAATCCCTGAACTTCCTAATCAGTTTGTTTTTGTCAAATATAATTTCCTTGATCACACATCCAATTTGTCCTATTGACTTTTGTTTAGTAATTTTTCTCTGATACTTTTGCTTTCCATGAATGCTGCTTCTGATCTTTCTCAACTGTAGATTGGATCAGACTTGCTTTTAAGAATATTTTCTGGGAAGGCAGTAATTCGAACACTAAGAGTTTGAGAAATGAGTCATTGCTATTGTCAGGTGCCCTCAAGTTGACAAGGACTCATAGAGACCCTGTGAATAACAGATCAGAACCTTGCCCAATTCTGTCACCATCCTCACAGTCTATCTCCAGTATGCCCAAAACCATGTTGTAGTCACTGTATCAATACATTTCATTAAAAGGCTTCTTTTCTCATTTTCCCACCATGTTGTCTTTTTCCATGAACTGATCCCTTCTAACAACACGCATAAAGAATGTGAGATGAAGTGTCACCTCCTTGCCTCTAAGGAGCATACTGGTTTGCACTTCCTCCAAATTCAGAGTTATTTGTGCTTCTCAAAGTCCATGCAATATTCAATACTCTTCACTAAAACTACAATTCAAATGCATTGATTATTCTTAAGTCTTCTTCAGTTCTCAGCATCAAGAAAACAGATTCTCATCACTAGGCCGATTGCCAGCATCATCATAGATGGTGAAGAGATTGAGATTGTTAACAGTTTCCATGTTTGCTTGGCTCCACAATAAACATTTTTGGTACCAGCAGCCAGGAAATTAAAAGACAAATTGCATTGAGAAAGTCTGCGGCCAGAGACCTCTGCAAAGCACTGAAGAGCAACTATGTCAGTCCAGGCCCTGATATTACAATTACTTGCTATGCATCAGAAAGCTGGACAATGGCTAGGGATGAGAGAAGGAGAATTGAGGCCTTGGAGCTGTGGTGCTGGAGAAGAGTTGTTATACCATGGACTGCTAGGAAAACAAACAGGTTCGTTCTAGAGAGGGTGAGACCAGGCTGTTCCTTGGAGGCAAGGATTCTGAAGCTTCATCTGACATACTGTAGACATGTCACAAGGAGAAACCAGTCCTTGGAGATGGATGTCATGCTTTAGAGGGTGGAAGGTAAATGAAAGAGAGGAAGATCCTCAATGAGATGGATTGATTCAGTAACTGGGGCAGTGGGGGTAGACAGTAAAGTTGTCACAGGATAGAGCAAGGTTTAGGGCTGTTATATATAGGGCCACTAAGAGTTGCAGGTGACTCAATGGCACATATCAATAACATGAAGAAATTGCAAATACTATGACTTGGATCCATATACTTTAGTCTTCAAACTGACCTCTTTACCTTCATGAGTTCTTTGACAGCTGAGTCAAAGCTATAAATTATGAATTGCTAAAGCCAGTATTGAAAGTCAGGTCCCTAAGTCTAAATTCCAGTTTCTTTGCAATAAGTCTTGTCCTGCTACATAGTTGATATTTGGGTAATAGTTACTGACTCTTAAATTACTTAATTTAGAATAGAGTCTGGTGTAAAATAAATCTACCTGCAACCTCATCCATGGAGATTTAGTAAATGCAATCCCAACCAGATGTAAGATTATTTTTCCATGGGAAATATCTAAATGTTGTAGCACATGATGAGGAAAGAAAAAAAAAGTAATTCGTTTCCTCTACAAACTGGTTTTGGAGTATGTAAGGTAATCTTACCACACACAAAAAAAAAGTTCATATTTTTGGACAGCTTTCCTTTAATTATCTTTCTCCCTACTATTATTATCATAATTACCCTTTGTGTTTGAGTCACAAACGTCAGAGTTGAAGAATACCTCAGAGGTCACTTATTCCCTGAACATGGTAGTGACAAAGGAAATAGAGACTAAGGAGAGGTGAAAGGACTTGCTCAAAGTTTCATATCTAGTTTGTGGCAGAGTTGAGATGATAAAAACCAGAATCTCTTGATTACCAGCCTGCTGCTTTATCTGCTTTGCTTTGTGAGTGGTCAGGAAACATGACAAACCATGAAGGATGGAGACTCATGAGGAAGAGGTCGGCAGGAAGGCCGGTGAGACAGAGGGAAAGACTGGACAGTTACAGTGTGGAAGAAAGGAAATGGAGCTGCTTGAGTCATCAGACACAAGAATAGAATTTGAGGGAGGACAATAGCAATTCAATTGCACAAAATAAAGAGATAAGACAACAAACTCAAAATACATACCTTTTTGAAATAGAAATGCTTTCTACACAAAATCTAAATTTCACCCTAAAATAATGTCTAAATATTTCCTCAGGATATGTGGCAATGCCTATTTGATAATCAGTGAAGACTGCTACCAGCCTGCAATTCTGTGCTCTAACCAGTGAACCAAAGTTAGATCACTGATTTGGTCCCACATAGACGGCCTCAGAGTGGCTATTACAGGTAGTCCAGGAAATAATGCTTTTCATGGCAAAGACTGTAAGTATAGGGTTGCTTATAAATAATATGTACTTTTAAAAATCCACAATTATGCCTAAAGGAGCACAGTATAATCACTGTAGTAGTGGTTGTCGTCATCAGGTGCTGCCATGTCATATCCAACTCTTAGCAATCCTATGCCCAGCCTGACCCATCTTCATAATCAGCCCCTTGTTACAACCATTGTGTCAGTCTATTTCTTGGAGGGTCTTACTGGTTTTTTCCTGACCTTTTTGTTTACCAAGAATGATGTCCTTCTCCATGGACTAATCCCTCCTGAAAATATACTTTTCCCTCCATGTGTTCACATTAAAAAACATTCTTTACATTTCCAAATTAAATCCCAAACACAGCCTTCTTTATTGTTTTCTTTTTACTATCTCCTAGTTCCTCCCTCTCTAAACACTGTTTACTAAGAGTTCGGAATATCAAGATCTCTGTTCTATATTCACACACATACAACCTCGCAAATGTGTGGGTGTGTGTGTGTGTGTGTGCACACGCATGTATGTACTTATTCCCAAGATTCCTTAAAACTGAAAATCTTTTGGCTTTTTTCCTAACAAAAATTGGACATCTTTCTGGTTGCCAGAGTATTTGGTAACCTTACTATTCACTTTCTGCTGTATGTGATGTATGATGATCACCCTAGGAGCCAAAATTAAATTCACCGTTTGTCCTTCCACAGTTCATTGTAGACTGTAGAATTCCATACCTTCTATTTTGTACAAGGTACAATTCCATCTATTCATGCACCATTTTAGGTCCTCCTAGCCTACCTGTGGTGCTTCTCTCACAAAATTCTTGCCAGCTTCCTCACCATATATACTTCTCTCTCACTCAGCCCAGCAGCTCCCCATTCCTTTGCTCCTATCCAGACTCCATGTAAATGTTCTTTTTTTCCATTTCCAGCTAAAGGAATCGCTAACTTACCTGTGTGTTTTTGTATGAAACTAGCCTGCCAGTTTTATCTAAAATTACCTGTATTTCTGCTTCTATTCATAGAGTTGTCATGAACCCACTATTTCAGAAGTGGGTGAGTTCTAGTCTATCTTAGTCAAGATGTTCCACTGAGACCTGTCCAGTATGTTGAAAGCTGTGCCACTGATATTTAAGATATTTAAGATATCGGTGGCACAGCTTTCAACATCATAGCATCTCAAGCCATTAAAATATAGCAAGCTGAAAGACTGCTGGATATAGGGAAGCTATAGTAGAGCTGACTTGATAACACCTAATAACAGACTTTATATATCCTTATATGTCTCAGATAATGTCTCTTTTCTACACTAGTTCTCTAACATCCGAGTTCTAAGATCTTGCTCATAATTTCACTTCTAATGCATGCTAGTGTGTGAATGTCAGACTTTGATTGGCCAAAGAGTGAGCACAGACCAGACCTGTAGGCTGAATGTGATGTGGTATACCAATGATTGAACCAATTTCTAGTTATCTCTGTAAATAAACCATAACTTGTTTGTTTGAAGGTTATGTGTTAAATATTCAGGTTCCTAGCATAAAGGACTCTTGCTCTGTATCACAGAAATACTGAAGTCAGATCCAAATAGAAATGACAGTTTTGCAAATTAATTGAGTTATCACAGCTGGACAATTAATAAGGATGACGGAGGAATTGTTGCCTTTGAGTTGTAATATTGGAGAAGTCCTGAATGTCTTATGGTCTGCCAAAAGAACAAACAGGTATATTTTAGAAAAATTGCAATCAGAGTGCTCCTTGGGGTCAAAGACAGAGAAGCTTCATCTTACATATTTTGGGTATATTGCTAAGACAACTTATTCCTTGGAAACGGACATCATGCGAGGAATGACGGGGGGTCAGAAAAGGAGAGGAAGATCCTCAACAAGATAGATTGACACGATGACAGAAGCAATGGACTCAAGTGTGTCAGAAATAATGAGGATGGCACAAAACAGGACAAGGTTCAGATCTATCATTCCTTCAGTTGCTATGAGTCATACTCTATTTGAGAGCACTTAACAAGTGAGTAGGTGAGCTCAAGATTAATTATGGAAAAATTTTAAAATACCTTGCCTTGGAAGTTCCTTGAACCTCTATCATTCCTCTACCTAACTAGTTTACTAGTTCTGGCCTAGTGGTAAGGAGCTGTACTGCCTACCTGAAAGTACATGGTTCAAATCCAACAGCTGTTCCATGGGAGAAAGATGGAAAATCTTTTCACATGCAATTTACTGCCTCTGAAAACCCTCTGGAAAGTCAACGATGGCTAGGTTTGACTCAAGGTTACATAACACAACAAGTTTTCTAGTACTAGAGCTGGAGCTTAAGTGGCTTAGTGGTAAGAAGTTGTGCTACTAATTCAAAGACATATGGTTCAAGCCTACTCCTACTTCACAAGAGAAAGATGAGCTGTCTCCTCCCAAGCAATTTACAGCCTCTGAAAACTCATTGGAGAGTCAAGTGGCACATAGCAAAAACAAGTTTTAAGAGTACTAATCTCTTAAACTGCAAAATAAATAATAATAATAATCTTACCTTAGAGAAATTTAATGTGTTACTATTGAAGGAGATGATAAATCCAGAATGCCTACCACAGAACCTGAAACATTAATGAATGATAGCTGTTATCACACAAGGATTATTGTTTACATTTGGTCAATGTATTTGCAGAATCCATCTATCTTTTCCTTTTTTTCCTCTCATTTTCTTTTTTTCTCTATTTCCCTCTTTCTTTCTCGCACATATACACGTGCTTCACAGAGCTGGAGGAAGATTTACTAGGAGGTTAAATATAGAGTTATTTTAGAGGAAATGAGATATCAAGGATTATTTTTATGACTTATTTATTTGTTTGCTTACGGATTTTTCAAATTACATTTTCACTTTTTAAATTATCAATTATTTATAAAGGTTTTGAATTAATTTAAATAAAAATAATTGCATACAGTATGCTCTGATTATTTAGATTTCAAGCCATGAATGTCTGAACTACTGTGGCAATGGGAATGGAAAATAAAAGCAAAACATGAGGAACACATTGCTTAGAAGTGAGTGAGTGTGAAGGGAAGAAACACGGATGGTTCCAAGAGCAGTGGAAAATCAAAGCTGAGAAAGTGGGAATTGACTTGAGGGGGAGAATAATGAATTTCTTTCTGATTATAATTATTTGATTGGATGACAGAGATACAAAGGAAATGTATAGGAGATGATATGGCTTCAATCAGAGGTAGTGTCAGAGTAGAAAAGTAGACTTACAAAGCTACAAAGATGTAACAGTGGAGGAGGTCATCAAGGAATAAGAGAAAGTAAAATTGAGCTTTGAAGAGTGTCTACATTGATAGGAAGAAGAAAAATCAGTAGACGACAAAGGAGTGACTAAAAGAGTAATTACTAAACTGGTGATCAGAGGAGGGAAAAAGTTCTGTGTTCCAATAATGGAGTATGTTTAAACATTTAACATTGGATGTGCAAATAAAACATAGATTTTCATGATTTTTTATAAGCTTCTACCCTAATAAATACTTTGGAAACACAGAGTAAACACATTAATCTATTAATCTTCTATTGATAATGTGTTTCTGAGTCTTTTCTTAAATGCTCCTTCTTTCAGATTTTTTTTTCCCCTCTCCCTGGCCCTTCTTAATGTGATATCCAGATAGAAGTTATACAAAGATGCAAAAATAGTGTGGAGGTGATGACGTCTGACCACGCTAATAAAAGGAAAGAAAAGCCACCTTTAGCAGGTCAAGGCAGATTTCTAGTCCAAACTTTTTTGCCAATCTAACATCAACTAACCTTCCCATAGAACTCACTATTTTTCTGCTAGATTGGCTACTTAATTTCCATAGTCCTACAGAACTCAATAACCCCCATGTGAATTTAAGTGTTCCCTCCAATAAGCCTTGGTCAGAAAATACTTTGACTGTAGCCTCATAGTTCAATAGATCTATTTCCTTAGCAAGTGCACAGAGGTATCCATATTCCATCAACCTGAAGATACTTGATTTTCTCAACCCATTGGCCAGAAAACCCATCATTCTGTCTCATACAAGCCTACTGGTTCTGTTGTCCCTGTGACTTCATTCTTCATTGTCTTTACCATTTATCTGATCTTGCTGTAGTATGTCTCCTGAGTCAAGGAGTTGCAGTGAAGGTATCCTAGTTTATGTAATTCTCATCAAATGACACATTTTGTTGTTGGGTCTCATAGTGACCCTATGAACAACAGATCTGTATCCTGTACCTTCCTCATCGTCTCTGACACACTTGAGCCCATTGCTATGGCAAAATCTTCTCAATAGAGTTGAGCTTCTCAAATGGGAATCCCAGAACATTTAATCATGCTTATGCAAAACCTATACTTGGACAAGGAGGTAGTCGTCAGAACTGAGCAAAGCAATATTGCATGATTCAAAAGTGGGAAGGGTGTACGCCAGGGATGAGTCCCCTCTTCATATTTTTTTTCAATTTATATGCAGAACATATTATCTGGGAGGATGGGCTCTATGAGGAGAAATGTGACATCAGGGTTGGAGGAAAACTCTTCAACAATCTGCGTTATACAGAAGACACAACCCTGCTTGCTGAAATTGAGGAGACCTGAAGAGCTTGCTGCAGAAGGTCAAGGACTGCAGCCTTCAGTCTGATTTGAAGCTCAACATCGAGAAAACAATGATTCTCACCACTGGGCTGATTGGCAGCATCGTGGTGGATGGTAAAGAGATTGAGACTGTAAACAGCTTTAGTTTGCTTGGCTCCACTATCAACACTCTTGGCACCAGCAGCCAGGAAATTAAAGGACGTATTGCATTGGGAAAGTCTATTGATGGAGACCTCTTCAATACCAATAATGTCAGTCTGGAGACTAAGGTGCACTTGATACAGGTCATGGTCTTTGCAATTTACTTACTATGCATCAGGGAGCTAGACAATGACTAGGGATCATAAGAGAGTTGATGCCTTTGATCTGTGGTGGTGGCGAAGAGTGTTGAATATACCATGGACTGCTTAGAGAACAAATAGGTTTGTTCTGGAGAGGGTGAAATCAGGCTACTCCTTGGAGGCAAAGATTCTGAAGCTTCGTCTGACATACTTTGGACATATTGCAAGGTGGAACCAGTCCTTGGGAGAGGGACATCATGTTTGGGAAGGTGGAGGGACAGCACAGGAAAGAAAGACTCTGGATGAGATGGATTGACTCAGTGACGGGGTAATTGGGGTGGGTGTGTCAGAGATAATTAGATTGGGTGTGTCAGAGATAATTAGATTGGCACAGGATAAAGCAGGGTTGCTATGAGTCGCAGGCGACTCTACAGCAAATAACAACAGTCTGAGTGGGTATGATGAAAGGATAAAGCTTAATTTAAACCATATCGTGTTCTCTAGTTCTATTCACACAATAGCTTCTTGGTCTAGGTACAGGTTTCACATGAGCATGATTAAGTGTTCTGGGATTTCCATTCTTCTCAATGTTAGCCATGATGATCTACACAGCCTTTGCAAAGTCAATAAAGTTCAAATAGACATTCTATGGTATTCTTTGGTTTTAGTCAGGACTCATTTAACATCATCGAGTTATCTGTGACTCATAGCTACCCTCTGTACAACAGCCCTAATCCCTGTTCTATTCTGTGCCAATCTTATTGTCTCTGACACACCTACCCTATCACCCCAGTCACTGAATCAATCCATATCATCAAGGGTCTTCTCTTGGGCTGTCCCTCCACCTTCCCTCTCCTAGGACTGGGCCCGCCTTTCAACATGTCCAAAGTATGTCAGACAAAGCTCCTTCAAGGAGCAACCTGGTCTTTCGCCCTTTCTAAATGAAACTCTTTGTTCTCCTAGCAGTCCATGATATATATTCAATACTCTGCTCCAGCACCACACATCAGAGGCATCAATTATCATTCAGGGATCCCTAGTCATTGTCCAGCTTTCTGATGCATAGCAAGTAATTGCAAAGACTATGGCCTGGAGCAGGCACATCTTAGTCTCCAGACTGATATAGTTGCTCTTCAGTATTTTTGGAGAGGTCTCTGACAGCAGACTTTGCCAATGCAATTTTTCTTTTTATTTCCTGGCTGCTGATACCAAGCATGTTGATTGTAGAGCCAAGCAAACTAAAGCTGTTAACAAGCTCAATCTCTTTTCCATCCATCATGATGCTTCCAGTTGGCCCAGTGGTGAGAATCTTTGTTTTCTTGATGTTGAGCTTCAATCCATATTGAGGGCTGAAGTCCTTGACATTCTGCAGCAAGCGCTTCAGGTCCTCCTCAGTTTCAGCAAGCAGGACTGTGTCATCTGCATAATGCTGTTTCTATGCCATTTGAGAATTTGAACACATGCAAAACTGTTAATATACACTCCCTGTCTAAACACTTTAAACTGCTATTTTTACTCTCATGTTGTTATTGTTATCTGCCAACGAATTGCTTGTGACTCATACCAACCATATCTAAAACAGCTCTGAACCCTGCTCTATCTTGAGCCAACCTTATTGTCTCTGACACACATAACCCTATTATACCAGTCACTGAGTCAATCTATCTCATCTAGGGTCTTCTTCTTTTGCATTGCATTTCTACCCATCCAAGCATTACACACCTCTGCAACATATCCAAAGTGTTCAGATGAAGCTTCAAAATCCTTAACTCCAAGAGCAGCTTGGTTTCACTCTCTCCAGGTTAAACCTGTTTGTTTTCCCAGCAGTCTATGGCATATTCAATACTCTTCTCCAGCATCGTACCCAAACACATTGTTTCTTCTTCTATCATCATTAGTCATTGTTCAGCTCTCTGATACATAGTGAGTAATTGCTAATTACTTGCTTTCCTCTCATAGTATTCCTCTAAATTAGTGCAATCTCCTCCGATGAGATTTACTGCCTTAGAAAGCCCACTGGAAGGTCAGCTATTAAGTCAGTTCTGCCTCGATAGTACATAACAACAACCGTGCATTCAGTGTGGCAATGTTCTACTAAAGTTCTGACCTAGAAATGAGTCAAAGGCCCTCTGCTTTTGACTTTCCTCACCGTTTGTGTAACAATCTTTCACCATAAGATTTCAGGCTTGAAGTAAGGCATTACATTTGTTCTGTTTGTTTTTGCTTCTAATCTCTTCTTCCCATAATTCATCTTTCAGAAGGATCAGGCTCTCTTTCATTCAAGAAAGTAGGATAACCTTATGTCATCTTATTTTGTTGTTATTATATGCCTTTTTCTAACTCATGTGACAAAGTAGAACTGCTCCATAGGATTGTCTAGCCTGCAATCTTTACAGGGAGTGATGATTGATAAATCTGTTCTCTCTGAAGCTACTGGTCTGTTAACTATTGTTGGTATTTGTATTTGCTTAATCATTACATATCAGGGCTCTTTATTATCTCACAAATCTACATAGATAGGTTACTTTAAATGCCATCTAGTTAATTCCAATTCATAGAGCATATCACATTGCAGAACTACCCCAAAGGCTTCAGTCTTTACAGACGCAGAACAAAAGGTCTGCTTCTCCAATAAAGTCACTGGGTGAGTTCAAATCATCAGCCTTCCAGTTACTGTTCATGTCACTAGGGCTCCTTTCTCTACGTATGACATATAGTAATGTGAAGCTTCAAAACAGCCTATTGCTCAAAATTATCACCTTCCTAGGGATCAAAATAAAATAATATTTGCAGTCAAAGCTGAGTAATATCATCATCAATCTAGTTCACACTCTCTTTTCCCTGAAGCACCATAAATGATTGCCATACTCTGAGGCTCTCACAAGATGCTCTCGCTTACATGAAACATTCTTTCCCTTCTTTACTGCCTCCTCCTCCATTCTATGCACTCACTTGATATATTTAGAATACCTTAAAAAAGTATTTAAAAAAAAAAACTGAGAGCTCCAGAAAAAGAACATTTACAGACATGGAAAAAGCATAAACATATGCCATTTACTATTATCCCATTACCTACATTTTAGAAATGAACAACTAAACAATGTCAAACTTATTTCTCTTATTATCACTGTTATTATGAGGAAAAAAACATGTAAGCAAAGCATTTGCCATTTCAACCATCTTTGTTTGTACATGTTGGCAACAACTTACCCATGTAGATAAATTGTCATTGATTGTTAATTCAACAGATTACTGAGATATCTATATGCTGTTTCTTAGAAGGTTAAGGGAACTCTGGTGGCCTAGCGGTAAGGAGATGAGCTGTCAACCTAAAGGTTCAAATCCTGCAGCTGTTTCTTGTGAGAAAGATGGGCAATATCCTCCCATGTGATTTAAGGCCTCTGAAACTCTCTGGAGGGTAAACTATGGGTTCTGAATTGATGACACAGAACAACATATAACAGTAAGGCTTTTACACAAAAACAACTCCCATTGTTATTGAATTGGAACAAACTCTTGACTGACCCTCCAGAGAGTTTCCAAGTTTTTAAATAATACTGGAGGAGATTTTCCATCTTCCTCCCAAGGAAACTTTGGAGTAGTAGTGCAACTGGCTAGCAGTACAACTACAGACAATGCTACCACAGCTTCCTAAATTTGCAAGCTCCCTTTTTGGATACCATTTCTTTAAGTTATCCCTTAGAAAATTAGTAGTCGCGTCATAGATTATATATGCTAATGGAATTTACAAGTGTTTAATCTGCTGAGCAATTAATACACCAGGGATATGTGAAAGAAACCAGCTTTGTAAGGGACTAGACTAAAACTATTATCTGCTCTCTGATTACCTTCCAGGAGCCAAGATTACTGCTTTGCATTCATTTCACTGGCTTTCTCACTTGTTTAGTTTCACTGTTGTCACTAGGAAGAAAGGTATTAAGCTCCTGTTATGGCAGCCTTTTCTCTTCCTAACATGCTCTTCTGTTATACTGCTGGCATTGAAAATAATTTACATTAACTCTGAATGTGGCCAAACTTAGGAAGGGCTGGGAAGGTGGCATAAATTAGCTTATTTGTTTTTGTGTTCAAGATACTTCAGAGTCAAAGCTTGGGTTAAGCTTTCACTGAACTCCAACTTTGCAATTACACAGAATCTCCTGCATCACTCCAAGGAGAGCCATCAAAGCCATAGTGCTTGTTTTCCTGCACTCTAACTCCACTGGGTCTGATGGATGGATGCAGCTGTCTCTCAGAAAGCATGTCCCCAAAGAGTTGCCATGGAAAATCCATGTTGGCTATGGGCCCAAGCTATCCCAAGGAAGCTTTTTTGGACAGTACTGCACAACCTTACAAGGACAAAAGGAAATAGAGCTAGTACCTTTTAGCATGCATGTGATGCACACAAAAATATGTTCTTTTTTTATCTCCACAAAAGAATATTAGTAACTGTGTGGTCTGATTTGTCCATTGGCTAGCTAATAAACACTGGCTTTCTCTGGTAATTAAACTGCACGATTTTTGTTGAGATTATATAAGCATAACACAAAATATAAAGTGCATATGCTGTAATAAATTTGTGAATACAGCAATGCAAATGTTCAACCAATTCCTCTATTTACTGCCTAGTTCTTAAGAATCTTCAGATCTCTAACTTAATGCCTTCTCGTTTATGGTTTATAAACAATGAAACTTACCTACCTAAAACACAGAAAATCTAAGAGAAGAGTTACTAAATTCCAAATGCAACTTGATCACTATATCATGTCATAGCTGTACTATTATTTTTCAAATATGGAAATATTATCAAGAAAATGAAATACAAATGTCTCTAAAGTATCATTGATACTAGTTTTGTGTTTATTGTGCATATTTTTCAATCAAGATACTAAAAGTACAACTAAATTGTGGGAAATCCGTTAAATAGTTTATGATGAGGAAAAGAATCATGAAATGTTTGAAAATGTTTGGGGCAGATGACTCTACATAGAAAACATTAAGATTTATTAATTAAATTGGAGTTGAAAGGAATTTTTAAGGGAGGGGAAAGAGCAACAGGAGAAGCGAGGTGAGAGAATATTTAGTCATTGAAGAGTATGAAAGTCAAAGAGCCCAAAATTATATCTGGTAGGTCATTGGAGCACTCTGGAAATTGGCAGCACACACATGGTCCTGTAGGAAGATAAAGACACACTGGTTAGGAATGATCAGGCTCAGAGGCCCTAAATGTACACCCAGTGTAGCCCTTTAGGGAATAGAGAGCTATTAGAGGTGTTCTTAGCAACACAGTGACATATATGCTAGCTAGATAATAAACAGGGAAAAGGGGGTATCTCTAGATGGAAAGCTATTTCTCAAATGTGAGGCAAACAACAATAACACACATGGCAAGGTAGCTTTTATGAAGCATTTATGGGAAATAGTTTCAAGTCCCCTTTGTTTTAAATTATAGGACTCCTTGTTTTGCTTAAGGACTTTCATTGACTGTTCAATCCTTTCAAATCTCCAGGGCATCTCTCTCTCTGCTTACACCAAGCACTCCATTAAGGGCTTCTGGCCTTCGCTCAAGGCTCTCCCCTTTCTGGTTGCATCCATCTGGGAAGAGAACTTTGAAGAGCTGCTTGAAGAATGTGGCTAAGCAGCCCAGAAAGCAGAACAGCAAAAAGGTGTTCCAAGCAGAAGGCCCAACTTGGGAAAAAGATCAGAAGAGGGAGAGGTTATTACTATGTCTCAGACAATAAACTTGGTGCAGAAACCAACAAGTCTCTTTTCATCATTGTTGGAGGTAGAAGAGAGGGTGATGCAAGTGTACAATGAATCATATAATAATAACATCCATCAATAAATTAACCCCTGTTCATTAATATTATATTTTTTATTACCTTATTCCTTTCATTCATGATGTACATCAAGTATATTTATTGAATGTTGAATGCCATTTCCTAGAACACAAGTCACTACCTAGCCATAGTAAATATCTAATTAGAGACATACCTAGAAATAATACTCCATGTGACTTTATTGTTGTTGTTGTTGTTGTTGTTGTTTTGTTTGCTTGTGCATATTCCTTTCTCTGCAATCACACCTACTCACTCTCTCATTACCATCAAGTCAAAATCAACTCAGTAGGTTTTCAGAGGTTATAAATCACAGGAGAGGAGATTGTCCACCTTTCTCTAATAGAGCAGCTGGTGGATTCAAACCACTTGCCTTTGGATTAGCAGCCCAACTGCTTAACCACTACACCATCACAGCTCCCTTCTCTAGAAAGGAAATCTTAACAATGAAATAATATATTTGAGAAGTTTCCATGTATTTGAGAAGTTAAATATATACCCAAAGATCTTATTCCAACTGGGATGCATAAAGATATAACAAATATTAAAAAGATAAAACAGTCTCAAACAAATCCACCACATACAGTGAAAGAAATTATGCACTGCACAAGTCTAGGGCACTACTGACATCACAGTCATTGTGATAGAGTTAGGGAACGAACAGCCTGCAAGGTAAACCACGGGGAATTTTCAACAGGAACAAGTTGGACAGCCTAATGAACCATGAAGAATTCAAGGCAAAGTGGGGAAAGTAAACTATATTCTTCTTCATGGAAGAGAACACATCTCTTTTTATTCGCTTGAGTGTCAGGTACATGATAAATCTTCTGGTGCCTGTTAAGGAAACTCAAACACGCCGTACACCTAATGCATTTCATTACATAAGTCCCCAAAGCTCTAAGTTCAACTGAGGGGAAAGAAGCAGGAGAAATCCAAACTGACAAAAACCAATCATATCACTAACATCAGTAAAACTGGAACTTGCAAAGGAAAAATAAAGTCATATTTCATGCTTCCTGACATTTGGGACTGGGGCTCACACCTGCTGCAATCCTTTTACATTTATCGTTTTGTTTGTACTTTATATTAACATTATGTTGAAAGTACAGCAGATGTTACTAATCATATTCTTTTACAGAAAAGAATCATTAAATCATTAAAAGGAGTTTAGGACAAGGATTCAATCTAGAATATCTGCTTTTTTTTTGCCCCCTCTAGTTGGTGCCATTTTGGTCCTATTCCAGGTAACAGCTTTCTCCAGGAGCCCAAACTTGATGGACCAGGGCTGGTTGTCCGGGCTTTGTTAATCTCTCTCAAGTCTAGCCCAAATATTCAGCTTTACTCCCTGGGTCTCGGGGTTGGGGGGGGGTGGTGGGGGGAAAGTATTTAGTATTTTGATTTGTTTTTATTTGATTTTTGTTGGCTTGGCTTGACTCCATAGAATGCCCTGCACAGATGAATCAGTTTGGAATTTCAGTGTCATGACCCAGACAGAAAGCCCTGGAGAGCTGAGGGCTGGCTAAACAATCAGTCTAATTACAGGGGGGAAAGGAACCTGATGACCTTGTCTTGCTCCTATCTACTGTCCATATATGTGGGGGCTTGAACTCCAAGGCACAGACCATAGCGGGACACGTATCTTAACGGTGGGATCAATTGAAGTAATAGCATTGGCCTTTGAGATATGAGTTTGTTGGTAACTAGACCATAGCCAAATCCACTAGTCGGAGATATGCAGATTAGGCGACAGCCTCAAAACAAGAGAACTGCTCGGAGCCTGGCATCTTTCTGGGACCTCAGGCATATGAGTTTCCATTGAGCACAATGTTGCACTAGAAGCAGGAACAATGGTGCTCAATAAAGAAGAAAGTGGCCTGGACAACATCAACAACACCAACACAGGGGGCACCTGAGCTAGTGGTCACTCACGCATGCACACACCCCAATACATAGCACTGGACATTCAACAGCTGAATTAAGCTCCAACATGAAATAAGAGAAAAACAGCCAAAATGAAAACAAAAGGAACACAGAGAAACTGGATTGAGAACATAAAGCTCAACAAGTACAGAAACGATAAGAGTCAAACCAAAAGGAAATAATTACATACTGTTGTTAAAAATATAAATCTATAATTAGAAGTATCAGCATTTAGAAATGACTACAAAAAGAAATGGAGAGGGGAAGTAAAATATTACTATCACCCTAGAGACTGAACTAAAGAAGCCCTGGGGACCTAGAGGCTAAGAAGTTATGCTTCCAACCTAAAAGCAGGTGGCTCGAATCCACCAGTTGCTCATTGGGAGAAAGATAGGCAATCTCCTTCCATGTGATTTACAGCCTCTGAAAACCCACTGGAGGGTCAGCGATGAGTGGGTCCCGACTCCATGACAGCGGGGAAAGGAAGGAAGCTGAAGTAGAAGATGGGAAGTAGCATGGAAGGAGGGCAGCATGTTTTTATTACAAGCTTGTTTTTACTGTTTTGAAATCTATTCCCAAGAAATACATTGTTTACATTTTCTCCCAAATAATAATAAAGAAAGAAAAGAAGAAAGGCAGATGGGTAGGGGGGAAATGGAGGAAAGGAAGCATAAAAGGGAGGAAGGGGGAGGAAGAAAGAGCTGAAGGTGCATAATCCATAAGTGAAGGTTCCAAGATGGCTCACACTACTTACATCCACAATCTCATAACTACACACAAAAGACCCCACTGCAGGAGTGCGATGATGGACCATTTCCATTCGGAAACCGCTCTCCAGTTGTGTGAGCACAGGTAAGTTACCTGTTATTACTGTGTGCCATTAATACTGGTTCATAACAACCCTGACCCTATGTGACAAAGTAAACTGCTGCATAGGGACTATCTATGGCTTTGAATCGCAGATTAGCAGTTAAGCACTTAACTATTGTACCCCCAGAGTTCTTTAAACCCTGTCAATGTTGGTTTTTTTTTAAACAGGCTAAAATGTTAAAGTAGCCTCCTTCTCAAACTTAGCCTACTGTCTTGTGACCAGCTAATAATAATAATAATAATAATAATAATAATAATAAACACGGTCTGTGCACTTAAGAGGCTTACAGGGCTTAATGAGAGCCTCATCTTTCTCCTATGAAACAGCTGGTGAATCTGAGCTGCTGACCTTGTGGTTAACAATCCAACACAGAATGCACTACACCACCAGGGCTCATATCCTCTGTGGTCACTGTGCTACGTTCTAGAAATAACAAAAAGAATAAATATGACCCAGGCTCCCATGAGACTTACTGTAAAAACCATGCAGTGGATATGAGGGTGGTCACGTCTCCACTAATTGCACAAGGGGCAAGGAGTCCCAATGGCAACAGCCTGTAGGTCAGACATGCCTTGACACTCCCACACTTCCTGCTATCAGTCCTAAACCCAACCATGCCTCCTCTGGCTCTCACTACTCTATTAGGATCTTTGTATGACTATTGTCCTACAAAACTCTCATAACCATGGGCTTCATAGAGAAGTAACAGGTCACAATTCCTGTTGGAAAGAGGACACAATTCTTCCATGAGGACAGCTTCTTCTCACGAGTGCTCACAGGCAGGCTTCCCGCTGAACCTCTGCTTGGTGATTTTGGTACCTACCTCTCAATTCTGAGTGTTACAAAGCTCTTTATTTCTGCCAGTTGGGAAGTGGCAAAGCCAATTCAGCTCTGTGTCATGCTAGTCTGCATTCCTCTGCCAACCCTGTTGTTGCTGGTACCACAGCTATGTCTCTATTTCTCATAAGAACCTCTGAACCGAAGGATGGGAAGACTGACCTTGACGGTGGTTAAAGCCCCTTTTCTATCTAAATGTAAGCCTGATGAAGTGGTAAAACTGATCAATAATATTCCGTTAGCTGCTACACATTATATTTGCACATTCTTACCCCAAAGGTGCTGTTTCTGTGGCTGTTTTGGGTTTTAGACTTGCCTATGACTCACAGCAACCCTATGATAATAGCTTTGAACCCTATCCTAGGCCAATCTGACTGTCTCTGACACACCTACCTACCCTCAATACCTCAGTTACTGTGTCAATCCATCTCATTTAGGGTCTTCTTCTCCTACATTGTCCCTCCACCCTCCCAAGCATTATGTCCTTCTCCAAGGACTGGTTCCTCCTGGCAACATGTTCAAAGTATAAGATGAAGTCTCAAAATCCTTACCTCAAAGGAACAACTTAGTTTCACCCTTTCAATGACAGATCTGCTGTCTTGGCAATCCATAGTATGTTCAATACTCTTCTCCAGAACCACAACTCAAACACATAGACTCTTCTGTCCGTTTTGATCATTGTCCAGCTCTTTGATGGATAACAGGTACTTGTGAAGACCATGGCTGGATCAAGTGCACCTTAGATTCTAGACTGACATAAATGCTCTTTAGCACTCTGGAGAGGTCCTTGACAGCAGATTTTCCTAGCGCAGTTCATCTTTTGATTTCCTGACTGCTGGTGCCGAAGTGCTTCTTATATTATTTACATTGTTAGTGCATTATTCAACAACCATCATGGCCTATGAACACCCCACATTTGTGTAACTACTTAACCATGTAGGTAGAGTTAAAGTAAGATCCAATGTTTAGAAAAACTACACTGAATTAGCCACTGGATTACACTTATCCTTACCTGAAATAGGGCTTTGGGTTTAGATAAATACAAATTACACAGATAAGTACAGACATATACATGTTGGTGTGTACCATTGAGTCAAAATCAATCCATAGCAACCCTTCCAGACATGGGAAGAGATTGTCCTTCTTTCTCCCACAGAACAGCTAGAACTGTGTGCCTTTGGGTTGACAGCACAATTCCTTACCAGAAACATTTACAATAATTCCTTACTAAGACAGCAGAGCTCCCTAAACACACACACACACACACACACACACACACATATATATATATATATATATATATATATATAAAGGAATAAAATCCTCAGGGAATGAGGCTGTGGATCCAAAGACCATGTGCCTCTTTATCAATTCAAATCCATTATCAGAACCTCTTATACCATCTCTTATACTCTTATTTTTATGTGTTGACTTGCCTATGATTTATAGCAACCTTATTACATCAGCTCTGAACCCAGCTCTACCTTGAGCCAATTTTATTGTCTCTGACACACCTATCCCCTATCCCAGTCGGAGTCAATCCATCTCATCCACGGTCTTCCTCTCTTGCACTGTCCCTTCACACTTCCAAGGATAATGTCCCTCTCCAAGGACTAGTCCCTCCTAGACACATGCCCAAATTATGTTAGTCAGAGCTTCAAAATCCTTCCCTCCAAAAAGCAGCCTGGATTCGTCCTCTACAGGATAGATGTATTGGCTCTCCTAGCAGTCCGTGGTATACTCTTTCAGCACCCCTACTGAAAGTCCTCGATTCTTCTTCTATAATCCTTAGTCATTGTCCTGCTCTCTGGTACATATATTGGGAAGACCATAACCTGGATAAGGCACACCTTAGTCTCTAGACTGACATTATTGCTCTTCAATACTTGAGACAGATCCCTGACCGCAGATTTTCCTAGTGCAATTAATCTTTTGATTTTCTGGCTACTCATACCAAAAGTGATGATCTTGAAGCCAAGCAAGCTAAAGCCGTCAACTATCTCAATATCTTTTCCATCTATCATGATGCTACAAATTGGCCCAGTGGTGAGAATCTTTGACTTCTTTATGTTGATCTTCAATCCATATAGTAGGCTGCAGTCCTTGATCTTCTGCAGCAAATTCCTCAGGTCTTCCTGAGTTTGGCAAGCAAGGTTGTGTCATTTGCATAACTCAGGTTCTTAATGAGTCTTCCTCCAATCCTGTTGCCTCATTCCTTCTCATAGGGCCCAGCCTCCTGGATAATATGCTCCACATATAGATTGAGAAGGTATGGGTTTAGGATGTATCCCTGATGTATACCTTTCCTGATTTTGAACCATGAAATGTTTCCTTGCTCTGTTCTGACAACTGCCTCTTGGTCCAAATATGTTATTTTTGTTATTATGTGTCGTCAAGTTGCCTACAACTCAAAGTGACTCTACATACAACAGTTGTGAAGTCTGCCCTATCATGAATCAGTCTCATTGTCTCTAAAACATCTCCTCCCCCCCCCCATTACCCCAGTTACTGTGTCTATCTATTTCATCCTAGGTCTTCCTCTCCTGACCAGTCCCTCCACCCTTCTGAGTATGAAGTTCTCCTGGTAACATTCCCAAAGTATGTGAGACAAAGCTTCAAAATAATAGCCTTCAAGGAGAAACATGGTTTCACCTTTTCACAAAGACTTGTTTATTTTCTTGGTCCATGGTATGTTCAATACTCCTCTCCAGCACGACAACTCAAAGCCATCAATTCTTCTGTCATCCTCAGTCATTGTCCAGTTCTCTGATGAATAGCAAGTAATTACGAACACTATGGCCTTGATCAGGCACATTTTTAGTCCAAGAATAGGTTTTACATAAGCACAATAAAATGTTCTGGGATTCCCATTCTTCTCAAAGTCAGTCACAGTTTGTTGTGATCCTACAGTCAAATGCCTTTGCTTTATCAATGAAACACAGTGAGACATTTCTCTGGTACTCTCTACTTTCAGCTAAGATCCATCTCGCATTAACTGTAATGTCTCTAGTGCTACTTCTTCTAAACCCAGCCTCCCCATCTGGCAGTTCTCTGTTGATGGGCTGTTCCAGTGGTTTTTAGGTAATTTTCAGCAGTATCTTGCTTGCATGTGATATTAATTATATTATTCAATAATTTTCATACTTTACCAGGTCACATTGTTTTGTAATGGGAATAAATTTGGATCTCTTCAAGTCAGTTGGCCAGGTGATTGTCCTGCAGATTTTTTTGGCACAACCTGGTTGTCTGAAGGCAGCAAGGGCAGCATTCATTTGTTGAAATATTCAATTCCTGGAACCTTGCTTTTTACCAATTCCTTCAGAGCATCTTGAACTTTCATCACCATAGATTCTTCATCATATCTTGTTTCATAAAATTCTTCTGTCAGTCAATCCTTTTTGGTATAGTGACCCTGTGAACTCTTTCCATCTTTCTTTGAATCTTGAGTTATTCTATAATCTGCCCATACCATCCTTTGGTTTCACCTTGGTATTGTCCCTCGAGGTTTGAAGTTGTTCTTCAGTTCCTTCAGCTTAAGTAAAGCAGAACAAGTCCTTCCCTTTTTATTTTCCAAATCCAGGTTTTTGCATATTCGCTATAATACTTTGCTTTGTCTTTCTGTGCTGTCCTTTGAAATCTTCTGTTCAGATTCTTAACATCTTGATTTCTTCCCTTTGCTTTGGCTTCTCAGCATTCTAGTTTCTTCTGATATCCATTTTGGCCTTTTCTTTTTCCTCCATCTTTATAATGACCTTTGGTATTCTTCATATGATATTCTTGATATCCTCCCACAGCTTCTCTGGCCTTCTCTCATTAGTATCCAAGGCTTCAAACCTTTTCCTGAAATGGTTTTTAAACTTAAAAGAGATATACTCAAGATCAAACTAGTTCTTGTGGATTTTATTTTCTTTAGCTTCAGTTTGAGCTTGCGTTTGATGCAAGTGTTTGATGATCTGATCCACAATCAGCACCTGGCCTAGTTTTCAAAGCTGATATTGAGCTTCTCCAATGATTTTTCCCCCTCACTAATGTAATCAATCTGATTCTTGTGTAGGCATCAGGTGAGGTCGAGTTTTAGTGTTGCCATTTGTGTTTCTTGGAAAAAGCATTTGCAATGAATAAATTACTGATTGTACAAAAATCTATCACTATCTCTAGTTTCATTTCTATCACCAAGTCCATGTATGCTGACTACCAATCCTTCTTCCTTGTTCCCAACTTTTGTGTTCCAGTCACCCATTATTACACATGTATCTTGGTTGCATATTTTGATTAATTTCTGACTACAATAGTTGGTAGAGGTCATCTATTTCCTCCTCTTTGGCTTTAGTTGTTGGTATATAAATTTGATTGATAGTGGTATTAATAGATCTTCTTTGCATACATATGGCTATTATCTTGTCACTCACAACTGCATTTTATGATGGATCTAGAAATGATCTTTTAAACTATGAACATGGCCTCTTTTTTCTCACCTTTTCATTTGCAGAATAGTGTACCATATGATTGTTTGATTCAAAATGTTCCAAACCAATCCTTTTAATTTTGCTAATGCCTAGTATGTCAATATTTATCCATTCTATTTCTTCCTTTAACAATCTCCAATTTTTCTACATTCATATTTCTCACATTCCACATTCTAATCATTAGAATCTGTTTACAACTCTTCCTCCTCCTTCATAATGCCCAATATGAAGGCTCAACCTCGGATACCATATCTTCTACTATAATCCAAGTGTGCTCTATTGTATGTAGAGTTTTTGAAGACTTGTTACTTGAGAAGTAGATGGCCAATCCCTTTCACTAATCTGTCTTAATTTGAGAGTTCAGCTATAGAGCAAATTTGACAGATAAGTATTTTACCCCAAAGAGCTGGTGAGATTATGCAGATAACAGATCAGAAGTTGGTCCCAGAACCCACTTCCTGGGCTCGTGTGTTGTGTTCCCACCCTAGCCCTGCCCCATCAGCATCAGCTAAATTTCCTCTCCGCGCCACTCCCATATCTTGCATCCTCTGCCCCCAGCCAACTCTAGTTTGATTACTCAGGCCTTCCACCACCTCTGTCCTCTCATTTCTTCTCCACTCCCCTATGATATTGGTGTTTCTGGTGCAGAGGTAATGTCCAAACAATAGGGTGGTGTCCACGTGGCAGGGCAGTGTCCACATGGCAGAGCAATGTCCACCATGTGGTCTGGTGCTCCCAAGCACAAGCTTGTGTCTGGGCAGCAGCTATATATTTATATGTGGGCACATTAAAGAATGGCACTTAGGACTAAAATTGCTGACAGTGAAAATCAGTTTGTTCTCAAACAGCATCTGTTCTTATTAGTAAGTGCTGAAAGATATTGAGCTGATTCTGATTCATAGTGACTCTAAATGACCAAAACATGTTGAATCTACAATTTATATGGCTCTGCTATAAACTTATGGAAGAAAAATGTTATATCTCTTTTCCCTCAGAGTAACCAGTGGGTACACATTTATGTGTTGGATATCACTTTTATTTCACCAAAGAGCTATAAGAAAAGACATAAAGAAAGGAGTATGTGAGCAGACTCCTGAAAGAGCCATGTCATTAGCTAAGCAAAGTAAAAGCCTAGAAATATCCTTATCAATCAGAGGAGGTGAGGTGGTCAATGCAGTTGGACCAAGGATCAGGGCATGCATAGAAAAGAGAATGGAGGGATCAGTCAGGGTCAAAGTTCCATCATGCACAATCTCACATGCCAGCATAAGCACTGAATATTGTCCTAGGAGGCACAGGGAGTCTCTGAAATGTTTAACTGTGGGTGGTGGAATGTGTATTGAAGAGGATGCTAACTGGGACCTACCAGGAGAATAAGAGTAAAGAATAGCAAATGGTGTGTCCCCTGAAAAATTTCACAGTATCTAGATGGGTGAGAAAGTATTGCTTTTCTTTGCCAGAAGGAAGGTGTGAAGATTTATTGCTGAAGTCTGAAGATTAAATGGCTCAAAAACAATATCATATTGTAAAATGAGTGTAGGCCACAAGGGGAACACCAAATCTAACTTAAGACCATATCTGACTTCTATTAACAAAGGGAAATTGTCCCCATCAATAGTATTCACAGTACAAAATCAATTCCTAAGGCCAGACATTATTTCTTACCTATTTCTACTAATCCCATCACCAATATTATTGCTCTATTGAGTCCAAGATCCACTGCAGTGACCACACAGATCTCACAGAACCATATGCACAGTTATGGGGTTTGTTAGAGATGTTAACCAGTTACAATTCAGACTTGCAGGGGAATACAGTTCCTCAGTCCAGATAGTTTATAAAGTGTGCTTGCAGGCCCTTTGAAATTAAGCTTCACTGTTTACATCAGTGTTACAAAGTTCCTGTAATCTTAATATTTATATGACCTGCCGTCTGTCCTTCAGAAATCTTGGGTAAAGGCCTCCAAGTCTAGATCTATGAGCAGCAGTCTCAAGTCAGTTCTGTTTTATGTTTGTCTCTGGTTCTCTTCTGAGGCTGCTGCTGTTTTCTTGTAGATTCTGATCTGGCTGACACACAGGAATCTATGGCCCCGGAGGATGTACCCTGCACTCTGTACTTCCTCTGACTTGTTGGTAGTGAGATTCCAACTTTTTTTGTTAAATCCACTCAATTTATGTCAGTAGGATGAGGAAAACCGACCAATCTTATAATGGTTACTTTATACACACCCTATTCTCACTCATGTTGTCAAAGTCAATGGCTAGGAAAGTCATTTTGAACAATAAATCCATGATATCAAGAGTATGCTCAACTTTTTCTAGTGTTATAAGGATACTTCTATATTTTCTAGTTACCCCTCAGTTTCTGATTCAATTGAATTAATTCAGTTTGACAGGATAGAGCAGGGTTTAGGGCTGTTGTACATCGGGTCGCTATGAGTCGCAAACGACTCAACGGCACATAACTAAAACAACAACAGTTCATTTTACTGTCTTGTACACATCTTCATAATGCACCAAACTCTCTGTTTCAATAAAATAAAAATAAACTGTATTCCCTGCCTCTGAAACAGTACCAGGTGGCACACTTCTTTATCCTGGTAAGTAATAAACTCAGCTTTATTTACCAAAAGATGGGGTTAGTGATATTTGGGTATCTAGCATTCAACAATCCAGCCATAGAACTCAGCCTCTTTCTGCCATTCACATCCACACCCACAAACATGTGGCACTGTATATAAAACTGATGCTATTAAACATAGATTTTTTTTATTAATAATAATGCTATTTGGTTACTACTCGCCTCCTCAAAAGTCTTTTACTTCCTGGTTATCCCAAACCTTCCCAATTCAATTTGACAAACAGAAGTAAATGCATGTAACTCTCAATCATACCAGAACATCTTCCTCCACCTGTTTTAGGGTCTGCATTTTCAAATTCAGTGATCTTTTCATTATGAGCCCTGCCAAATAGCTGACCTTTACTCTGTATTAGTCAGTAAAATTTATCAGTGAATACCACTATATGCACCAACAACCAGAGCCAAGGAAGAGGAAATAGAAGATTTTTACCAAATTTTACAATCAGAGATCGATCAAACCTGCAATCAAGATGCATTAATAATAGGTGACTGGAATGCAAAAGTTGGGAACAGAGAAGAAGATTTAGTAGTTGGAAAACATGGACTCAGTGACAGAAATGGAGCTGGAGAGAGAATGATTGAATTTTGCACAATGACTTATTCATAGCAAATACATTTTTAAGAGACATAAACGCAGATTATATACATGGATTTCACCTGATGGTATGCATAGGAATCAGATCTATTACATCGGTGGAAAGAACCGCTGGAGAAGCTCAATATCAGCTGTGAAAACTAGGCCAGGATTTGATTGTGGAACAGACCACCAACTACTAATATGCAAGTTCAAGCTGAAGTTGAGAAAAATTAGACCAAATCCAAGGCAACCAAAATATGACTTTCCGTCTATCCCAACTGAATTTCAAAACCATCTCAGGAACAGGTTTGAGGCCTTGAACACTAATGAGTGAAGACCAGACAAGTTGTGGGAGGATACCAAGGGTATGATCCAGGAAGAGTGTGAACGGTCATTGCAAAGAGAGAAGAGAAAGAGAAGACCAAAATGGATGTCAGAAGAGACTCTGAAAATTGCACTGGAGCACAGAGAAGCCAAAGCACAAGGAAGAATTCAAGATACTAAAGAGTTGAATAGAAGATTTCAAAAGGCAGCACAAAATATTACAATGAAATGTGCAAGGAGTTGGAGTCAAAATCAAAAGGGCTGAGCTGAAGAACAATTCAAACCTCGAGCTGCAATAATCAAGGATGATTTAGGCAGAATATTAAATGATCCAGGAAGTATTAAAAGAAGATGGAAGGAATATACTGAGACACTGTATCGAAAGGAATTGGCAGACACAGAAGAATTTAATGAAATGACATATGAGCAAGAACCTATGGTGATGAAAGAAGAAGTTCAGGCTGCCCTGAAGGAAATGGCAAAAAATAAGGTGCCAGGAATAGATGGTATACCAATTGACATATTTCAGCTAACAGATGCTGCTCTGGATATGCTCACCAAGTTGTGCCAGGAAATCTGGAGAAAAATCACTTGGCCGACTGACTGGAAGAGATCTATATTTGTTCCCATCCCAAAGAAAGGTGACCCAACATAGTGTGAAAATGATAGAACAATCTCATTGATTTCACATACAAGCAAGATTCTACTGAAGATGATCCAAAACTAACTGTAACAGCACATCAGCAGAGAACTTCCAGAAGTCCAGGCTGGGTTTAGAAGGGGTCATGGTCCTAGGGATATTGTAGCTGATTTTAGATGGATCTTAGCTGAAAGCAGGAAATACCAGAGGAATGTCTATCTGTGTTTCAATGACTATGCAAAGGCGTTTGACTATGTGGATCATGACAAACTGTGACTGATTCTGAGAAGAATGGGAATCCCAGAACACTTGATCGTTCTAATGCGAAACTTATACTTGGACCAGAAGGAGGTTGTCAGAACAGAGCAAGGGAACACTGCATGGTTCAAAATTGGGAAGGGTATATGCCAGGGATGTGTCCTGTCTCCATACCTTTTCAGCCTGTATGCAGAACAGATTATCCGGGAGGTTGGGCTCTATGAGGAGAAATGCGGGCTCAAGATTGGTGGAAGATCTACCAACAATCTGCATTATGCAGATGACACAACCCTGCTTGCTGAAACTGAGGAGGACTTGAAGCGCTTGCTGCAGAGGGTCAAGGACTGCAGCCTCC
>NW_006399806.1:10173457-10175914 GCF_000299155.1 Elephantulus edwardii | reverse complement strand
AAAATGTTACAATGGTTATATGAACAAATTCAAAACCAGCATAAAATAATTTATCTAAATTAGCTTATAAGAGTTGCAATAAATTCCAAATGAACAGGGGAGATATGATTAAAAATAATGAAATGGGGGAAATGATTGGAAGAATAAATAATAATAATTGCTAAGAACAATCAAAATGAGCCCTGGTGGTGCAGTGTCTTGCATATTGGGTGTCTAAATAAAAGGTTGGCAGTCCACCAGCAACTCCTCAGGAGAAAGCTAGGCAGTTTCCTCCCACGAAGATCCGCAAACTCAGAAAAAAGAGAGTATGGAGCGATTTGCTGCAAGCTGGAATGGACATAAGAGCAATGAGTTTGGGGTTTGAACCTTTTAAGTATCAGAACCAAAGCAGAGCTTAGCATTTTATTTTAAAGTCATTTAATCCTGTCCACCATCACAAGAGATGAGTATTATTTTATCATCTTCATACTGTAAATGGAAAGACAAAGGTACAAAGATAAGACGTAATTAGGTACACATCTGAAAGGTGTGCCGTGAGTATGGAAGACTGAAGAAGAATCGATGCCCTTAAGTTGTGGTGTTAGAGAGGAATACTGAATATCCCATAAACTACCAAAAGAACAAAAATGTCTGTCTAGGAGAAAGTGCAGCCAGCATGCTCTATAGGGGCAAGGGCAGTAATACTTCATCTCACATTGTAGTGATAGTGGTGGGATTGTTATGTGCCATCGAGTCACCTGTGACCCATAGGGACCCTATGTACAGCAGCTCTGAACCCTGCCCTGTCCTAAGCCAGTCTCACTGATTCTTACACACCAACCCCATTGCTCTAGTCACTGTAGAGATCCATATCATCTGGGTCTTCCTCTCCTGCGTTGTCTGTCCACCCTTCTGAGCGTGATGTCCTTTTACAAGGACTGGTCCCTCTGGCCACAAGCCCAAAGTATGTGAGATAGGGCTTCAAAATCCTAGCTTCCAAGGAGAAACTTGGTTTCACCCTCTCCAAGACAGACCTATTTGTTTTCTTGGAAGTCCATGGCATGTTCAAGATTCTTCTCCAGCACCACACTAGAAGGAATCAATTTTTCTGTCATCCTTAGTCATTGTCCAGCTCTCTGATGCAGAGCAAGTAGTTGCAAAGACTATGGCCTGGATTAGGCACACCTTAGTCTCTAGACTGACATCATTGCTTTTCAGTACTCTGGAAAGGTCCCTGACAACAGATTTTCCCAATGCAATTCTTCTTTTGATTTCCTGACTGCTGGTACTAAGAGAGTTGATTGTGGAACCCAGCAAGCTGTAACTGCTAACAACCTCAATCTCTTCTCCATCTGTCATACTGCTGCCATTTAACCTAGTGGTGAGAATCTCACATACACTGAGCATATTTTCAAGAGGGTCCAGTCCTTGGAAAGAGACTTCATACAGAAAAATATAGACTTAAAGAGAGAAAGGTCATTAATAAGATGAATTAATGCAGTGCTGCCAATGGGCTTGTGTATATATCAGATTCAGTGAGGATGAGGCAGAATAGGACAAAGGACAAAGTACGGATCTATTGCTCACAGGGTCACTATGAGTTGTGGTCAACTCAGTGACACCTAATAACGACAGTTCATGGTCAACTCTGTAATGTGTCAAACCCAGATTTTAAACTCAAATTATGAAAGCCCACAAACAGAATCATAATTCAATGCTTCCTCTTACTGTAAGAATCATCCAAAATGAGAGAGTGAGAGAGTGCTTTGTAAAAGGTTGGAACATCAAGCCAGAGGAAAGGTAGAGGGAATTGTCCTACACGAGGATTATATTCCATCTCTGGGGTTTCATCATTTGCCTATTTCTTAGATTTTCTTTTCCCTGTATTTTTTTCTTTCTCAGTTCTAGAAAAAGAAAGGGACAAATTCCTCATTATTATTTAACATGAGAATGAGAGGACTCTCCTCACAAGCTGAGATCAGATTCACAGGAAGCAGGAGAAGGATTGCTGGGCTCCCACTGCCTCTGCTCAGGATACAAGCTCTGTGACCTTGAACAAAGTTCTTCCCTCTGGCTGGAAGCCTCCTCCTAAAAAAACCCCAAGGGTATGAGCTCAATGGTCTTTGAAACCCCATCAAGTTCTATTTTCCAGTTGCCTCCTACAGGCAATAACAACAACTACTACCTATGGGCATGAACAAGGACCTCTCTGCTCATCTACTGCCAGCTGAGTTTGCCTGTTTGCATTTCCCTGCTCCTCCTCTCCCTCTGTCCTCCCCATCTGTTATCTCCCACTGTTCTGGCACCATCTGCTGTTTTTAGATGTCCTGGTAACTCAAGGATGTGTTTTCACATATGAAGCTTCTCCTTTATAGACTTCACAGGAAAAATATATCATTAATTTTTTTAAAGTTACAATCTCTCAAGGTGGCATTTTTCTATCTTTCCATCTCCATTTTTCTCTTTTATTGCATTTAT
>NW_006399806.1:10166212-10173357 GCF_000299155.1 Elephantulus edwardii | reverse complement strand
CTATGTATTATATAAGAGATGATTTATGAAGAAAATAATATATCTTTTCATAGCCTTAAATATTTCGTTAACTATACGTCTTTCCCTTCCAAATACCAAGGAATAAGAAATTTTATTACAATTTTTTTCTATATTAATTGCAGTTACTGCTAAAGAAAGTAACAAGAAAGAAAAAAATAAACCCACAAAAGAGAAGAAAGGTAAGATGTCTTGAATAAAATGCTTCCAAAGAGAATGGACCAAATATTGGTTTTAGGAACTAATACTTTGCTTCAGTTTATATTAATTTCAGGCTTGTAAAAGTAAAAGTTATGTAGTAATTATGCATGAACAACCTGTACTGATTCCAAGAAATACAAAATGCACTGTAGACATAATCTCATTAACCTCCACCATGACCTCATGGAGGCCCCATATGTAAGGCCCCTTTCTCCTCCTGTTTGGTCACTTCCCAAAATTTTAGGGAACTGGCGATCACAAATGAATCTCCACTCTTTCTATTGCTATCTCTCCATTGTTACCATAACCCTTGAGTCTGTATTTCTCTCTTTGGAGGGAAATAAATTTGTCGGAAGAGTAGAAATATAAGCCAGAATCCGAAAACATTCCCATTTTCTTTCTGTCTCATAGAACACAAGCAAGCCATGAACATAAATGTCAGCAAAACATTTTTAAGTTCTTGAATGAAAAGTGGAAAGCATCCCACAATAATTCCTAAATCCTCAAGTCTGATCTGCTCAAATCTATTGTTATGGTCACTGTGTTTCTTGGTGAGAGTCTTCCTCTTTCTTGAACATTCTGTCCTTCCCAGCATTATGCTTTTTTCAAGGCATGATGGCTGTCTTGATTTAAATAGACTTAAAGATAAAGTTAAGGAGCCTTGATGGTATTGCGGGTTCCATGTTGATTTGCTAGGTGAAATGTCTGTAGTTTGAATACACCAGCTCTTCAAGAGAAAAAGATAAACAGTCTCCTTTGTTCAGATTCCCCTCGTCAGATGCCCATTAAAATGTAGCCATGTATCTGAATCAGCTTGATGGGTTTAGCTCTTTACTTAAAGACAGAATTATCTGAAGTCTACCACCTTCCCATCAATTCTGCCTCACAGAGATCCAGGAGTGACTAGTGCATTCATACTGCTGACCTTTGGATGAGCAGCTCTCTGTATTCTGCACTAAGTCACCAGAGTTCCTTAAGGACAGCTTTTGGAACAGCTTGTCACGGGGAGGAGAGTAAGAGAAGGTGCCTGTGTCTACCATTGTGCACAATCCTGACCACTCCCCAGGAAGCGGCTCCCTTCATCATGACAGAGCTCCCTGCAGAGCTCCAGCACGTGACCATGTTCTGAGAAGCTTGTTTGTTTATGCTGTGATGTATCATCCATTTTCCCACTGCAAAGGCTGCCTCTGATCTCATGTGAATCAGATCAGTGAACTGCCTCTGACCCGTATGGGCTCAGTCTCCTTACTAGAGAATTTGCTCTTTCATTTTCAGTGACTTCCTGTCTCGCTTCCCCCATCTCTGTAATATGTTCTTTCCTCTCAAGCTTCCCTGACTCTTCTCTCCCTGTTTTGTTCAACAAAGTGAGCTCTGGTTGTATGGTCCCCTCAGCTATCACAAAGGCACTTTGAATCCACCAGCTGCTCTGCAGGAGAAAGATGGGCTATCTCCTTCCATGTGACTTGCAGCCTCCAAAAACCCACTGAAGGGTCAGCTGCATATCTGTTCCAGCTCAATGATGAGATTATTTATTATTTCATATGACTGAGAATTCCTTCCTCCCTTTTCTCAACTGTCAGGTCACCCTTATTCTTCTGCACTTGTTTCATCTAGCCCCTTCCAGCCTTCCAACTAAAATGAACAACTTTCTAAAACTCCTGGAGGGTCAGAACAATATCTTAAATCTTCAGTTTCACATCCTAGGAGCTTAAAGACATTGACTTGGAAGGAAAACCTTATATTTTTAATATGATATAATGTAATAAGTTATATTTAGTTAGTCTTGGATTGAACGTAAGGACTTTGGCTTGCCTAGATGAGAAAACTCACAATAAACTTCAAAATATAGATTTTATTCTGCCCTCTATGGTTCTGTTTTTTCCTTCCTTTCAAAGTGAAGGGGACACTGGTTTTCTAGTGGACAGGGAGTTGTGCTGTTAACTCAAAAGTAGGCTATTCAAATCCACCAGCTGCTTCAAGGGAGAAAGATGGGCAATAACCTTTTGTGAGATTTAAGGTCTTTGAGAACTGTATACAAACAAGGTCAGCTATGAGGTGGTTCCAGGCTGATGGCAATGGGTTTGAGTTTGGGGTTTTGCATGTAATGAAATCTATGGGTAGAGAAATTGGTATGCGTTGTGCCAATGATCAAATGTTGGTGGTTCAAAACCTCCAAAAAAACGACACCTTAGAAGACTCTCACATTGCCTTGGAGTTAGAACGGATTTGTAGTTGATCTCTACTGGGTTTCTGAGGCTGTATATTGCAAGAAAGGAGTTTGCTCATCTTTCTCCCATGGAGCAGAAGGTTGAGTTCAAACACCAGAGAGGTGTTACCTTCCACTTAGCAGAGCAAGTCTCTAAGGACTAGGCCACTAGGTGATTTAATTTTGCAAGAGTAAAAACAACAAAAAAACCTAACCCACCACCACTGAACTGGATCAGACTCATAGTTTCAAAGGTTGCATATTGTTGTAGGAGGAGACTGCCCATCTCTTTCCCCTGGAACACCTGTTGGATTCCAAAGGAAGCAGCCTCTTCTATTAGTTACATAGTGATATTCCACCAAGCCTCCTTTGTGCAGTCATTGAAACCTGATGAACCACAGTGCTACTCAGGCACACGTGGGTCTCCATGAGGCAGAATGGATGCCATGGTATCCAGTTCAGTTCTCCGTTTTGCATGGGATGAGCCATTTTGGGGGCATCATTGTTGAAAACAAACTGGTATATACTAAGTGAAGAAAGAATTTAAAGTTCATTCCAGTAGCCAGTCAGATGCTCAAAATTTCCTTAATATTAAAAATTGTTACATTGTCACATAGCCACAATATAAGACTTATATTTTACAATTTAAAATTCCCGTAATTGTCAGTTTTGTAATCAATGCCTACATTTAATGCCACAGTGCTTATTTTTCATTTTTGAGTTTCAGTGGTGTTTCATAGAAATAAATGACGTTTTTAAATTTAAAAACTGTAAAATTTGGATTTCAGTACCTCAAAAATTTCATCTGTAAAAGAATATTGGTTCCTCACTCCCCACCTCCTTGTTTTCTACTCAATGACTTTCTCAGCAGTAGATGAGGAGTATTGACCTGTGGTAATTTAACCTTGGCATTGAATTCTATGGTGATCTAGTCCATAGGGAGTTATTAGCAGCAGCTAACCCAAAGGCCAATCTCTCTAAAGATTTGAATCTACCTGTAGCTCTCAGAGAGGAAAAAGGATAATCTCCCTTAGAAGACTTGCTTTGTTCTTGTGTTCTGTTTTGAATTTTTAAAAGGCTTTAATCTCAGAATGCAACAATCTCCATCTGACCAGTAAAGCTGAACTTATGTTCCAATGGTTTGCTGTGGTGGGGTTTTTTGGTTTCTTTTGTTTTATTTTGTTCTACATTTCCACTCACTCTACCCAGGATTTTATAGTTTAATATTTTCAGAATCGTCAGTGTTTGTGGTAGCTGGTCTCAGAGTTGTAAATCTTGAGATTAGTCTTTTAGACTAGTTGTTTTGGTACATGTTTTCCTCCCTCTTCTTTGTTCCAAAGGGAGAGACTCTTAATTACCTGTCAGAAAATTCTTCACAAGTTTTAAGATCCCAGTTGCTACACAACGAAGTATGATGTTGAACATTGTCTGTGTGGACTGTCAGTGACTTTAGGTAACATAAATTTATTTTTTACACTTCTAAATAAACAATATCATTAATACCACATGCAAGCAAGATCCTGCTGAGAATTATGCAAAAACAACTGGAGCAATACATCAACAGATGTGCAGGCTGAATTTAGAAGAGGTCATAATACTAGGGGTATTATAGCTAATATTAGATGGATCTTGGCTGAAAACAGAGAGTACCAGAGGAATTTATATCCTTATTCAATTGTCTATGCAAAGGCGTTTGACTCTGTGCATCACAACAAACTGTGGGTGACTCTGAGTAGATTGGAATCCCAGAACATTTCATTGCGCTTATGTGAAAACTATACTTAAACCAGGAGGCAGTCATCAAAACAGAGTAAGGAGACACTGTATGGTTCAAAATCGAGAAGAGTTTATGCCAGGAATGTATTCTGCCTCCATACCTTTTCAATATGTATACAGAATAGATTATCTGGAGGCTGGGCTGTATAAGGAGGAATGTGGCATCAGGATTGGAGAATGTCATCAACAACCTGCGTTATGCAGTTGACACAATCCTCCTTGGTGAAACTGAGGAGGACCTGTAGCGCTTGCTGCAGAAGATCAAGGACTGCAACCATCAATATTGATTGAAGCTCAACATCAAGAATACAAAGATTTTCACCACTGGGCCAATTGCCAGCATCGTGATAGATGGTGAAGAGCTTGAGATTGTTAACAGTTTTAGTTTGCTTGGCTCTGCACTCTTGGTACCAGCAGCAAGGAAATAAGAGACTAATTGCATTGGAAAAATTGTCAGCCAGGGACCTCCCCAGAGTACTGAAGAGCAATGACATCAGTCTCCAGACTAAGGTGCAACTGATCTAGGCCATAATCTTTGCAATTGCTTGCTATGCGTCAGAGTGCTGGACAATGACTAAGGATGATAAAAAGGTAATTGATGCCTTTAAGCTGTGGTGCTAGAAAAGAGCATTGAATATACCATAGACTGATAGAACAAACAGATTTGTTCTAGAGAGGGTGAAGCTAGGCTGCTCCTTGGAGGCAAGGATTCTGAGGCTTCATCTGACATACTTTGGGCATGTTGCAAGGAGGGAACTGGTCCTTGGAGAGGGACAACATGCTTGGAAGGATGAAGGGATGGAGAAAGAGAAGGAGACAATTGATGAATGGATTGATACAGTGACTGGCGTAATGAGGGTAGGTGTGTCAGAGACAGTAAAGTTGACACAGGATAGAGCAGGTTTCAGGGCTGTTGTACATTGGGTCACTATGAGTTGCAAGTGATTTGACAGCACATAACAACAACAACAAATACTAAAAGTCCAAATCAGGATCTCAGCTGTATTGATTTTTCCTGCTGTGCCTTTGTTCTTCGTTTTCTTCTCATGACCTCTGTCTTCCCTCGTATGTGCCTATGTGGCTAATTTCCTCTGTTTATTAATTAACACATCTTAACATTGATAAGACCTCACTAACTTTACAAGGAAAAACCTATTACCCAAAGGCATTATGCCCGTAGTTTAGGAATGAAAAGCAACTCAATGCTGATAAGTCCAACTTGATTCATAGCCATCCTATTGGAAAGGGTAGAACTGCTCCATAGGATTTTCAGGGCTGTAATCTTTATGGGGTAGGTCTAATGGTATTAGATCATAGGAAGCTGTGCTGTTAATTCAACAGCAGCACATCTTTGGTCATTCTAATCCATCACAGTCACTCTTTTGGAGAAAGTTGGGCAATCTACTTTCGTGTGATTTACAGGCTCTGAAAACCCTCTGGAGGATCAGCTGTGAGTTGATTCTGGCTTGATGGCAATGAAAGAAATAGAATCTTTATGGAAACAGACTGTCCCATTTTTCACCTTTTCATCTTTAAAGACATAAAAAATCAGATATAGAGAGATATAGAGATATATAGAGATAAGTAATTGTTATTAGTCGTCCTCCACTCAAATGTGATTCATAGTGATCCTATGAATAACAGATCTTAAACTTATCCTATCATGTGTCAATCTCACAATCTAACACACTCAAATCCACTACAGCAGTCACTGTGTCAATCCACCCATTTGAGGGTCTTCCTCTCCTTTGCTTTTCCTCCACCTTTTTCAAGCATGATGCTCTTCTCCGAGAAAGAGCCTCTCCCAGCAACATGCTCAAAATATGTGAGACAAAGCTTCACCATCCTTGCCTCCATGAAGCACTCTGTCTGCACCTTCTCTAAGAAGGTTTGTTCTTTTGGCAGTCTATAGGATAGTCTCCCACACCACAGTTCTGAGGTATCAATCCTTTTTATGTCATCTTTAGTCATTCATTATCCAGCATACCAAGTGACTGAGAAGACCTTGGCCTGAATCAGGTACACCTTAGTCCTCAAGCTAATATTGTTGCTCCTCATTAATTTGGAGAGGTCCCTAACTGCAAATTCTCCCAGTGCAATACTGATTGTGAATCCAAGTAAGATGAAATCATGACATACCAGTAGTGCATGGGCAGTGGTTTATTAATGGTACTTGGCACCTCTAGAAAAAGAAAGTAATTTAATTGAACAAGAACATTTTAGCTCCTTTAGAGGTCAGCAGATGCAGGAAAAATTTTATATTGAAGTGTCAAAATCAGCAGATGGAAAAGAAGGCAGTAGGATCAATTATTCTGCTATTTATAGTCTCAAGTTCACTCTTTGATAGATGTATCATGATATTGTCTATAGGTCTTGTGGTGAGAATATTTTCTCAATGCTGAGATGCAATACACACTGAAGGCTGAAGTATTTGATCTTCTGCAACAAGTATTTCAAGTTCTTCCAACTTTCAGCAAGCAAGGTTGTGTCATCTGCATATTAAAGATTATTGATGAGTCTTCTTCTGATCCTGATGCCACATCCTTCTTCATAGAGTCTAGCATTTCAAATAATTTGCTCAGCATACAGATTCAATAGATATGGAGAAAGGATACAACCCTGATGCATGCCTTTCTTTTTTTAAATTATTATTAAATTTTATTAGTTTTAATGAACATTTACAGAGATTTGGGGTTTTCATTCATTCGTTGTTGCACTGTTTTCTCTACCCTCCTCTCTAGTTCGTTCTTCTTCCCCCCTCCCCCGAATGTCTGTTTTAATTGTCCAATTGCCACAGTGCTTGTCAAAGCCAGTTCTGATTAATCTCCTTTGTCAGTGTGTCCTTTGGCATTCCCTATCACTCTTCCCTGAGAGAGACTTCACTCTGATTCGTAAGGAAAAGGGGATGGCATATTCTCTTAGCTACTTCCTGCTGAAAAGGGAC
>NW_006399806.1:10137874-10164325 GCF_000299155.1 Elephantulus edwardii | reverse complement strand
CTGCAATAAACATGGGTGTGCATATATCTGCTTGGATCACATTTGTGGTCTCTTCAGGGTATATTCCCAGTAGTGGAATTGCTGGGTCAAATAGTATCTCTATTTGTAACTTTTTGAGAAAGCACCATACTTATGATTCATACTGCCATAACTATGATTCAGTGACTGTGGTAATGGGAGTGTGTCATAAGATTGGCACAGGATAGAGAAGAATTTAGGACAGTTGTTCATAGGGTCGTTGTGAGTTGCAGGCAACTCGACAATACATAACAACAATAACAGTGTTCCCTTGCTCTGTTTGCACAACAACTTCTTGGCCTAGGTATAGGTTTCACATGAGCACAATTAAGTGTTCTGAGGTTCCCATTCTTCCCAATGATAATCATAATGTGTTAAATGTCTTTGTATAGTTAATAAAGAACAAATAGACATTGTTCTGGTATTCTTTGCTTTCAGCCAGGATCCATCTGACATCAGCAATGATATCTCTAGTACCATGGCCTCTTCAAATTCAGACTGAACAGCTGGCAAATCTGTGTATGTACCCTCCTAGCTATTTCTTTAATGTTCTTCAGCAACAGTTTTCTTGTAAGAGACATTGGTATCCCAGGAAAAGACGAGATAACCAATTGACATACTTCATATAACAAACGCAGCTTGGGCATGCTCACTAGTCTATGCCTGGATATTTGAGGACAACTGTCTGCCTAACTGACTGATTAGAAAAAACATTCTCAAAAAATATTTTAAATATTATTTTTACTATTAGAATGGAAGTTGAAAATGTAAATTAAATGTGTTAACATTTTCATTTGTAACTTCCAAAGTAAGATTCAAAATTCATTAACAGCATATGGACAAACAGCAGACTAAAGTTCAGTGGAAAGAACAATAAGAAGGAGTCAGACTCTCTGAGTTCTGGTTCACCTCTGCCAGTGTTCTGGTTCCCACAGGTCCGTTCACCTGTCTGGCTCATAAATAAAGGCGAGTGCTCTGTCTGGTCTTGAAACTTCCTGCCAGTTACCTCTATATGTCTATGTCTATCTCTAAATGGTGTGTTTGGTTACACAATCTTCTAAGACATTTATAGCCTATTTCAATTTAGAGATTTTAAGATTTCCTGAGTTATTTTCAGATTAATAAAACATTCCTTTCAGCCCAGAGAATAAAGAATTGATTGAACAAGTGAACGAAGTCATTCCATTTAGCTTAGTTTATGACTCATTCTGTTGTTCAGCTGGTAGAGTTGCATAAAATCTTAATAAATCATAACTAAATACACTCATGTGTTGCTGTTATTATTGTTGTTGTTAGGTGCAGTCGAGTTGTGTACAACTTATAGCTGTCTATGAACAATAGATCTGAATGAACTCTGTTCCATCCTGTGCCATCTTCACACTTCCTGATTTAAGAGCCCATTACAGCAGTCACCATGTAAATCCACCTGGTTGAAGGTCTTCCTCTCCTTCACTGACCCTCCACCCTTCCCAGTATCATGTCCTTCTCCAAGGAATAGCCCATCCTAGCAACATGCCCAAAGTTTGTGAGGGGAAGTCTCATCATTTTTGCCTCAAAAGAGCACTCTAGCTGCACCCTCTCCAAAACATATTTATTTGTTCTTTTGGCAGTCCATGGGATGTTCAGTGCTTTTACCCAACACCACAGTTCAAAGGTATCAATTCTTCTTCTGTCATCCTTATTTACTGTCCAGTTGTCTGATGATCAGAAAGACTATGGTCTGAATCAGACACAATTTCTTTCTCAAACTGACATAATTACTCCTCAATAATTTGGAAAGGTCCCTAACTGTAGATTTTCCCAGTGCATCCTTATTTCCTGACTACTGGTACTAAGGGAGTTAATCATGGATCCAAGCAAGATGAAGTTGTTGACAGTTTCAATCTCTTCTCCATCCATCATAATGTTACCTATTGGTCCAGTGGTAAGAATCATTGTTTTCTTTATATTGAGATTCAATCCATACCGAAAATGGCATTCCTTGATCTTCTTCAACAAGTGTATCAAGTCCCCCTCACTTTCACCAAGCAAGGCTGTGTCATCTGAATAACGAAGATTAGTGATGAGTCTCCCTCCAATCCTAATGCCACATTCCTCTTCATAGAATCCTACTTCTTGTATAATTTGCTCAGCATACAGATTAAATAGGTATATAGAGAGATTACAACCCTGACACGCACCCTTCTTAATTTTAAACCATGTAGGGTTCCCCTGCTCTGTTCACACAACAGCCTCCTGGTATAGGTACAGGTATAGGTTTCACATGAACTCATTTAAGAGTTCTGGTATTCCCATCCTTCTCAATGTCAGCCACAATTTGTTATGAATGACACAGTCAAACACCTTTGCAGAGTCAATAAAACACAAATATACATTCTTCTGGTATTGTTTGCTTTCAGCTAAGATCCATATGACATCAGCAATGATGCTCGTGGTGCCACGGCCTTTTCTAAATTGTGCTTGACCTTCTGGCCATTCCCTATCTGTGTACTGTTTCGACTGACTTTTTAAAATGATCTTCAGCAGTATTTTGCTTACTGTGATATTAATGATATTGTTTGGTAGTTTCCACACTCAGTTGAATTATCTTTCTTGGGAATGGGAACAAATATTGGCCTCTTTCAATCCATTGGCCAGACAGCCATCCTCAAAATTTCCTGGCGTAGACTGGTGAACACATCCGAGGCTGCATCTGTTAATTGAAACAAGTCAACTGGTATCCCATCAATCCCTGGGACTTTAGCTTTTGCCAATGACTTCAATGCAGCTTCCACTTCCTCCTTCATTACCGTTGGCTCCTTTTCATATGGTACTTCCTGAAATTTTTCAGTGTCAATCAGTTCTTTCTGGTACAGTGATTCTATGTATTCCCTTCATTGTCATTTGATGCTTTCTGGGACATTCACTATATGAGTTGTTGCTGTTGTCATGTGCCGTCAAGTCACCTGCCTATGCACAGCAGCTCTGAATCCTGCCCTGTCCTGAGCCAGTGTCACAGACTCCAATACACCTACTCTACAGTCCCATTTACTGTACCAGTCCATCTCATCTGGGTCTTCCTATCCTGTGCTGTCCCTCAACTCTTCTGATTATGATGTCCTTCTCCAAGGATTGGTTCCTCCTGGCCACATGCTAAAGTATATGAGACAGAGTTTCAAAATCCTAGCTTCCAAGGAGAAACTGGGTTTCACCCTCTCCAAGAGAGGCCTATTTGTTTTCTTGGCAGTCCATGGCATGTTCAAGACTTTTCTCCAGCACCACAACTCAAAAGCATCAATTCTTCTTCTGCCATCCTTAGTCACTGTCCAGCTCTCTGATGTATAGTAAGTAATTATGAAGATCATGGCCTGGATCAGATGCACCTTAGTCTCTAGATGGACATCATTGCTTTTTAGTATTCTGGAGAGGCCCCTGATAGCAGATTTTTTTCAAGTGCAGTTTGTCTTTTTATTTCCTTACTGTTGGTGCCAAGAGAATGGGAATGCCAGAACACTTGAGTGTGCTTATGTGAAACCTATACTTGGACCAGGAAGCAGTCATCAGAACAGAGCAAGGAAACATTGCATGGTTCAAAATCAGGAAAGAAGTGCATCAGGGATGTTCCTGCCCTCATACCTTTTCAATCTCAGATCTTTAGGGAGGCTGGGATTTAAGAGGAGGAATGTGGCATCAGGATTGAGGAAGACTTATTAACAAATTATGTTATGCATATGATACAACCTTGCTTCCTGAAACTGAGGAGGACTTTAAACACTTACTGCAGAAGGTCAAAGACTCTAGTCTTCAATATGGATTGAAGCTCAACATCAAGAAGACAAAGATTATCACCACTAGCCCAACTGGAAACTCTATGATAGATGAAGAAGAGATTGAGGTTGTTAAAAATTACAGCTTGCTCGGTTCCCCAATATATGAGAGGGATAAAATTAGTGGGAAATTCTGGTAGCTTTGTGGTAAGGAATCTTGCTACCAAAGCAAAGGTACGTAGTTTGAACACATCAGCTATTTCATAGGAGAGAGATGGGAAGTTGCCTCCCATGCATTTTACTGTCACTAAAAGCCCGATTAAGGGTCAACTATGAGTCGTTTCCAACTTTATGGTACAAATAACAACAATTAATGGAAAGTATGTGTCATTTTTCTTATCATATGCATGCCAAAAGCTAATGACAAAAAACCTAGAAAATATAAAATATTACGAAGAAGAAAATGAAACTCACCCATAATTTCATTCTTAGAAATAACATCCCTCAACATTTTAATCACTGCTTTTAATACTTTATCCTGAGGAGATACTTGAAATACTGATAGATTTCTCTGGTTCCAGGGTGCATAACCTGTTGCACTGCTAACCCAAAAGTCTGCAGTTCAAATTCACCAGGACCTCTGAGAGGGAACTATGGGCTCTCTTAGCCATATATTTGGTTTGTTGCTGTTATCGTTATGTATCTTTGAGTCAATTATGATGTATCACAATCCTTTGAACAGCAGACCTGGTACCTTATCGTATCCTACCCCATGCTCATGATGTCCTCAACACTCAAGCCAATTTCCCCCCGTCACTCCATCTTGTTGCGGGCCTTCCTCTTTTTCTCTAATCCATCCTCTACCATATCTAGTATGTAGTCTTTTCCAGGGGCTGGCTCCATCTAATAACATATCCAAGTAAATGAGACAAAGTTTTACCTTCCTTGCCTGTAAGGAGCACACTGCATGCATTTCCTTTGATAGAGGCTTATTTGTTCCTTTGACAATCAATGGAATATTCCGTACTCTCCACCACCACCACAATTCAAAGAAATTGTTTCTTCTGTTTTTCTCGTTTATTCTCCAACTTTTATTCATAGAGGAAGCAACTGGAAATGCCAAGGCTTGGATCACTTACATCTGTTATTAAACTGACATCATTTTACTTTAGTACTTTGGATATATCCTTCACAGAATATTTTCCTATTCAATACATCTTTTGATTTCTTGACTGCTGTTACAAAGGATGTTGACTGTGTATCAGAGTTCTATTAAATCCATGGTATTGTCAATCTTTTCTCCAATTATCATGGTCCAATGGTGAAGATTGTTATTTTTATGAAGTTAAAATACAATCCAAATTAAAGGCTGTATACTTTAATCTTCTTTACTAGTACTTCAGTTTTGCTTCACTATCTGCAAACACAGTTGTGCCATTTACATGACACAGGTTGGTGATGAATCTTCCTCCAATCCTGGTTCCACATTCTTCTTCATATTCTTCATATTTGGATTCTTTAATTATTTTCTCAGTATACAGAATGAATAGCAATGGAGAAAGGATGCAACCTTGACACGTATCGTTCTTGATTTTAAACACTATAGTCTTCATGTGTTCTGCTCAGGAAACTGCTTCTTGGCTAATGTATATGTTTTGGATGAGCACAATTAAATGTTCTAAGATTCTCACTCTTTTTTAATGTTAGCCCTTGTTTCTTATGATCCACACAGTCTGATGCCTTTGCATAGTCAATAAAAAGCAAGTAAACATCCTTCTGGTATTCTCTACTTTCAGCTAAGGTTCATCTGATGGCAACAATGATATTCTCTGTTCCATGGTCTCTTCTGAATCCAGCATGAATTTCTGGCAATTCCCTGATACTGTTCCAGCAATTTTTCATAATCTTCAGCTTGATTTTACTTGCATATGATATTAATGTTGTTGTGGTTGATTGTCTTTGAATCGAGCATAACTCATAGCAACCCTATGAATAAAAGGCCTGCAGCCCCTCTACAACCATTGGCATTATCAAAGTTCCTAGAGTTTCTGAACATTTGAAACTAGAGTTTGTGAACGTTTAATAATATCTTGGAATAAAGTAGTGAGCATGGCCATGGCTACATCTGTTCTCTGAAACACTTAAATTGGTATCCATCAATTCCTGGAGTCCATTTTTTGTCAGTGCCTTCAATGCAAGTTAGACTTCTTCTTTCATTACCACTGGTTCTTAATCCAATATTTCTTCCTAAAATGGTTCAGTCATGACCAATTTCAAGTTTGTTTTAATGCTTCCTCATCATTCAAGATTTTGCCCAAAGGATTCTTCAGTATTACAACTCAAGGCTTGTGTTTTCCATTTTGTTCTTCCTTTTTGCCTTCTAACTCCAGCTCCTTTCACATTTTGTTATAATACTTTGTCTTCTCAAGCTGCCCTTTAAAATCTGTGTTTTGTTCTCTTACTGAAGCAACTTATACTTTGTTTTGGTTTCTCAACATGCTAGAACATGTTTCAGACACTCTTATGGTATTTTTTTCCTTGTTTTTGTTTGCCTTTTGCTTTTCTTCTTGCATGTTCATTGCTCTTATCCCATAACTTATCTCGTCTGCAGTCATTGATATTCAATATGTCAAAACTATTCTTAAGATTTTTTAAAAAATAAATAGGTGGAACACACTAGTTCTCATGGATTTATTTTCATTTTCTTCTTTTTCTATTTGAACTTGTGCATGAGTTATTGGTAGTCTGTTCCACAGCCATCCCCTGGCCTTGTTTTGAATGCTAATATTCATGATTGCTACCAATTCAAGATTCTCTCCAATTATAATATATTCTACACTTTAAAGATAATTGGAAAATGTGTAAAAACCATTAATTCAACTAGCTAATTACTGCCTAAATCATCCAAGAATGCTAAAGGTCCAATATTAAATGTACCAGGAAGTATTAAAAGAAGATGGAAAGAATATACCGAGTCACTGTATCAAAAGGGATTGGCAGACACAGAAGAATTTAATGAAACAGTATATGAGCAAGAGCCATTGGTGATGAAGGAAGAAGTTCAGGCTGTTTTGAAAGAAATAGCAAAAAATAAGGCCCCAGGAATAGATGGTATACCAATTGACATATTTCAGTTAACAGATGCTGCCCCGGACGAGCTCACCAAGTTGTGCCAAAAATCTGGAGAACGACCACTTGGCCAACTGACTGGAAGAGATCTATATTTGTTCCCATCCCAAAGAAGTGTGACCTAGCAGAGTGTGGAAACTATAGAAAAATATCATTGATTTCACATGCAAGCAAGATTCTACTGAAGATTATCCAAAAATGACTGGAACAGCACATCAGCAGAGAACTGCCAGAAGTCCATGCTGGATTTAGAAGGGGTTGTGGTACTAGGATATTGTAGCTGATGTTAGATGGATCTTAGCTGAAAGCAGGGAGTACCAGAGGAATGTCTATCTGTGCTTCATTGATCATGCAAAGACGTTTGATTGTGTGGACCATAACAAACTGTGGCTGATTCTGAAAAAGTGGGAATCCCAGAACACTTGATCGTTCTAATGCAAAACCTATACTTGGACCAAGAGACAGTCATCAGAACAGAGCAGGCAAACACTGCATGGTTCAAAACTGGGAAGGGCATACGCCAGGGATGTGTCCTGTCTGTCTCCATACCTTTTCAACCTGTATGCAGAACAGATTATCTGGGAGGCTGGGCTCCATGAGGAGAAATGTGGTATCAGGACTGGTGGAAGATATATTAACAATCTGCATTATGCAGATGACACAACCCTGCTTGCTGAAACTGAGGAGGACCTGAAGTGCTTGCTGCAGAGGGTCAATGCCTGCAACCTTCAGTATGGATTGAGGCTCAATGTCAAGAATACAAATATTCTCACCACTGGGCCAACGGGCAGCATCAGGATGGATGGTGAAGAGATTGAGATTGTTCAAAGCTTTAGTTTGCTTGTCTCCACAGTCAACACTCTCGGCACCAGTAGCTAGGAAATTAAAAGACATATTGTGATGGGAAAGTCTGCTGTTAGGGACCTCTCCAAAGTTCTGAAGAGCAATGGTGTCTCTCTGGAAACTAGCATGCATCTGATACAAGCCATGGTCTTTGCAATCACTTGTTATGCATCAGAGAGTTGGACAATGACTAAGGAGGACAGAAGGAGAATTGATGCCTTTGAGCTGTGGTGCTGGTGAAGAGTATTGAGGGTACTATGGACTGCTAGGAAATCAAACAGATTCATCCTTGAGAGGATTAAACCGCGTGGCTCCTAGGAGGCAAGGATTCTGAGGCTTCGTCTAACATACTTTGGACATGTTGTAAGGAAGGACTGGTCCTTGGAGAGGGACATCATGCTTGGAAGGGTGGAGGGACAGCGCAGGAGGGGAAAACTTTCTAGGAGATGTATTGATTCAGTGGCTGGGATAATCGGGATGGGTGTGTCAAAGACAGTGTGATTGGCACTGGACAGAGCAGAGTTTAGAGTTGTTGTACATAGGGTCGCTATGAGTCGCAAGCGACTCGATGACACATAACAACAACAACTAATAACTACTATTGAATCCAACTGACTTATAATTGACCCTCTAGTGGGTTTTGGGAGGAGACAGACCATCTTTCTCCACGGGAGCTGCTGGTGAATTCAAACCACCAGACAGGTCTCATCTTTGGTTTTAGCAGCACAACTTTATTCAAACTAGCCTGCCAGAGCTTCCTGTAAAGAAACCAGTCTTATGGTAAAATAACTTTTATATCAATGTGTCTATGGTCCATAACTTACAGACTGATGTGTTGTGGAGATTGTTAGAGAACATACCACAAAATATGGTAGGATGAGGGAGAAGGTGACCCTGAAGGAGAAGATTTGACACAGTGACTGTAACAAAGAGGTCAAGTGTGGCAGAGTTCATGAGGATGGTGCAGGATAGGGCAAGGATAGTTCTCAACTGTTGTTCACAGAGTTGCTCCAAATTGTAGTCAACTTGATGGCACCTAATAATAACAAAAACAGTTTCTGGAAGACTCTAAGTGCTAGCTTTCCTCTTCATTAGAATATTACCAGAATGCCATTTCAACATACTTAAAATAAAAAATTACTTAGTCTAATTTCCTTCTAGCTTCTTCTAGAGTTCATGAATAAAAACTTTACTTGAAAGCATGGGAACAAGATAAAAATGAGTCTATTTCAAGTCTCAAAGCACCATGAATTATAATCAGTAGTTAACTATTCAAAATCTTCAAAGTGGTATTTAGAGAAATGAGTGGGTAAATGGCTATTACACTTGGAACTTCACAGGCTTTCATAAATCTCAATTAATTAGTGTTTATAAACAACCATGAGATCATTTGATAGATAGTAGATAATAATAATTAAGTGTTATTATTGTATGAAATGCATTATTACATTTAAACTCCCCTGAAAATTGCTGCATTTTTGAAAAGTGCCAAATGACAACATCATAAAAATTATTCTTTAATGTGTATAGCTTCTTTATAAGCCCTCATAGATATATAAAGTTGGTCAGCTGCCATCAGAAATTAAATTGTTCTAATAGGTGGGGAAATGGAGTTCCAAAGACATAGTGAGTAAAGGAGGAAAAAAGCATTGCTTTTCCTGGTCCCAGCGGAACTATCATAAAATCACACAAGGAAATAAAGAAACAAGTCTGTAGCTGTGTTAGGATAGAACCAACAGTATGGTGTGTATCATTCTCTTTGCAAACATGAATACAATCTATTCCTAAAGAAGGTATTTCTATTGCTATAATAGTCTCTGTTAATTTTCAACTGTGTTTCCCTTTAAGAAAGAAAGCAATATAATATCAGCATGAACATTTTTTAGCTGCAAGCTTTAATAAAGATTTTTAGGTTTTTCAATTTGTAAAATTAGACACTTTTTTTTTTGCAAGGATGGTCGATAGAATGAGTCAAAATGGTATAATGGCTACACCATGAGAAATAAATTGTTTCTCAAAACAATTCTTACAATACACCAGCTTTTCACTCTTGTTTCTCAGAGATTAGAGACACTCTTGATTTTAAGTAGGTGAAATATCAAGAGGTCTTTGGGGTCCATTTTTTGTTAGTCCATTGAGATATATGAGCAAATGATAGCTAATACGGTGCTTGAGTAGGACAAACATACCCCTTTTTAATCTTTGAAAACTTGTAAGTTGAAGTTTATATCTACTTGTGAGCAGTGAGGACAAAAGAATTTTAAAATAACCAAACCCACTGCCATCAAGTCGATTCCAACTAATACTGAGACAACATAGAATTGTCCCGTAGGGTTTAAAAGGCTGTAAATCTTTTAGAAGCAAATTGTCTCATCTTTCTCCTATGGAGTAGCTGGTGGATCTAAACTACAATTTGCATACTATTTTAACACTTAGCACACTGCACCACCAGGGTTCCTTATTGAACAGCTGATATTTACCAGATATTTACCAATAAATACCTTTTATTAAGGCCTCTCCAGGTACACCATCCTCTGTGTTTGTGAGGGCGTACTTGGGTGCCTGACTGAACGGCATAGTACAGCTTTTGTTCCTGTGATATGCCCTAGAGTCAAAACCAACTCACAGCTGACCGTCCAGTGGATTTTCAGAGACTGTAAAAGACATGACAGGTGAGGGAGAGAACAGTTTAAAAGTAATATATGATAGCATATTATGATTATCACAGGAATCCAGAATTAAGGTTGCATAGTGGAGTGTATTTGGGGAGGGGGGAGGGGAGGATTGGGTTGGGAGGGGATTGTATACCAACGAAGAAGTTTAGCTTTTGCTTTTCAAAGAGAGGAGTGAACTGGGGTTAGGGGGATAAAGAAAAAAGTGCAACAATAAATGAATGAAAATACAAAATCTCTGTAAATGTTCATTAAAATTAATAAAATAAAATTTAAACAATAAAAAAGAGAAGAAGAAGAAAAAAGAGAGAGACATGACAGGAGATTGTCCCCATCTCTTTTTCTGTGGAGCAGTTGGTTGATTCAAACCACTTGCGTTTAGGTTAGCAGCGTGATTCTTTATCACTAGGCCACCAGAGTTCCCAGCATAGATTTAGGCAACATATAACTCTCTGCTATAACAAGATATAAGAAGCTAAGAATATCAAAATGTTATTTTTTAAATCCAGAACGCTATAATTTTATCCTTTCTTAGCTTAAAAAAAAACTTATTTCATTTACACAGAAAAGCAAATAGACTCTACTATTTTCTGAAAAAGTTCATGCTAGTTGAGAGGGAATCAACTCATAGTTGGCACTTCATTAGGTTTCTTGGGTTGTAAATTGAGTAGGAGGAGGAACTTGTGAACATCAACATTATAGATGAAATATCAAGGTTTCACGAATGAAATTATTCATTATGTCATTAATGGGATGAAATGGGCTGGCTTTGGTCACTTTCAATCAGAAAATCACATGGTATACCAAGTTGGGAATGAAAAACAGGAAGAATGGTGCTGCATTCACGGTTAAAAAAGACAATTTCAACTTCTATCTTGAAATACAATATTGTGAGTGATAGGATGATAGCCATAATAATAGGAAGACCTATTAATACGACGGTTGTTGTGTACTGTGGAGTCAGAACTGACCCATAGCTGATCCTTCAATGGATTTTCAGAGGCAGTTAATCACACTGAAGGAGATTGCCATCCTTCTTCTGTGTAGCACCTGATGGATTGGAACCATGTGCTTTTGGGATTGCAAAGCAGCTTCTTGCTACTAGACCACCAGAGCTCCCTGTTAATACAGGTAGTATTCAAATATATACACGAACAACTAAGGTCAAAGAGGAGGACTCTGAAGATTACAACCATATTTTGCCCTCTGAAATTGACCAAACATGCAATCAAGATGTGTTCATGATGATTGGTAACTAGAATGCAAAAGGTGGAAACCAAAGAGAAGGAATGATAGAAAGTGACAGAAACAAGCCAGGAATAGAATGATCAAGCTTTGTGCATTCAATGACTTATTCTTTGCAAATGACTTTTTAAAAAAAATACAACCGGTTAGTTTACACATGGACCTCACTGGATGGTCTGCACAGGGATTTGACTGGCTACATCTCTGAAGGAATAGTTTGGAAAAGTCGATGTCAGCAGCCAAAACCAGACCAGGCACTGACTGTGGAACAGACAATCAATTACATATGTGCACATTCAGACTGAAGCCGAATAAAATGAAACAAATCCATGAGAACCAAAATATAATCTTGAGTCCATCCCACCTAAATTTAAGAATCATTTTAAGACTAGATTTGTATCACTGAACAACAAATAAATTGAAGACCAAATGAGTTGTGGGATGGTATCAAGGATATCATCCATGAAGAGAGTAAAAGGTCACTACAAAAAACAGGTATAAAGAGAAAAGCAAAATAGATGTAAGACAAGACTCAGAAAATTGCACTAGACATAAAGGAAGAGATACTGAAATAAAAGATCTGAACAGAAGATTTCAAAAAGCAGTGAAGACAAAGCAAATTGCTGTAACAGAATGTGCAGAGACTAAGAATTGGAGAATAAAAAGGTAAGAACTCACTTGACATTTTCCAAACTGAAAGAATTGAAAACAATTTCAAGCCTTGAGTTGCATGCTTAAAAATGCTATGGGCAAAATTTTGCATGATCTATGAAGCATCAAAAGAAGTTGGAGGGAATATGCACAATCATTGTACCAAAAAATTGACTGACACTGAAATATTTCAGAAAGTACCACATGATCAAAAGTCAATGGTAATGAATGAGGAAGTTCAAGCTACATTGAAGAACACTGACCAAAAATGTTATAATAATAATAAGGCCCCAGTAGGAGATGGAATACCAATTGACATATTTCAAATAACAGATGCAGTCCTGGATGTGCTCACCAGTCTATGCCAGGAAATTTTGAGGACAGCTGCCCTGCCAACTAACTGGAAGAGATCCATATTTGTTCTCATTCCCCCCAAAAAAGTAATACAGCAGAATGTGGAAATTATAGAACAAAGTCACTAATATCACATGCAAGCAAAATACTGCTGCAGATCATTAAAAAAAATGATTAGAAGAATACATAGACAAAGAACTGCCAGAAATTCAAGCTAAATTAGAAGAGGTTGAGGCACCAGGAATATCATTGCTGATGTCAGGTGGGTCCTGGCTAAAAGCAAAGAATACCAGAAGAACGTCTATTTATGCTTTATTGACAATGCAAAGGTATTTTACTGTTTGGATCATAACACATAATGGCTAACATTATGAAGAATGGAAATTCCAAAACAGTTAATTGTGCTTATGTGAAACATATACTTAGACCAAAAGGCTATTGCGTGAACAGAGCAAAGAAACACTACATGGTTTAAAATTAAGAAAAGTGTGCACCAGGATTATGTTCTTTCTCTATGTTTATTCAATCTATATACTGAGCAAATTATTCAAGAAACTGTACTCTACAAAGAATGTGGCATCAGGATTGGAAAAAGAATCATCAATAATCTGCATTATGCATATGGCATAACCTTGCTTACTGAAAGTAAGGAAAACTTGAAGCACTTGCTGAAAAAGATTAGAGACTCTAGCCTTCAATATGGAATGCATCTTAATGTTAAAGAAATAAGATTTTCACCACTGGACCAATAGGTAACATCATGATAGATGGAGAAAAGATTGAAACTGCCAGTGAGTTTATTTTACTTGGATACACCATCAGCACATTTATTACTAGCAGTCAGGAGATCAGGAGATGTATTGCACTGAGAAAGTCTATAATCAGGTGCCTCTCAAAATTATTGAGAAGCAATGATTTTCATTTTAGGACCAAGGTGCACCTGATTCAGGCTATGGTCTTCTCAGTCACTTGCTATGCATCTGACAGTTGGACGATGAATAGGCATGATAGAAGAATTTATGTCTTTGAACCGTGCTGTTAGAGAAGAGTACTGAAAATCCCATGGACTGCCAAAAGAACAATACTTCTTGGAGAAGGTGCAGACACAATGTTACTTGGAGGCAACGGTTATAAAGCTTCATCTCACATATATTAAAAAATTTTGCTAGGAGAGGATGTTCTTTGGAGAAAGACATCATGCTTGGAATGGTGGAGGGTGGACAAAAGAGAATATCTTCAACCAGATAGATTGGCCCAACAACAGAAGTAATGAGCTCAAGTGTGTTGAAGATTGTTAGGTTGGCACAGGATAGGACAGGGTTCAGGTACCCTGTGCATGGAATCACAATGAGTCATACTCGACTTCATGGCACCTAACAACAATAACTGCTAAGGAGAAACTGGTAGATTCAGATGATCAAAGAGGTTAGACCTTATAGGTAACAGTGAAACTCCCCACAGATTAGACCACCAGAGATCCCTGACACTGTTACTATGTATCTTCAAGTCAAACCAAGTCATAGTTGACCCTCCAGTAGGTTTTCAGAGACAATAAGTCACATGGGAGATTACCCATCTTTCTCCCAAAGGGCAGCTAGAGTATTCAGATCACATACCTTTGCATTGGCAGCACAATTTCTTACCATTACACCACCAGAGCACCCTATCAGCTGTTATAAAGGAAGAAATTACAGAAAAATGTTAGAAGGACTGATAAAAGATAAAATAACCAAGATTAGTATAAAATATCTACTTTACTTAAAGTTAAGATATCTTTGTGGGTAGTTTGGAAATTTTCAAATCAACACATCTTTTACTGATTGTTAAATATGAAGTCAGAGACATTGTCAAATCTAGACAGACAACAATGGGTCAATGATTTTCCTTAAACAAACTTGAAATTAAACACTTGTTTATTTGTTTTAAACACATGGAGCTTTAAAAAATTTTCACAATCCATTTTCCTCAATGCCAAAAATCTAACTCATCTTCACAGTAAAAAGCCACAAGACTATTTTAAGTACCAGACTATCTTTTGGAGAAGCCTTTTAATCATGTGGTTAAGAGCTTTTATTGCTTATGGAATATTTCTAAGTTAGGATCCTTTTTTTTTTCCCTTCCTCACTCAGACCTCAAGACACATGATACATGAACTGGTTTCCCTAAAACTATATGTTTACAATTTCTCTTGGTTTGTTTATTTAATAAGGTTTTCCTTAAATGTAACTCATTTTTCTTTACAATCAACAGTGTCAGCTCACTTTAGGGAAATATTTTTTTTTCCCTCAGACCAATTTAATACTTATATTTTTATCTGTTCTTTTATGCTTGAAACACCAATGTCTGCTGCATGTGTTTGTTTGTTTTTTTCTTTTCAATTTCTTTAAATGGTGTATTAATGCTTGGAAGCTTGTTGGTTAAATTACACAAAGCTAGAAAAATGAATTATGAAGTTACAGAACAATGTGAAATTTTAATAATAATTTCTTTAGTTACTCATTGAGCACTCAACTACAGCACCGTTGTTGTACATCATTGACTAAGAATGTATTAGCTATTAAGCTTTGGGACTTTTGAATTTTGAGGAAGTAACTCTCTCCTGGATTACTCATTTCTAGGAGGAGACTATACAAATCAGAGTTGCACACTTCCCTTTTTGACTAGAAGTTGCTTGACCTCTGCTCCTTTCTGTTTCTGTTCTCTTATTCCCATCACCAGCCCTCAAGAAGCCACATATTAAGTAATAGCCTACTATAAATTAAATTAGTAGACTCTGGGCATGTGGCCAGGAGGGGCCAATTCTTGGAGAAGGACATCACACTTGGAAGGGTGGAGAGACAGTGCAGGAGAGGAAGACCCCAGAGAGACTGGCAGTCACTAGGAAAATGGGGATAGATGTGTTCGAATCTAAAGTAAAATATTCTGGTTATCTGAATAATAATTGAATCAGGATATCACAGGGTTCAGAGTGACATTGGCTCAGGATAGGGCAGGGTTCAGAGCTACTGTACATGCAGGTGACTCTATGGCTCATAACAACAACATATCCTTTTCTTTACCTATCCTGATACTTCCTGTTCCCTGTGTCATTTTTTTACCCCACTGCCCCTCCAACTTACCTGGACCTCCCAGAAGACTAAAAGATAGAATCTGTGCAAAAGTAATTTTGAAAGCATTGTTGTTTGCAATGATTCACAAGATATTTCTAATTCCTTCCTAAAGTATAAAGTGCACAAAACCACTCTTTTACTTTGATGTAGGAAGTCTTAACACTTCCTGTCTCAAAAACTACTATTCAGCCATCGTTATAAAATAGCATCATTCTGGTATGGCAACAGATACATAAAATGATGGGGGAGAATTGAGGACCCGGCAATAAATCTGTCCACCTATGGGCAGATGATCTTTGGTTAGAAAATGAAATCCAATCTACATGGGTTTGATTACAGAAACTAATAAAGTATTCTCTAAATAAAAAAAAAAAAAAGAAGAAAATGAAATCCATTTAGCAGGGAAAAGACAATTTCTTTAACAAATGGTACTGGCAAAACTGGATATCCGTTTTCAGAAAACTGAAATAAGGTCCATACCTCACAATATCTAAAAAGACAATGACACTCACGTCAATTGAAATCACTTTGATTACTGGGGGCTTATTTTTTTGCCAATGTCTTCAATGTACTTTGGACTTCTTCCCTCATTACCATGGATTCTTAATTATATAATGTTGTTGTTGTTGTTGTTATGTGCCGTCGAGTCTTTTCCGACTCATAGCGACCCTATGCACAACAGCCCTAAACCCTGCTCTATCCTGCGCCAACAGCACCGCCTCTGACACACCCATCCCGATCACCCCAGTCACCGAATCAATCCATCTCATAGAGGGTCTTCCCCTCCTGCGCTGTCGCTCCACCCTCCCAAGCATGATGTCCCTCTCCAAGGACCCGTCCCTCCTGGCAACATGTCCAAAGTATGTCAGACGAAGCCCCAGAATCCTTGCCTCCAAGGAGTAGCTTGGTTTAATCCTCTCCAAGATGAATCTGTTTGTTTTCCTGGCAGTCCATGGTACCCTTCTCCAGCACCACAGCTCAAAAGCATCCACTCTCCTTCTGTCCTCCCTAGTCATTGTCCAACTCTCTGATGCATAACAAGCGGTTGCAAATACCATGACCTGTATCAGGCGCACCTTAGTCTCCAGAGAGACACTGTTGCTCCTGAGTACCTTTGAGAGGTCCCTAACAGCAGACTTTCCCATCGCGATACGCTTTTTTATTTCCTGACTGCTGGTACCAAGAGTGTTGACTGTGGAGCCGAGCAAACTGAAGCTGTGAACACTCTCAATCTCTTCGTCATCCATCCTGACGCTGCCAATTGGTCCAGTGGTGAGAATCTTTGTCTTCTTGACATTGAGCCTCAGTCCATACTGAAGGCTGCAGTCCTTGACCCTTCGCAGCAAGGGTCCTCCTCAGTTTCAGCAAGCAGGGTTGTGTCATCTGCATAACGGAGATTGTTAATAGATCTCCACCAATCCTGATGCCACAGTTCTCCTCATAGAGCCCAGCCTCTCGGATAATCTGCTCTGCATACGTGTTGAAAAGGTATGGAGACAGGATGCATCCCTGGCGTACACCCTTCCCAATTTTGAACCATGCAGTGTTACCCTGCTCTGTTCTGACTACTGCCTCTTGGTCCAAGCATAGGTTTCGTATTAGCACAATTAAATGTTAATTATATAATAATTATATAATACTTCCTTAAAAATTTCAGTGTTACTGAAATGTTTTAATTCTTTCTAAAAAAATTTAATACTTTTTTTGAACAGAGATTCTGGTGTCTTCTTTCCATCTTCTTTTGATGATTCCTGGATTGTTCAATGTTTTGTCATAGTATAGTCTCAGTATTGCAACTTGAGGCTTAAATTTGTTTTTCAGTTCTTTCATCCTGAAAAATGGTGAGTTCATCCTTTTTCATTCTCTAACTTGAACTCTTTGCATATTCAGTTGTAATACTTTGTTTTCTCTAGCTGCCCTTTGAATTATTCTGTTCATCTCTTTTATTGTTGCATATCTTCCCTTTGTTTTGGCTTTTCAATGCTCTGGTGCAATTTTTGGAGTCTCTTCTGACATCCATTTCGATCTTTTCTTTCTTCTTTGTCTTTGTAATAACCTTTTGCTTTTAATGATGAAGTCTTTAATATCATTCCACGGCTCATCTGGTCATCAGTCATTGGTACTCAATGTTTCAAACCTATAATTGAGAAGATGATATTTAAATTCAGGTAAGATAGACTAAAGGTCTACTTTGGTTCTTGTGGACTTGTTTTCATTTTTTCAACTTCAACTTGAACCTGCACATAAGTAATTGGTGGTCACGGCCTAACACTTGGCCTTGTTTTGACTGCTGTATTGAGCTGCTTCTGTGATTTTTTTTTTCCCCCACAGATGTAGTAAATCTGATTCCTGTGAGGACCATCTAGTGAGGTCCATGTGTAAATTTAAAAAATAAATAAATAAACAAACAAACAAACAAACGAAAGAATGAATGAATGAATAAATAAATAAATAATTTGTTTTAATTTTATTGGTTTTTTCGTGCGTGTACCGTCAAATCACATTTGACTGGTATAGGAGGAGAATGTCCCTCCTTCTCCAGCAGAGTATTAAAGTCATCTTTTGTGGGCTGTTTTTTAAAGGTACTTGTGATGAGTAAATTACTGAATGTACAAAATTCTATTTTTCTCACTCTGGCATAATTTCTCTCACAAGTCCATAATTTCTGGCTACTGTTCCTTCTAATTTGCTTCTGACTTTTGCATTCTAGATACCAATTATTATTACTGCATTGTAACTGTATACTTTGTCAAAACTGGAAAAGTTGATAAAATTTCTCAATTTTCTCATCTTTGGCTTTCAACAGGCTCACTAGTCTGTGCTAGGAAATGTGGAAGATAGCTACCTGGTCAACTATCTGGAAGAAATCCACATTTGTTCCAATTCCCAAGTAAAGTGGTCTCACTGAATGTGGAAATTATTGAACAATGTCCCTAATGACACTTGAAAGCAAAATATTTCTAAACATCATCCAAAAATGGCTAGAACAGTGCATTGTAGGGACTTGCCAAAAGTTCAAGCTGGATTTAGAAGAGGTCATGGCACCAGGAATATAACCACTGATGTTAGATATATCTTGATGGAAAACAGAGAATACCAGAAGAATGTCTATTTGTTGTTTGGCTTGTTTGTTTTGTTTTGGTTTTAATTGACAATGCAAAAGCATTTGACTGTGTAGGTCATACCAAATTATGGCTAACATTGAGGAGAACGAGAGTTCCAGAACATATAATTATGTTTACCTAAAACCTATGCCTAGACCATGAAGCAATTTTCAGAACAGAACAAGGAAACAGTATATGATTTAAAACCAAGAAAGGCATACATCAGGGCTATATCCTCTCTTCATATTTGTTCAATCTGTATACTGAACAAATCATTCAAGAAGTTGGAGTTTATGATGAATAATGTGATATCAGGGTCAGTCAGAGTAAGACTCAGCAACATCCTTCATTATGCATATGATACAACCTTGCTTGCTAAAGTGAAAAAGACTTGAAGCATTAGTTGCAGACAATCAATGACTACAATCTTAGCTTCAAGAAAGCAAAGATCCTTACTGCTGTGCTAATAAGCAACATCATTATTTATGAATAAAGATTGAATTCGCCGTTCATTTCATTTTGCTTGGATCCATAATCAACACCATTGGTATCAGCTGTCAAGAAATCAAAAGACATCTTGAACTGGAAAAGTGTACTGTCAGAGATCTCTCCAAAATACTAAAGGCAATGATATCAACTTAAAGACTAAGGTACACCTGATTCAAACCATGCTCTTTTCAATCACCTGCTATGCATTTGAGAACTGGACAATGAATAAAGTTGACAGATGAAATATCGATGCCTTTGACTTGTGGTGTTGGAGAAGAGTGGTGAGTGTCTCATGGATTGCCAAAAGAATAAATAGATATGTCTTAGAGAAAATTCAGCAGTCCTTAGCAGCAAGGATGGCGAAGTTTAGTCTCACATATTTTAGGGTATATTATTAATAGATGCTATATTTCTTGGAAAAGGACATCATTACTGGAAATGTGGAGGATCAGCGAAAGAAAGGAAGACCTCACTGAGATGTATTGAAACAGTGGCTGCAGCTTTGGGATCAAAAATATCCAAGATGATAAGGATGGTGCAGGATAGAACCTGGTCCAGGTCTCTTATTCATAGGGTTCGTATATGTCATATTCTACTTGACTCGACAGCTCTTATTTAACAACACTTAATGTAGCTCTGATGCACTGGTTAAATCAGAAAGCTGCCAGACTTCTGACAATAAGGCTTATCGATCGACATATCTCTCTTCAACCAGAGCACTTTAATTCTCTCTCTGCAATGATTAGTTCCAAGGCCAGCTGGATTTCCTCTATGAAAGGAGGTCTATGAAACAGAGAGAGAAACTCTCCTTTAGATTATATCAAACTCAAAGCTATTCTTTATTAAAGAAACATGGCTTTATTCTCTGAATAATGAGCAAAGGAAAAGGTTAAATTGAAACATAGAAATAAAAGCTTTCTCTCCAACATGCTAATGTCAATCCACTCTTCAAATTTTAGTCATATCAGCTCCTTCCCTTTGAAAAGACCCAGTTCAATTTGGTTTTGTCACTTGCAGTTAAAAAACTTTCTGACAAATCTTGAGGGTCAAATGAGCCAAAAATTACGAGTCACAATAATCTATAAAATCTTCCTATCAAGGAACATCATCCTAACCCCTAAAATTATCATGAGTATAAACTAATGTCATAGAAATATACTCAGAACTGTACTAAACAAGATCATTAGCTAACTAGGAATATATTGATGACATTACCTCCACTTATGCTCCACATAGCCCAGAACTGAAAATAAAAGTTTCCTTCCTGGAATTCCACTGTTGTTCAGTAGATTCTGATTCACAGACTCATAGCTACCCTAATGTTTTTTTCTGTTGTCGATAGGTGCTATTGAGTCAGCTATGAAGCATGCACTATCCTCGTGGTCTCTGATGTACTTAGTTGTTGTTAGGTGCTGTCGAGTCATAGATGACTGATAGTGACCCTATGAATGAAAGGCCTGAGCACTGTTCATACATAAGAGTTTCCAGAGGCAAGCCATTTCGGAAGTGGATGTCTCTCCTGCTTCCAGGCTTGTTTTAGTTGGGAAGCTCCAGCCAACACTGGCCACCATGGGTACCCATTACCACATTTGGCACATTAGTGTCACAGTGTTCAGCATCACAGCAATCACGAGTTACCTCTGTACAGTCATATACAGACCAGCGCTATACCACCTAGAAGAACGTTTGACAGGAAAACAATTTGAACCTGGCCTGAGGGCAGCAGATTAAAATCACCAACCTTCAGCTTGGTAGCATAACTTTCTGTCCACTAGGCCAACGTAGCTCTCTCTATGTCGTCATTGTTATTGTTGTTAGGTGCCGTGAGTTGCAGACGACTCATAGAGACCTTATGAATGAAAGTCCTGAGCACTGTTCATAGATAGAGTTTCCAGAGGCAAGCCATTAAGCCTAGTTACTGTTTCAGTCAATCTTACTGAGGTCTTCCTTCCTTTCTGTGGTCCACCATCTTTTCCAGCATGATGTCTCTTTCCAAGCACTGACCTCTCCTAACAACATGGCCAAAGGAAGTTTCACCATCTTTATCCACTAGGGCATGATAGAACTGCTGCATATGGTTTCTGAGAGCATCGGCCTTTACAGAAGCACATAGTCTCATCTTTCTCCTGTAGACAATGATGAATTCCAGCCTCCAACTTTTCAACTAGCAGCCCAACACTTAGCTCATTTGCCATCTCCTTCCCTCTTGGAGAGCACTCTGACTTTCTGTGTAGTAATGTACAAGGACACTGCAAAGTTGGCCCTGTTGAATCACTCTACATAATAAAGTTCTCAAAGTTGTATAACAATTATTTAGAAACGCTATCTACCACAGAATTGCTCCGATTCCTTTTAGCATTGTTTGTCATCTTGGTGGTGAATGTTCAAACACCAACTACTGGGATACGTTGTATATTTTGTTTCTTCTATCACAACAGCAACAAGGCTATGATCTCTTCCAGCCCCATAAGTGTTAAATTGGATTATTACCTTATAAGGCAAAAATTAGTGACTGTATTTGTCTTTGTTGACACAGGGGATAAACAAACAGCTGCGGTTAGTGCGTAGGCATTAAGATGTTCAGAATGCAGATCGTGGTTTAGATAGCTGTCCCAAATGGGATTCCCAAGACAAGAGTCAATGTGGAAATGAACACAGTGTACAGGTAGAACAAAGACAGCATGGATAAATAAAACCTGGATGACAAGCTCATTTCCTTCATAAATATAATGCTAGACAGTAAAATGCATTGTTATGTTAAATAGGCTTCATTCCCTGACATTCAAGCTGGACAATTTTCTGACACACTAGAAAAGTAATAGGGCAAATCTGTTTTCAGTCTCTGTGTTTTCCTCTTTATAAACTGAAAAGGGGCCTGAAATTTTACATCAAGGGACTGTGTGTGAACCACAGAAGGCGATATTGGTGTAGTAAAAAGGGTGCCACATTTAATCTAGTGCGACATAATAAACATTTGAGCACACACTGTGTAACAGGGACTGGGTGAAAGAGTGGGCATAAAAGTAGATTAATCTTCTGTTTACAAAGAAAATAATCACATGTGGATACAAAAGCTAAGCTGCTCAGATTGGCCATATGGAAAGGGAGGCCTTAAACCACATCTTTTAACTCCCAATCAAGTGTTCCTTCCACCATTGCACAGATTAGAGATTCCAGATGTCTGCCTTTATCTGTTCATTCCCTGTTGAGATCACAAAAACAATGCTGGCTATTCAGTCTCTCCCATTAACACTCTAGAAACAAGTATGATGACACAGAGCCTATGTGTTAGGCACATTATCCAGAGAGAATAGTCCCTGAGAAAGACATGGTTCTTGGTGAAGTCGTTGTGAGTTGGCCTGGAGTCGATTACAACTTGTAGCAACAACATGAAAAACAGATTGGAATTTGCCCCACTCTGCACCACCCTCAAGATGCTCAAGCCAACTGTTACTGTTACTATCAATCCGTCCAGTTCAGCATCCTCCTCCTTGTTTGCTGACTTTCTACTTGACAAAGTAAGTACTTCAAGTCTTTTGCAGTTACTATAGAATACACTTTGTTGAAGACTCTTCTTCCAATCATGAATACAGTAGCTCCTGACTTACTGAAGAAGATCAAAGACTACAGTCCTCAATATGGGTTGCATCACAACATCAAAGTTCAACATCAGGTCATTGGCACAGTAACCACAATAGGTTTAATCACTGTAGAGACCGTGTGGATGGTGCATAACTGGGCAATGCTGCCTTCTTTTATATGCAGAGTTCATGTAGTAAGGAGCTACACTGCAATTCTAAAGGCACTTAGTTCAAATCCACCAGCTGCTTTGAAGGAGTTAGATAGACAATCTCCTTCTGCGTGATTACTGCTTCTGAAAACTCTCTGGAGGGTCAGCTATGGATTGATTCCCACTCTGATAAACAACAACAATAGGAGTCAGCACAGATTCGTGAGCATATAACAGCACCACCATGATTCCCATACAAGACAGAAAGCTAGATCCAAAAAGACAAAAAGGTAGTTCCCCTGGGAAGAACTGAGAAATTTTCTGAAGGAAGAAATAGGTGAATAAGGTTGAAGGCATGGGGAGAAAAATTATTTTGTTTTGGATGATAAAGGAATTCCAGGAAGAGATAATAAAATGAAACAAAAAAAAAGAAACAACAAACATCCTCATGAAGTGTTTGGAATGTAGGTTTATATTACTAGAGAGTAAAAGAAGAAACATTGAAGGGAGCTCTGGTGGCCTAGTGGCAAGAAGCTGCACTGCAATCCCAGAGGTGCACAGTTTGAGTACACCAGATGCTCTGCGGAGGAAGGATGGACAATCTCCTCCTGGACCAGTCAGATCCAATTTGACAGTACACACACACACACACACACACACACACACACACACACACACACACAAAAGCATAAAGTAAAATAAAATACATTTTAAAAAAGAAGAAACACTGAAAAGCGTGAAACAAAAATTCCCTTCCCAGATGGTTCATTTTATTCTAAAGTAGAGAAAGCCTCAACTAAAGCTATGATTTCATTATTATCCAAAACCAGTGAACAATTTTCTATGACATCTGTGGCCAAGAGAATCTGATTCTGTTAATGAAGAGGCAGCAATTATGAATATTTTATTGCAATAATCCAGGTATACACTTTTCCAGCCCTACCAAAAGCTATTTTCCCCAAAAGTGTTTACCTGGGACTATAATAATATTTGTGCGTCCAGAATGGAACTGGCTCTAACTCATTTTATGTCTCTAGTTCCTTACCCCGGCCCTACAAAATCCATCATCCTTGTTAATCCAGAAACCATATACCTTTGTTTAAAAGTCTACCTTCTCAATATAGGCCAGGAAAACAGTCTCATTATCAAATAAAGTCAAATACTGTATCTCACCTTTTGTCATGTTCTGAAAGGCTCAACTGAGCTTTACTTTCTTTTCCAACACTAGTGAAAGTTGTAAGGCACTAAGAAAAATAATGGGAAGAACAAAGAAATGGCCCTTGTAAATTGGAGCCAGCAGAAGCTCCAAGAAGTAGATTTTCTCCTGCCCAGTTCAACGGTGAAAGCCACAATTCCAGATTACCCATCATGTTTAACCATACTTTGGCTAGAGGTTGGAGCAAAGATTTTCAATCTTTCCATTCTATTTTTAGCTCTGATGATGCATCAACCAAAATGTAATCACAAGGTTCTTTTCATATTATTTGAGAATTCTCTAAGTTTTAACCTCAACAAGCAGACCTCTGGGAAACTAGGGAAAACACAAACTTTTCAGCACATTTTCAATGAGACAAGTCAGATTTTCACATTAACATCATTAAATCAAATATACAAAATGGGAATTTTATACACACACACACACACACACACACACACACACACACCCTGCACTCTGGTGTCCTAGTGGGTAAAAAGTCATACTGCCAAACCAAAGGTTAGTGCTTTGAATCCACAAGCTGCTCTGAGGAAGACAGAAGGGAAATCTATTCTCCTGCAATTTATTTTTTCTTTTAATTTTATTGTTGTTTTAATTTCCATTCATTCATTGTAGCACACTTTCCTTCCTCTCCAGCATGCCCCCCAGTTCGCTTTTATTTTTGAAAAGTAAAAAAAAAAATAATAAAAATTCATTGTTATACAATACCCCTCTTCCCAGTCCATGTCACTATGCAGCTTTCATTCTGAATTCTTTTCATGACAATAATACCTAATCATATATTCCTCCTAAACAGTTCTCTCCCTCATCTGTTTCAATGCAGTATACATTATTTATCCCCCGCCCCCCAGCTCCGATGTTAGTCCCACTTTACAACAGTGGCACTGTGCAGTATTTGTCATTTTGTGACTGAGATATTTCACTAAGTATATTGTCCTCCAGCGTCACCCATTTTGTATAATATTTCATGAGATCCTTGTTTTTCAATGTAGCATAGTATTCCATTGTGTGACTATACCACAGTTCTCTATCCATTCATTGGTTGATGAGCACTGAGGTTGTTTCCAACTCCTTGCTATTGTGAACAAAGCCACAATAAACACAGGTGGGCATGTATCTGCTTGGGTGGCAGTTCTGGTGTCTTTAGGATTTATTCCCAGTAGTGGAATTGCCAGGTTAAATGTTATTTCTATTTGCAACTTTTTGAGAAAGTGCCATACAGCCTTCCATAGTGGTTGCACCATTTTACACTCCCACCAACAGTAAATAAGGGTTCCAATTTCTCTGCAACCTCACCAGCATTTGTTGTTTGCTGTTCTGTTAAATTTTGCTATTCATACTAGGATGAAATGATATCTCATAGCTGTTTTGATTTGCTTCTCTCTTAGAGCTAGGGATTTTAAACATTTCTTAATGTGTTTGTTTGCCATCTGAATGTCTTTGGTGAAGTGTCTGTTTATATCCTGGGTTGTTTATCAACAATCAGTTGGGTTGTTTACCTTTATTTTGTTATGTGGCTCAATATGTCATTATCAAATATTTTTTCCCAATCTATGGCTTTCCTTTTTACACTGTTGGAGTAGTTTTTGGATGTGCAAAGGGGTTTTATTCTTAGAAGGTGTCATTCATTTATTTTATCTACTCCTGGTTTTAGGTTTTTCAGGATGCTTGGAAAACTGTTTATGTTATGGATTAGGGCTTCTAGAATTCTTCCAGGCTTTTCTCTAAAGAAGTTTATAGTCTTTGGTTTTAGTTCTAGGTCCTTGATCCACTTTGAGTTGGGTTTTGTGTACGGAGTGAGGTGTGGATCTTGCTTGAGTTTTTACAGATAGTTTTCCAATTTTGCCAACACCATTTGCCTCATACAATTTATAGTCTCTGAAAATCTGCTGGAGAGTCAGCTTCTGATTCTATGGCAATGAGTGTAATTATATATATATTACAATTACAGATACACATAAATATGTGGTGTTGTTATTAGGCGCTGTCAAATTATTAAAACACGAGGAAAGGGGCCCTACAGAGCCTTTGTCCGAGGCTGTCGTTTCCACGAGGGTCGTTTGTGAAATAACGAGTCCGTAACCTAGTGCATGTTGGTCTGCAGGTAGTGGGACGGACTTGAACGCAAGGGAATTGAGACCTAC
>NW_006399806.1:10130717-10137675 GCF_000299155.1 Elephantulus edwardii | reverse complement strand
AAAACACATCATGACCCTGTGAACAACAGATCTGAACCCTGTCCTATCTTCTGGCATCCTCCTCATCTCTGACATTTTTCTGTGAGTTGCAGCAGTCATTGTGTCAATCATCAAGTTGAGGGTCTTCCTCTGTTTATGTACCTTTTCTAGTATGATGTTCCTTTCCAAGGAATAGTCACCCCTAATAACATGCTCAAAGTAAGTAAAAAGTTTCACCCTCACCTCCAAGGAGCACTCTGGCTGTCCTTTCTCCAAAATATGTCTGTTCTTTTACAGTCCATAGGATATTCACTACTCTTTTCCAATACCATAACTGAAAGTTATCAATTTTTCTTATGTATTCCGTCTCACTATCCAGCTCTCAGATGTGCAGAAAGTGATTGAAATAAAGAAAAGAGTGCACTGTGGATGTATCTTTCCTCCATACCTATTACCCATAGCTGATCCTCCAGCAGGTTTTCAGAGACAGTTAATCACACAGGAGGAGATTGCCCCTTCTTCTCCCATGCAGAAACAGGTGGATTCGAACTATGTGCCTTCAGGATTGCAATGCTGCTTCTTGCCACTAGGCTACCAGAGCTCCTTAGTAAAGTGTGGTAGACATTATGAAAATAGGGCAGATTACATTTGTAATTGACCGTGAGTCTTGGAAAATACACCACAGATGTTTGTTAAAGGAAGTGTGTAGATCCTTGCGAAGTACAAAGTGAAAGGCATAGTGTTAATAAATTAGGGAAGAATACTCAAGGAGAGGTCACAACAGCACCAAAGGTCAAGTGGCATAAAAGGGGGGGGGACCAACCACAAAACCTTAGTCCAATCTTTCTTGAATTTGGATAGTATTTTACTCACTCATTGCCTTTGAGTAGGAACCAACTTGGAACTGACCCTCCTTTTGGTTTCTGAGACTGTAAATCACGTGGGAGAAGATTTTTGTCCCTCTGAGGTGCTGGTGTATTGGACCCACCAAAGAGAGTCAGCCTTTGGGTTAGCAGCACATCTCATCTCATTATGTCCCACTCCACCAAAGCTCACTGGAATAGTGTTTGCTATTGTTGCGCCCCATCGAGTAGAATCTGGCCCATAGCTGACCTTCCGCTGAGTTTTCAGAGGCAGTAAATTGCAGAGAAGGAGCTTGCACATCCTCTCATGGAGCAGCTGGTAAATTTGAACCACGTGCCTTTGGGATTGCCGTGCAGTCTCTTATCACTAGCCCACCAGAACTCCCTTGAACAGTATTTCAGCTTGTGTAAAAGAATAAATTCTAATGTATCACAGAGTCAATTTAAGTTTTGGAGCTTTTTAAAATATGTACAAACTTAAAACCCTAATGTTTGTAGTTATGTTTTGTTGTTGTTGTTTTTATGTGCCTTGGAGTTGCCTGCAACTCATAGGGACCCTATTTGTACAATAACCTAAACCCTGCTTTATCCTGGCCACTCTTACTGTCTCTGACACGCCTACCCCCATTACTCAGTCGCTGGATCAATTAATCTCATTGAGGGTCTTCCTCTCCTGCGCTGTCCCTCCACCCTCCCAAGCATGACATCCCTCTCCAAGGACTAGTCCCTCCTTGCAATATAACAGCAAAAATTAATGATTAAAAAACTCTCACAAAACTGATATTATTATTATTCTAAATAGTAATATTAATTTAATAGCTTGAATGTTATGCTTTAATAAAACAATATTACCTTGATTGCTATGAATCTTTTGAGTTTAAAGTATCTACTTGTAGGATTAAACATACAGTTTTCATGTGCTTACATTTATGTATTTACTTCTTAATAAGCCTGATACCATATTCAGGAAGCTCTGGTGGCTTAGTGGCAAGAAACTGTACTATTTGAGGCCACCAGCAGCTCTGTGGGAGAAGGATGGGCAATCACCTCCCATGCAATTAACTGCCTCTAAAAACTTGCCAAGGGTTCAACTATGGGTCTACTCCAACTTGACAGTACACAACAACAACAACCACTGTTAGGCAGCTTTGGTTGTCTAGTGCTAAGGAGCTGTGCTGCCAAGCAACAGGCATGCAGTTCAAATCCACTAGCTGCTCTGGCAGAGAAAGATGAGCAATCTCCTCCCTTGACCTCCTGACCCTGAAAACCCACTAGAAGGTCAGCTATGAGTTGGTTCAGACCTGAAGACACATAACAACAACAACAACAACAACATACTATTGAGCATCTTAAAAAGTCTCTTTTTTCCACGACTTTTTTTGTTAAAAGAACCAACAAAACCTAAATCTGTTGCCATATTTTTATTCATATAGGAAGCTGGAATATTCCTTGCTCATCTCTATGGGATGCACCCTTTGAAATACCTATGTCTCTGTTTGCTAATTCGTAGAACAAGGCAATGGTGGTTTAGTGATAAGGAGTTGCACTACCAAGCCAAAGGAATGTGGTTTGACTCCACCAGCTGCACCACTGCAGGAGGATGGCTATTCCCTTGCAATTTACTGCCTCTGAAAACCCACTGGAGGGTCAGATATGAGTTGGTTCTGACTTGACGACACATACAATGCAATTAGAAAAGAGCCCTGAAAGTACAGTTTAAGTGTTAGACTGTTAACTGAAAGCGTAACCCACCCATAGGATAATATGTACATTCTGCTACCATTCATCCTTTTCCTCCCACAACTTGTATAGGAGAAAGACCATGAGATTTGCTTCCAGAAAGATTCCAGCCTATGTCATATGGGGCCATAATCAACCTCATAAAGCAAAATGACTGAATAGAATATAGATTTTAGTCTGTAAGCTTTCACTCAAATCACAATAAAAAGCTAAACAAGTGAATGAGGAAGTTTTACTCTGTCATCTGGGATCACTATAAGCCCTATAACACCTAACAAGGGCAATATCTCAATTAGAAAGCAGTCATGATGTTAGATGCTTATTACTCAGTGTGTGATCCACAGACCATCAGTGTCATCTGGGAGTTTGTTAAAATGTATTCTCCACAGAGTCTTATTGAATCTGGGATTTTACCCAGATCACCAGCTGATTAAAGTTTGAAAATAATTGGCCTATGTGACTCAAAATACACATGTTTTTTTTAAAAGATTATCATAAAAATTAACATAGAATAGAAAACTTCTTGTAGAGCACTCTTGAACTCTAGATGCTCCCTCTTGCTTGTCCATTAAGGGAATTTAAGCAGATTCCATTTGACTAAAGCATCATTCCAGAGGCAAACGATATGGCAATCAATAAAGCTGGAGAAATAGCAGATATACCACTTTGGCAAACTAAAGCGTTTGGACTTTATCTAGTAATCAATGAGGAGCCACTGAAGAATTTTAAGCCCGGGAGAGAATGATGAGCTTTACTTTTTCAAAAAGCTTGCTCTGGCTGCAAGCATGGATTAGAAAATGGCTGAGTGGAGCCATGGAGACAAGCTAAGGGCTTATTTTAATTGCTGAGCCAATGAGGACCAGACGAGTGCTCAAGCTAGATTGAGTAGGAGTGGATGATGCCAAGGAATCAAGGAGGTGACTTAGTGACTGATTAGATGTCAAGTTTCTTTCTTAGATATGTAGAGAACACAATTTAAAGAGCAAGGTCAGGAAAAGGGTGAACTATAGCAGAATGTACATGTTAAAATTGTAGAACCTTTGGAAAATTAAGGAGAAGATGTGGATACAAAAGTCTGACTGGAGATACAGATTTAGAAGTATCCACGCAAAAGAAATGAAAGTAACTCAAAGAAGGATTCTCAGGAAATTGCTAATGGGAAAAAAGGGGAATTTTAAATTATTGTCTTACTTTGGCAGACAACCTACATGTCTAAACAAATTTCAGAGCTGATAAAATGCTTACTTAAATTTTACATTCTTGACCAAAATTTTATGATGCTTCCCAAATAATCACAGCTAAACAGCACTGGCTTCTATACTAACAGATTTGACATTATTTGACATTATTATAGAAATTACTTAGCTACTAATCAACCTCTTTTCCCATTTTTTAAGATGTTTTGAAGTAGCTTAAAGGAGATTTATACTCTTATTTTATGGGGGAAAGTTTCTTTACAGAATAACAATTGGCAATTGTCTCCAATGAAATTTACTGCCCCTGAAAACCTGCTGGAGGGTCAGCTATGCATTTGTTCTGACTCTACAACAAACAACAGTTACACTGGTAGGTAGCATATTTCCCTGTATTCAAGATGGCTTATTGGTAGTTGTTTTCCTTTATACACCTGACTCCTTAGCCATTTTTTTTTTTATTGCCTGACAGGGCAGAAAGAAACCATTAGCAGGAAGAAAATGACACTAACATCATTTGGACAGAGTATGGTTTTTAAGAATGGTACAAAACATTTGACGACGACAACAACCAATTTTTTTTTTCACAAAAAATTTTGCAAAACAGTCCCTAACTTTTCCTGTTGAGTCACCATTAATCATCACAAGCCCATCAGAGATTGAGGGATATCCTGGAAATGCCAATTTTCTGTTTTAGTCAAAGACACTCAGAAATATTTTTATCTCGGTTCCGTTACCACTGTAATACACAAGTTACTTCATTCCCAAAATGAAGAGAAAGCAAGATTGTTAGGTCTTGAGCCATCCATTCAGCTTTAAGTGAAGCAACTTGAAAACCAAATCCCAAAATACTTTTTTCTGCGGATACTAAGCCTAAGCTATCACCAAGTTTCTCTCTTTCCTGTCTTGCCCAAATTTCCCTTTCAAATGAAGAAACTGAGTAAGGAAAAGACACTCTTCCTGCCACCTGTCCAAATTCTTACCTAGTTCACTTTCCTGTGTCTCAGTGCCTTCCGGGTGTCTCCTCTGGATCAAATGGAATCCATCTGTTCAATGTGGCAAGTATCGTCTATGCTCAGGGGGGTTATAAGCAAGTCATTTTTTCACACTAGAGCATATGGGCCTTTGGGGTTACTTACTTATATATTTAAAGTGTAACTTCTTTTTAGATGTCATTTAAGTGACTCCAATTCATACTTTTCCTAATAACAGATCAAAATTTGACCAATCCTGAAGCATCCTCAATGTTGAAGTCCATTGTTGCAAACATTGAGTCAATCCATCTTCTGTGTGTATACTTGGGTTTTTTAATTTTTCATTTGTTTGCATATGAAATTAATATATATTGTGTTTCACACATTCCACCATTCATATTGAGTTTCATATGATCATTCCCATACATTGTGTTTTATAAAATTAAGCACCATTGATTTATGTCCACCATTGCCCCATCTTTTCAGATCCCCACTAGATCTTTCCTAATTCCTTATTCCTTCACCCCCTCCCTCCACCCAAGAAACTCTGTGATTTCCTCCCTGCCCACCCTCAACCCTCCTGAGTTCCTCACCTTTCCCCACGGACTTTCATACAGATCTTATTAGTTATGCTTCTATTTTTACAATAAAGGCCTTTTTAAATTTTATTTTATACTGGTTTACTTACAAAGTTCGTGTACATTTTGGGGTTTTTTCCCCCCCTTTTTTTCTGAAGCCATTAATCTTTTTAAAAAAAATAATTTGGCTTACAAAATTTGTATACATTGTGTTTCACACTATTCTTCATTCACACTGTGTTTCATAGCATTATTCTCATGCACTATGCTTTATAAAAATTAATCACCATTGGACCTTGCTACAGTCTCTCCCATGTTATGTAGTATTTTTCTAAATCATTGCTCCTGAGTGTTAAATACTATTCCATCATGTGAAGATATGACAACATCTCAGTCCATTTGTTTGTTAATGGGCTGTTTTCACGTTCTTGCAATTGTGAGAATACTGCTGTGAATAAAAAAAATCTGTGTACAAATCTCCATTTGTGTCTCAGTTCTGATTTCCTTGGAGTATATCTATTCCTAACATTGGAATAGCTGGGTCATGTAGAATCTCTTCAGCTTTTTTGGGGAAATGCCAAACTGTCTCCGAGAGTGGTTGTACCATTTTACAATCCCACCAACAGTGTAAGAGAATTCCAATCTCTCCACATTCATTCAATCCTATCCAACATTTATTGCTTGCTGTCCTGTTTAACTTTGCCATGCTACGAGGGTGAGATGGTATCTCACTGTGCCTTAATTTGTATCTCTCTGGATTGCCAGATTTCTTCATATGTCTTTTGGCCACCTGAAAGTATTACTCTGTGAAAGGTCTTTCAATGACTTTTGCCTGTTTTTGACTTGGGCTATCAGTCTTTTTCTTGGGGAGGTCCTGTGATACTCTGTAAATTTTTGTTATAAGACCCTTATCTGAGAGGGCATTGACAAATGTTTTTATCTAGTTAGTAAGGTTTCATTAAACCATATTGGTAAAAGGTTTTAATGTTTATGGGAACTTAATCTTTAGAAGGTCCCATTCATCAATGTTATCCTCTCCTGGTTGTATATTTCTAGCTGTATTTGCCACCCTTTTTATACCATAGGCCAGGTCTTTTAAGTTTGGTCCTGTTTTTGTCTCATGATATTTATGATTTGAGCTTTATCCCTAGGTCTCTGATCCATCTTGAATTAATCTATTTGTATAGCGTGAGATGTGGATTCTGCTTCACTTTTATGCAGGTAGAAGTCTAATGTTGCTGGCATCATTTTTTTAAGAGACTGTCAATTACCCATTTTATAGGGTTTATTTCCTTGTCGAGTGCTAGTTGACAATAGACAGATGGGTAAATTTCTGGGTTCTCGATTCTGTTCTAATTATTCACGTGCCTGTTATTGTACCAGTGCCACACTGTTTTGGTGATTGCAGATGTGTAGCAGGTTTGAGATCTGGAAGTGCTACGCCTTCCACTTAATTTTGTTTTGTTTATTTGGGATCACTTTATAAACACTCAATAGTAGCCTTTTCTATCTCTTCGAAAAATTAATTTCTATCTGTATTGATATGGCATTAAACATATATTGATTTTGGTTGTTGTTTTTGTTGTTGTTGTTATGTGCCATCGAGTCATTTGCGACACATAGCGACCCTG
>NW_006399806.1:10088295-10127062 GCF_000299155.1 Elephantulus edwardii | reverse complement strand
ACTATTGTGCTTTCCACAATTTGATTTGAAGGTGGGCTTGACCCATGAGCTTTGTAGTTATTTATACGTGCATGGTATGGGTGCCCTCTGAGAGAGGCGCTGTGCTTATGTGAATCTTATACTTGGACCAGGACGCAGTCATCAGAACAGAGCAAGGAAACACTGCATGGTTCAAAATTGGAAAGGGTATGTACCAAGAATGTGTCCTATCTCCATATCTTTTCAATCTATATGCAGAACAGATTATCCAGGAGACTGGGCTCTATCAGGAGAAGTGTAGCATCAGAATTGGAGGTAGACTCATCAATAATCTACGTTATATAGATGACACAACCCTGCTTGCTGAAACTGAGGAGGACCTGAAGCGCTTGCTCCAAAAGGTCAAGAATTGTAGTTTCAATATGGATTGAAGTTCAACCTCAAAAAAACAAAGATTCTCACCACTGGTCTGATTGCCAGCATCATTATAGATGGTGAAGAGATTGAGATAGTTGACAGCTTCAGTTTGGTTGGCTCTATAATCAACACTTTTGGTACCAGCAGCCAGAAAATTAAAAGATTAATTGCCTTGGAAAAGTCTGCTGTTAGAGACCTCTCCAAGGTACTCAGGAGCAATGCTGTCAGTCTGGAGACTAAGGTGTGCCTGATACAGCTCATGGTCTTTGCTATTACTTGTTACGGTTGAGAGAGCTGGACGATGACTAGGGATGATGAAGGAGAGTTGACACCTTTGAGCTTTGGTGCTGGAGAAGAGTATTGAATATACCATGGTCTGCTAGGAGAACAAACAAGTTCATCCAGCAGAGGGTGAGACCAGGCTGCTCCTTGGAAGCAAGGATTCTGAAGCTTCATCTAGCATACTTTGGACATGTTACAAGGAGGGACTGGTCCTTGGAGAGGGACAGCATGCTTGGAAGGTTGGAGGGACAGAGCAGGAGAGGAAGACCCTCGATAAGATGGATTGATTCCTTTACTGGGGTAATGGGAATGGGCATGTCAGAGACAATAAGACTGGCAATGGATAGAACAGGTTTAGGGAAGTTATACATATATTTTCTATGAGTCACAAGTGATTCGATGACACTTAAAAAAAACAACAACAACAACCCGCACTATTGTGAATTTGCATATGAGTAATTGATGGGCTGACCCATTGTCTGCCCCTGGCCTAGTTTTGACTGTCGCTATTGATTTTCTCCAGCCATTTCTTCCACAAATGCAATCAATCTTATTCCTATGCAGCAAAATTTAGTAAAAAATTTCAATTTCTTCCTCTTTGGCTCTAGATTGTCTGATTCAGGTCATGGTCTTTCCAAATTACTACCTATGTATCTGAGTGCTGGACAATGAATAAGGATGACAAAAAAAGAATTGATGCCTTTGAGCTGTGACGTTTGAGAACAGCACTGAACACCTCACTGACAGCAAAGAGAACAAACAGCTATATCTTGGAGAAGGTGCAGCCGGAATGCTCTTTTGGAGCAAGAATGAAGATGCTTCACCTCACATACTTTGAACATGTTGCTAAGAGGTACTATTCCTTGGAGAATGGTGGAGAGTCAGCAAAGGAGAGGAAGAACTTCAACCAGGTGGACTGATACAGTGACTACTGCAATGGGCTCTGTATGTCAAGAAGTGTGAGGATGGTGCTAGATAAAATAGGGTTCAGTTCTTTTGTTCATGGGGTCGCTATGAATAGTGCTGGACTCTATGGCACCTTACAACTAACAATAACCACCACTATTATGATGCTATTTCTTTCTTCAGGTTTGTTAACTGTTTTTGTATTTTGCACGCCTATCATTTTATTTAAAGATGTTGATCAAGGTTATGTCTTTCTGATCTATTGTGCCTTTAATCATTATATAGTGCCTTCATTACATTTTATGGAGTGTTGTTGTGTTTTGTTTTTTTTATCCTGAAGTCTATTTTCTCAGAGATCAGCATTGTCACACCCGCTTTTTTGTGGATGTCATTTACTTGGTATGTGATTTTTCTCAGCCTTTTTATTTTTTTGTTTTTCTCCTTCCTTGTTGTTGTGTCTCTTTTACACAACATATTAACGGGCTTTGGTTTTTTAATCCATTCTGTTACTCTTTATTTCTTAATTGGTTCATTTAATTCACCCACATTAAGTGTGATTATTGACAGGCCAAGCTTTATCACTGTCATTTTGCTATGCTCCTTTTTCTGGTTATTAAGGTCCAGTCACTTCCCTTTGCTACCTCTAAGTGAATAACTTCCCTTAGAATGTCTTGTAGAGTTAGTTTTGTTTTCACAAATTCCTTAAGTTCCTACTTTGCTGCAAATGATCTAATTTCTCAATCTCATTTGATGGACATCTTTGTCTGGTACAGAATCTTTGGCTGGCAATCGTTTTCTTTCAACCTTCTGTAAATGCCATCTCATCGTTTCCTTGCTTGCATAATTTTTAGTGAGAAATCAGAACTTAATCTCTTTTTTTTTTTCTTCTTTGTAGGTGACTTTGTTTTTCTCCTAATCTGCGGCCCTCGGGCCTGATTTTAATTATTTTTGGTCAAACATTCTTCTAAGTGGTAAAGCACTGATCTGTCCATTCGCTGTCTTGGAGAAAGTTCAGCCATAGTTCTTCTTCCGGGCAAAGATGACAAAACTCTGTCTCATATGCTTCGGGCATGTTGCTAGGAGAAGCTATTCCTTGGAAACGGATATCATGCTTGGAAAAGTGAAGGGTCAGCAAATGACAGGAAGGCCCTCAATCAAATGTACTGACACAATGACTGTTCAATGGGCTCTAGTGTGCATGAAGTGTGATGATGGCACAGGACAGCAGAGAGTTCACATCTGTTGTTCATACGGTTGTTATGGGTCGTATTTGATTTGATAGCACCTAATATAACAAAAGCCTCTTCATTTATAGTTCCAATTCTTTCTTCCATCTTATGCAGCTTCTTCCATATTTATTCAAGGTCCTCTGCATCAATATACTTCTATTGGTTCCCTGTATTTGTGGTGTTCACTTTATTTCTGACTTCTATTTTTTCTGCCATCATTTGTACCCTCTTTAGTAGCTGTTCATATGATTCCACATCAATATATTTCTTCTGTCTCCCTGAATCTGAGGTATTTAATGGGTTTGTCATAGGCTTTGCTTTTTTTTTAAATCTTAATTCGTTTTTGCGGGTTTGTTTTTTCCCCCCAGTATGTTTTAGGTTGCCCACTGTTTTCTTGACATTATGTGTAGTTTTTCGTGGTATGTTTTAGGCTATTTCTATTTTGTCTATGTAGATGGTTTATAATTATTTATTTTTAGGATGTTGTTAATTAGTTTCAGGTTCAAAGTGTTCACTCTATGCGGGTGGGCAACTTGCTCTACTGGAAGTCCTTTCTGGGCTTGTGCAGCAGGAAATTTTGCCTTTCCTAAAATTCTGGAGAGGATGAAGCCAGAATGCTCCTTGGACTCAAGGATTCTGAAGCTTTGTCTGACATACTTTGGGCATGCTGCAAGGAAGGACTGGTCCTTGGAGAGGGACATCATGTTTGGAAGAGTGGAGGGACGGCGCAGGAGAGGAAGACCCTCAATGAGATGGATCGATTCTGTGAGTGGAGTGGTGAGAATGAGTGGGTTTGAGATGGTGAGGTTGGCACAAGATAGAATGGCATTTAGGGCTCTTGTACATAGGGTCACTATGAGTTGCAAGCAACTTGATGGCACATAACAACAATAACAATGACAAAGTTGTTTAGGTCCTTTCTGATTTCCAGGCCTGTTGGAATCTCATCTTACTGTAGTAGCTCCTTCTCTTAAAGTTTATTGTCCTCTTTTGTCTATGGAGTGCAGCCCCTTCCCTTAAGGCCTACCGTCTTCTTTGGTCTGTGGAGTGGAGTTCTCACTTAAGTAGTCTCTGTCTAGGGGATTGTAGATAGCTTTTTTGCTAGCACCTTATTGTGCCAGCTGTGCGAGTGAGTTTCTTACCTGATTGCAGCCCCATTTTTAAAATTGTATTGTCCTTGTTGGTCAGTAGAATGGTCCCATGAGAGTCAGGATCTCCAACTGGAAGAATTTTTACCCAAAGAAGTTGCAGGCCCCTTCCTTCACAATGTCTGAATTTGCTGGCTCTGTGGGATTGAGTCTCTCACCTGATTGCAGCCCCTTCTCTAAAGTCTTTGGGTCAATTGAGGATCTTCTTCTTCACTGATTCTCCACTTTTCTAACATAACGCCTTTTCCCAAGGACTGGTCGCTCCTAACAACATGTCAGAAGTATATGAGATTAAGGTTCACCATTTTTGCTTCAAAAAAAAAGTAGTTTGACTGAACTTGTTTGTTCCTTTGGCAATCTTTGCTATATTCAATAGTCTTTGCTAACATCACAATTGAAAAGCAATTCTTCTTTGTTCTGTCTTAATCCTTACCAAAAGAGAACATGGTTGGTGTTGCTGAAAGAATTGAAGAACTAATTCAAGCCTCAAGTTGTAATAGTAAATCATTCAAAATATTGAATGATTCAGGAAACATCAAAGGATGATGGGAAATAGACACTATAACAAAAGGAACTGGTTAACACTGAACCATATCAGGAAGTGGAATGTGATCAAAACTCAATGTTAGTAAAGGAAGAAGTTCATGCTGCACTAAAGCTATTGGGAAAAAGAGAATAAATAATTAATTCTAGGAATTGATGGAATAGCAATTAAGGTATATCAGGAAACATTTACAGCCATGGAAATGCTAAGTAGTCTATACCAAGAAATTTGGAAGACAGCTACCTAGCCAACTAACTGGAGACGATCCACTTTTTTTCCCATTCCAAAAAAAAGGTGACCCAATAGAATGTGGATATTATCAAACATTTTCATTACTATCTCACTTAAGTAAATGGTGCATTCAGAAGAGGTTGTGGAATAAGAGATATTATTACAACTGTCAGATGGATCTAGGCTGAAAACAGATAAAATCAGAAAGATGTATACTTGTGTTTTATTTACTATACAAATGTGTTTGATTGTTTGGATCATAATAAGTTTGGGAAGAGTGTAAATTCTAAAAGGCTTAACTATGCTTATATGGAACCTAAGCAGACCAAGAAGCAATAATTCAAGTAGAACAAGGAGATGTTGTGTGGTTTAAAATCAGAAAAGTTTGTATGTTTTACCATTTCTGTTAAAACTGCATGCTGAGCAAATAATCCTAGAAGCTGGGCTCTATGAGGAAGAATGCAGCATCAGGATTGGAGGAAAATTCCTCACAACCTTGCTTTTAGAAAGTGAAAAGACTTGAAAACATTTCTGAAGAATAAAATGTCCAGGATAAGTTCCTATTGTTAAGTGCCATCAGGTCAACTCCGACTTACAGCAACTCTATGAACAAATGGATTGGAACCCTCCCCTATCATACATCATTCTCGTCATCTCTGGTATATTTGAGCTCTTTGTTACTGTCACGGTGTCAATCCATCTAACTGAGGGTCTTCCTCCCTTGCACTGACATAATGTTGTTTTTTTTCCCCATAGACCTATCCCTCCTAACAACACGTCCCAAGTTAAACCTTGAATCTCTGTGCTGAATCTCTTCCTGACTGAATTCTTCCTCACCCTCAACCCACTCTTCAAAGAAAAATGTTCTTTACTGAGAAAGTTGGATTTGCCAGCTCCATCCATTTCTCAGAATTTCTTCTGATTTTAACAAACCTCAGACTCATTTAAATTTATTTCTTTTGATAGCCTAGTTACCTTCTTAGAATGAAATTCATACTAAGCACATTGTTTTGAACTGACATCACTTTACGATTTCAAAAATAATCCTTATGTAGAGGTAATAAAAAGTAAGATTCAGATGGAGATTAGTAAAATACCTCATAAATTGTGATTACTAGTCCCATGGATTTTATAGTTTGTGTATATGTATGCTTATTTGTTTATAGTTTTCTGTAATAGGTATGGCACTTGGCTGTCAGTTTCCTATACTGAGGTAGCTGTGTATCACGACACTGTTGCTGCTTTAAGCTATGTCATTGACATTTAAAATAACAGCAAGTTCACCTGTGGTGGACAGGGTTCTGTAGAGCTTTCAGACTATACAATTTAGGAATTGATTTCTTAATATATCTTAAGAAATAACAGGTTTTAAAAAAATGTTATTAATAGCAGATTGACATTGACCACGCAGACAGCACAGGATAGGGCAATGCTCAAATCCATTGTTCATAATCAATTCCATCACTCTAAAAACAACAATGAGAAGTTGCACAGAGTTTTTGGTTTGCATTCCCAACCCCAAAACTCTCCATTCAAATCCACCAGCTTCCCTGAAGGAGAAGATGGATGATCCCTTTCCTTTGCTATTTGCAGCCTCTGAAAACATGCAGAAGCATCAGCTACAACTTAATTGTGATTCAATAGCAATGGGTTTAAATTTATTCCATTTGAGTTATTTAAATTTATATAACATATTCATATGTTCATATTCATCATTTACATAACATTCATACTCAACTTGAAGGCAATCAACAACAAGCATTCATAATTAAGTCTCTCTCTCTCTCTTTCCCCCTCCCTCTCTCATCGATGTCAAGTCAGAACAGATCCATACCTGACCCTGCAGTGTGTTTTCAGAAGCTGTCTTCCATGAATCAGCTGGTTATTCCACTTACCTAACTTTAGGTCAGCAGCACACCTCCTTGCCCCCTAGGCCACTAGAGCCCTCTAACTCCGTGTGTGTGTGTGTGTGTGTGTGTGTGTGTGTGTGTGTGTGTGTGTGTGATGGGATGTCTAGTCAGAACTGACTCATAGCTGATCCTTGAGTAGGTTACCAGAGGCTGTAAATTGCATAAGAGGAGTGTCGTCTCTATCTTTCTTTCAGAGAGCAGCTTGTGATTTCAAACTATGTGCCTTTGTGTTGACAGCCAACATCTTACCACTAGGCCGCAAGAGTTCCCTTAACTCCAATAGATGAACCTTAAAAAAAAATCCATGTAACTGGAGGAAGTTTTTGGTTAGCAGAAATTGTGACCAGTTCTACTACAAAATTAAAAATTGGAAATCTGAACCAATCCGAATGCCTCTTAGAAGAAAGAACTGCTTCTGAAAGATTGTTGTTGTTTATTGCCATAGTGACCCCATGAACAAAAGGCCTGAAGCCTTTATGTTATTATCGTCATTTCTCCGTCAGAGAGTTTTCAAAGGCATGTGGTTTAGGAAGTGGATGCCACTCCTGCTTCCAAACTTGTCTTAAACGGACACTTCACCAAACATTGTCCATCATAGCCATTATGGCATTTGACCCCCAGTGGCACAAGGTTCAATATCACAGCAAACCCAGATTGCCCCAATGCGGCAAATAGGCAGATGAGTGACATACAACTTAGAAAAATGTTCCTCCAAAATAAAATAACACTAGATCCTTGGAATCAACCTTGCAAATCCTACTGAAACTATTCTCTGCATGTAAGGTACTTCTCTGAGTCAACACTTACTGGATGACAACTAACTACAATGTGTGGAGAGAGTGAGTAGACAGATAAAACAAATTTTGCAAAGATACTGACATTCATAGAATCTAGATAGAGAGTATACAGTGTTTTTTTTTTATAACTTTTATGAATGTTTTAAAACTTTAATAATACAATGTTGTGGGAAAATGTATGTTTGGAAGAGTTGTAAAAATTCATCAAATGTTCATCTTTCATAACAAAAACCTTTCCCTATATAATTAACGTTATTTTATTTGATACCATAATAAGCAAAGCCCTTCTTTTAACAGAGTCCAGAGACTTCACAAACCTTTGAAGCATTCTTCGAAAGATCAAGGAAGAAGGGATTAAAAGAATGAAATGTGCTGGCTGCAGTATTAAACACAATCAAGATTACCTTACTTATATTACTTTTATTCATCTAGTAAGCAACATGCTAATCTCAATAATCTATTTCTAACTCACAAAAGAGCTGTAATAAACTGTCAGTTGGAAAAACAAGATAATTCATTAATAAGTGTAAAAATAAGGATTTTATCTTTTCAGAAAGATAAATATAAAAAGTAAAAAAGATAAATGTCATTATACATAATTAGGCACAATTTTCTACTTCTACTATTGAATAAAATTCACATTGACAACTAATTTAAAGTTTAATTTTAAATTACTTTCAGCAGATATATCTAGCTTCAATTTTTACATGTACATGCTCTTACCTTGTTAGATGCTGGAAGGTCAGTTGTGACTCATAAGGTCTCCATGTACAGCTGAAGGAAACATTGCCCAATCATGCTGCATCTCATAGTCTCTGCTGTGCTCACACTCATTGTAGCCACTGTGCCTTTCTTCAGGGACCAGTCCCTCCTGAGAAAATGCCCCGTGCACCTGATACAGGCCATGGTCTTTGCAATCACTTGTTATGCATCAGAGAGTTTGACAATGACTAGGGAGGACAGAAGGAGAATTGAAGCCTTTGAGCTGTGGTGCTGGAGAAGAGTATTGAGGGTACCATGGACTGCTAGGAAAACAAACAGATTCATCCTGGAAAGGGTTAAACCAGTCTCCTCCTTGGAGACAAGGATTCTGAGGCTCCATCTAACATACTCTGGACATGTTGTAAGGAAGGACCGGTCCTTGGAGAGGGACATTATTGTTGGTAGGGGGAAGGGACAGTGCAGGAGGGGAAGGCCCTCTATGAGGTGAATTGATTCAGTGACTGGGGTAATCGGGATGGGTGTATCGGAGACAGTGCATTTGGCACAGGACAGAGAAGAGTTTAGGGCTGTTGTACATAGGATTGCTATGAGTTGCAAGCGACTTGACGGCACATAACAACAACAACAAGGAACATTCTAGCTGCACTTCTTTCAAGACATTATCTATTTGTTCTTTTGTCCGTCATGGTATAGTTAGTAACATTTGACAACAAAAATATTTTAAGACATTAATTATTCTTCAATCATCCTTAGTCACTGTCCAATTTTCACATGCACATGAGCTGATTGAAAATACCATTACTTGAGTCAAATGGCCCATAGTTCTTAACATGACATCCTTGCTCTTTTAGCACTTTAAAGGGGTCCTTTATGGCAGATTTGGCAAATACAATACGTTGTTTGATTTCTTGATTACTGCTTCCCTCTAGGTTAATTAATCTAAATTAGAAAAAAATAAGGAGCTTGTCAATTTCAACTCTGTCTCTATTTTTCATGATGTTGTTTATTCTGAGGATTTTTGTTTGAATGTACCACCTACTGTTTTGGTAACAATATATGAATCATCTCTTTTCGTGTAGTTGGAACCATTTGTTAGCTGATTTACTGAAAAAAGAAAAAAGTTTTAAACATAGAATCATAAAAATATATAAATATAAAAAATAATTTCTTTTTACCTTACAGCATGTAAATGTACACTCATTGACCATTTTTTTTAAATGTAAGGCTGTTGTCTTGAGTATGACTACTCTGGCTGAAGTTCTAGCTCTTTTTCCCATATAATATGCCAGGATGTATTTCTCATTTCAGTTTCTTAGAGTGACATAAGACACTTCCAAGAAAATATTTGCAGACATTTCCCTCAATTATGAAGCAATCTGACTTCAAAATCTTTTATGCTTTACAATCCCCTCATCAATGTTTATATTGTAAATAATTTGGTGAAATCCACACAACATAAATGAGCCATTTTCTTCTGATTTCTTTATGTAGCTTCTTTCCCCTTCACTCAACCTGTTTGTTAAGTTTTGCTCCCCTCTACCTCTCTTGTCATCTTTGTTAACCATTTTAAAGACAGCAATTCATCAATTGGTATTTAGGACACTAACATACATTTTGAGGGATACTATTAAAATTGTGAGGCTGGCATAAGATAGGGCTGCATCTTGTTCCATTGTACACAGGTTATAGGTATCAATATAAACCCACTTGATGACCCTAACAACAACAGTGTGCATTTTCACTTCATTTCTCATAAAGTAATTTACCAATGTGACTCCTGATTGCAGAAAATATTTTCAAATTTTTATTTCCTCCTCAGAAATGCTCAGTCCATAGAGCCTGGTGGCCTGTTCTTTTTCAATTATCCTTCCTATCACATTCATTAGTGTGCTTCCGTCTGACTGAGTTATGGCTTCTCTTTGTGGGGTGTGGAATCATTAATTTGATTTTGCTTCTTGAGGCAGCTCCTGAGTGTATTATTGTCCTCTTCACATTTTTCAGCACTGGCCACGCCTGATACAGTGTGCCAGATGGCAGCAATTTTCACACAGACACTCATTGCCTGCAATGAATCCTGTACTTCCTTTTAGGCTCAGTTGAACTCAAGCAACGTGTAAAGACCATCCAGTCAAGTGAGAGAAAGCATCCTCTCTTTCCCTACAATTCTGCACAGGCACTTCTACCTTAATCAGAAAAGCCAAGAAACAATTGTCAAGAAATTATATGATACTTATCCATTCCAGACCATATTTATTAAGTCTCTTCTGTGTGTTGTGTGCAAGAGACACAAAGGCCAAAAAGTTATGGGGTAAAAGCTTACCATCCAAAAGGAAAGTGTGAAACATAGGAAAAAGAACTACATAGACAGGCAATTGTCTATCTGATAAGTATTCAAGGAATTCTGGTAGCACAGTGGATTAAGTACAGAGCTGCTAATTCACAGATTATCAGCTTTAACACATCAGCTACACTGCAGGAAACAGAGGAGGTAGTCTGTTCTAGGAAAATTTGTTATCAGAATTGACCCATAGCTGACCCTCCAGAGAGTTTTCAGAGGCAGTAAATAACTTGGGAGAAAATTGCCCATCATTGTTCAGAGAAGGATCTGATGGATTCAAACAGCATGCCTGCAGGTTGGCAGGTCCGCTCCTTTTCACCAGCTCACTAGAGCCTCAGAAACTCTATGGGATGATTCAACTCTGTCCTACAGAGCTGCTAGGGAGTCTAGTGGCTTAGTGGATAAGAAGTTGTTTTGTTAACCCAAAGGCAGGCAGTTACAATCCACCAGCTGGCAATCTCTTCGGTGTGATTTACAGCCTCTGAAAATCCATTGGAGGGTCAGCTATGAGTAGGTTCTGACTCAACAGTACATAACAACAACAGAGTTACTAGGAATTAGAATGAATCAACAACAATGGTTTTTGTTGTTGTGGTTGGTATTAATTATTCCAATTTTAAAAACCAACAACATGCAAACTTATTGTCCACACAGCAGAATCAACTCACAGCTAACCCTGTATTGGGGTTTTTTGGTTTTTTTTTGCAATTGGGAAAATATTTCCAACTTTTATTCTTAAAAATAGGAATCAAAATTGCAAAGGCAGACTTATAGTAACTTCTGAATGAGCGGGTCGTTTTGGAACGTCACAAGAACGCATACTCAGATGGAAATCTAGTTAAACTGCGGTTGCTCCTCAGGTTGCATTCATTCCTGCATTTTCTCAAGCAGTTCTTCCGTGTATTTGCCTTTCTCTTTTCGAACTTGCCGAGATTTAGCTTGACGTTCAAGAATTTTTTTCCTTATCTTTATCCAATTTCAGCCTGGTGAATTCACCTTGTTTGGGTGAATGCCCACATGCACTGTGGTACCATTAGCTTTCTCACGCTGCACTCTTTCGATGTAGATGACAGGCTTCTTTCTGTACACCTGGACTTCCTTGCCAATTTGCTGACCTTTGTAATGTCCTCGCACCACCTGGAACTCGTCATCCTTGCGGACGGGCATGGAGCGCACGTTGTACTTCTGCCGCAGCTCTTGGGACAGAGGGAAGGACATGATCTTCCTGCGCACATGCGAAGGGGCATTGAAGTGGCGTTTGCGGTTCTTGCTGCGGTCTGAGGTAACGAAAGGGTTGTACTTCATGGTGACAGCCGTCCGGCAGCGCCAGGCTCTCCACGCGCCTGTATTGGGTTTTTTAAGCTGTGAACTTCATGCAAGGAGATTACTCATCCTTCTCCTGCAGGTTCAATGGTAAATCAAACTACCAAAGAATATAGCCTTTGAGTTAGCAGAGCTACTTCCAGTGAACTCTGCCATCAATGCAGAGATATTCATTTGTGTGTTATAATGGAAGCTCTGTCATTTACTGTTTATCTTAGGACAAGTTTAGCTGGTTTTGGCTTATTTCTACCTCACTGTCCTTTCCTTCATTATAACAAGTCTAAGCGTTATTGTGAGGATTGGTGGGCCTGCGGGGAATGGTGAGCACTGTGGTTGTTCAAGGCTTGCTTTCTTCCTGGATGCCAAATGACTGTTGTGGAATCCACTGGGAGCCACACACCTATCAGTTTCCACTGAGCGACAGGGGGAGATACTGAACTCTTCATGATGCAAAGTCTTTGGTTACTTAGCGAACAGATGGATGTTCAAGTCCACTCAGAGGCACCTCAAAAGGGAGATTGGTAATTTATTGGGAAAAAAAAGGCAATCATTGAAAATCCAATGGAACAGTTTTACTCTGGTGTGCAAGGGGTGCTTGTGAGTGTTGATTCCACAACAACTGCTTAAAGGAGGCACAACGTGTCCTTTCCAAGCACAGCTGTGGGTCCCTATGTCCACAGCTTGAATATCAAAATCACTCCACCCATAATCGATTGTCATCACTGTGTGTTCTTTAATTTTGAGGCACAGAGATATCTCAGCAATAGAGTTAATAGTGACCTAAGTGAAATAATGAATATAAAACATTCAGGACCATGTCTGGCACACTGTAAGTGCTTAATAGATCAGGGCCATTATCATTATCATTCCTAATTTTATAGTTAGTGAAGCCAGAAAGGCTGAGAGGTACAGCATCATAAATTGCATAGCGATAAGTGACCTTTTTTTGTGACCAGTTGATTAATTTCTGTGATATAACCCATTAGACTGAAATTTTAATTAGGGCAGGAGGGAGGTAAATTTTTGCTTACCTTTGTATTCTTAAGCATCTTCAGGAGTATAACCATATTATAGATACTTAATGAATATTTGTTGAATGAATTTGCTTTTTCAGTATGATCTTTTTAGATAATAGACTTGAGCTGAAATCCCTGCTTCAACTGTTAAAATACACTGCCTTCAAATCAAAAGAGCTTCCATGGCTAGGATATCTATGGAAGCTTGTTGTTAAGTGCCATCCAGTCGTAGATGACTCATAACAACTTTGTGAATGAAAGACCTGAGCACTGTTCATAGAGTTTCCAGAGGCAAGCCATTTCAGAAGTGGATGCCACTCCTGCTTCCAAGCTTCTTTTAATTGGGAAGCCCTACCAAACATTGTTCACCATGGGTAACCATTATGGCACTTGGCACATCAGTGTCACAGTGTTTAACATCACAGAAACCGTGAATTACCTCTGTACAGCAATGCACAGACCAGTGCTATACCACTTAGAGATTGTTTGACAGAAAACAACTTAAACCAGACCTGAGTGCCACAGTTTAAAATCACCCACCTTGGGCTTGGTAGCATAACTTTCCATCCACTATGCCAGCAAAGCTTTCTCTATGTTGTCGATGTTATTGCTGTTAAATGCTATCGAGTTTAGATGACTCATAGCGATCCTATGAACAAAAAGACCTGAACACTGTTCATAGAGTTTCCAAAGGGAATCCTTTTCTGAAGTGGATGCCATTCCTGCTTCCATGCTTGTTTTAATCAGGAAGCTCCACTGAACACTGTAGATGCCTTTCAAACTCCAGTGCCCCTGCCTGCCCTCATGAGTTTTTAATCAGAAGGCCTTATCACAACTGCCTCCCTTCTCTTAGCAAATCAACATTCCACCCTACAATTCACCAATTCCAGCCAACAGCTTCTGTAGAACCAGCTCCTGTAGATGACTTTCAAACTGGTCTCCAGCACCAATGGAAGCTATCACAATTATTTTTACAACCTCACCACCAGACATGCTAGTCCTGATACAAATAATCAAAACCAACACAAAGCAAAACAACTGCTGCAACTCTCTACTGGGTTTCCAGGAGTATAAAAATTAACTAGGAAGCTCTGCTGACTTAGTGGTGAGAAATTGTGCTGGCACCGCAAAGGTATGAGGTAACAGCTGTTACGGGAAAGAAAGATGGACGGTCAACTTTCATGAAATTTACTGCCTCCGAAAACCCACTGGAGGGTCATCTATGAGCTGGCTGTAACTCGATCATACAGAAGAACAAAAACAAATATTAACTGGAGAAGATTGCCTTCTCTTTCTCCTAAAGTGTGGCTGATGGATTGAACTGCTGACTTCTGAGTCAGCAGCCATCTCTTTTTTTTAAAAAATAAATTTACTTTCATTTTTATTTTAATGAAAGTTTACAGAAAAGGTAGATTTTCATTCATTCATTGTTGCACATTTTACCCCTTCTCCCTCCCTTACCCCTCCCCTAGTTCACTTTTTAAAAAAATATTCATTCATTGTTGCACAATTACCTCCCTTTCCCCCTCCCTCCCTCTAGCCCAACTCTTAACCTACTAAAGGAAACCTATCAGCAGGTTTCCTTGACAATGGAAACTTAGGCAAGTTTACCTCTTTGAAACTTTACGTCCTCACTTTTTAGAAATAGGAACCATCATAGTTATTCATTTGTTACAGGACTGTGGTGAAGTATAGATGAGGCAATATTTGTCACAACTGTTAGTATCACAATCAGTAAATGGAGGTGATCACTAACGTCTCTTTTTATCTTATTCTCCTTTTTTGGAGTCTGTCAATTTGCCACAAGGGAGCAATACCAAAGGGAAATAAAAATCTATGCCTTAAAGGGGGGGGGGGAAGACAAGCACTTTTCTAAATTAAATATACTAATTTCTTTCTGTATATATCTCCCTTAAATGTCATGTACATTTTTTCCCTCTATTCATTTATTCTACCACTTAATTCTCTTTCCCTCTTCCTTCTCTCATGAAAGAGCAGAAATCTAGACCTGAGAAACCTGTATGTCTATAACTACAATTATTTAAAAAAACTTTGCTTCAAACTTAAATTTCTATTCTTTTCTTTCATCTTGTTCTTCAGAAAACTGAGTCCAAAAGGAACACTTCATGGTTCAAAATTAAGGAAGGATTACATCAGGGATGTATCGTTTCTCCTTACCATTCCAGTCAATATGTCAAACATCTTTCAGGAGGCTGGAGTTTGTGAGGAGGAATATGACATCAAGATTGGAGGAAGACTCATCAACAACCTGTGTTATGCAAATAACGCAACCTTGCTTGCTGAATTGAGAAGGACCTGATGAGTCTGCTGCAGAAGGTCAAAGACTGCAGCCTTCAGTATGGACTGTATCTCAACATCAAGAAAACAAAGATCCTCATCACTAGGCCAATAGAGAGTATCATGATAGATGGAGAAAACATTGAGGTTGTTAATGATTTCATCTTGCTTGGATCCACAATTAACACTATTGACACTAGCAGTGAGGAAATCAAAAGATGAGTTGCTGTCAAAGACCTCTTCAGAGTGCTAAAGAGCGATGATGTCAGTCTAGAGACTAAGGTATGCCTGATGTAGACCATGGTCTTTTCAGTTGTTTTTTATGTATCTGAAAAAAGGACAATTAATAAAGATGATAGAAGAAAAATTGATGTCTTTGAGTTGTGGTGCTGGAGAAAAGTATTGAACATATATGTACTACTAAGAGAACAAACAGGTCTGTTCTAGAGAGAGTGAAACCAATTTACTCCTTGTAGGCAAGAATTTTGAAGCTCCTTCTGACATATGTTGGGCATGTTGCCAGGCGGGACCAGTCCTTGGAGAAGGACATTATTCTTGGAAGGACAGAGGGTGAGCACAGAAGAAGACCCTGGATGATGATGATATAGATTGACACAGTGACTGTGGCCATGGGTTCAGGTGTATCAGAAATGGTGAGGGTGGTTCAGGATAGGGCAAGGGTTAGAGACCCATTTTACATAGGGTCACTATGGGTCATAGTCACTATACAACAATCATAACAGAGATATTCCTGCTCCCTTGACTGATTGCTTCCATAGTCTTGCTATTGAACTAGAGTCCATACTGTTTAGCTGCTCTTCTCTCTCCTGAGTTATTATTAGGTGCTGTCAAATCTAGTATCACTCATAGCGACCCTATGAACAACAGATCTGAATTCTATTCTGTCCTGTGCTATCCTCACATGTCCTGACACACAAGAGCCCATTGTGGCAGTCAATCCATATGACTGAGGGTCTTCCTCTCCTTTGCCGACCCACCTTTTACAGCATCGTGCGTGCCCCTCTCCAAGGAATAGCCCCTCCTAGCAACATTTCCAAAGTATGTGAGTCAGAATCTCATCATTCTTGCCTCCAAAAAGCACTTCAGCTGTACTCTCTCCAAGACATATCTATTTGTTCTTTTGGCCATTCATGGGAAGTTCAGTGCTCTTCTTCAACATCATAGTTCAAAGCTGTTCATTTTTTTTCTTTCATTCTCATTCATTGTTCAGCTCTCAGATGCATAACAAGTAATCAGAAAGTCTATGTTCTGAATCAGACACACCAGTTTATATGTATCCATCAATATACATATAATTTTACAAGTTAAAACTTTCTGCTAATTTACTTTTAAAAAATTTTTACTTGTTTACTTACAAAGTTTTCCCATATGTTTTACTAGTTATCTATTTCTACAATAATGGTCTTATACAGTATTTGTCCTTATGGGACTGAGTTAATTTATTTAGCATAATGCTTTCCAGACCCTCCCAAGATAGGTTTGTTTTTGTGTTGGATTTTTTTTTTTATCATTGCTCCTGCATGCTGCGGAATATTTCATCATGTGAATGTACCAAAGTTTCTCAATCTATTTGATTGTGGGTGGACATCTGGGCTGTTTCCACGTTCTTGCAATGATGAATAATGCTTCTATGAACATTGGTGTACAAATCTCCGTTCTAATTTTCTCAAGGTATCTTCCAAGCAGTGGAATCAAATGGAATTTTTATATTCAGCTTTTTGACGAAATGCCAAACTGTGAAAAGAAAACCTACCGACTGGGAAAAACCATTTGGTAATACCATTTCAGACAAGGGTCTCATATCAAAAGTTTACAGAATCTCTACAGGGCCTCCACAAGAAAAAGACTGATGACACAATTACAAAATGAGCAAAAGACATGAAAAGACTTTTCACATAGGAAGATATTTGGAAGGTCACTAGCCACATAAAGAAATGCTCAAAATCATTGGCAAATTAAGAGAGATGCAAATCAAAACCACAATGAGACACCATGTCACCCCAGTAGCGGTGGCAAAGTTTAACTGGACAGTAAGTAAAATAAATACTACAGAGGATGTGGAGAGACAGGAACTTTTAAACACTGTTGGTGGCATCGTACAATAGTAAAACCTCTCTGAAATGCTAATTTCCTTTTTGAACCTTCTAATTGGCTCCAGTCAGAGTTGCCATTATTACCCAATTACAATGATACTTACAATTATGTGGATTTATACCCCATGCATGGCAAGCATGCTCTGTTGTTTTTGTTGCTGCTAGTGTTTTACAGTTCCAATTTTATAAAATTTTCTGATGTTTTAATGATAGCATATTGATAATTTATATTTGTGAAACTATTTCAATGACTTATTTTTTCAGAACACAGCATTAATTAAAGGAAAACAAGGACAATTTGATAAGCTCAGTTTCAAAACAACTAATTACACTTAGAAAGTATAAAAAGAATGTCAACAGCTTGGGGATGCCCATATCTGATCTCTACTGCCTCCACAAAGGGGAACTGTACCCCTCAATATCCATAGCAGAAAAGCAATTCCTATAAGGTCAGACATGGTCTCCCACAGTCTTCCACATAACTCTACGACAGCACCAATTTTTATTGTTCAACTGGGTCCAAAATCCATTGAAATGATCATACAGATCTTACAGAACCATACTTACAATTGTGAGGTTTATTACGGAAGGTAACAGGTTACAATTCCTCAGTTCAGATAGCTTCTTAAGCTTCTCCACAGAACCTTTGAACTTCAGTATCACAGTTTCGGTCACAAAGTTATCTTCTTCTTCTCTCCATCCTCCCTAAAGTTATCTTCTTCTTGTGGTTGTTGACCTTTGAGTTGGATCTGACCTATAGTTGACTAGTGGATTTTAATCCTGCCTTCAGGATTGCTGCACAGATTCTTACCACTAGGCCATTGGAACACTAAAGTTACTTTGTTGTTGTGTGCCATCGAGTTGGTAAAAACCCGTAGCTGACCCTCCAGAGGGGAGGAGATTGCTCATTGTTCTCCCACCGAGCAGCTGGTGGACTTGAACTGCATGCTTTCAGAGGTCTAATATTTCAGGGCAGCTTCTTGTCACTAGGCCAACAGAGCTCCTGCCACTTACGGAGTTTTCCCTCAGTCTTCCAGCACTTCCTCTGAGTGGTTCTGTGGAACAATATTCCCAAGTTAGTTCTATCTCATGTCAATTTCTGGTTATTTGCTAATGCTGCTCTCATGTCTTGGTCTATCTAGTGTGGGAACCTCTGGTCCTGAAGCACATGGGTTTCACTCTCTACTTCCTCTTCCTTGCTGGTAATGAAATTCTCACTGTTGCTGCTAAATCTGCTTAATTTAATTTGGATGGGAAAGCGGACCACTTCCATAATGATTACTTTATACACTCTCTATTTTTAGGTTTCTTCCATTTATGTGATGAAAGCCAGAGTCGACGGCTAGGAAAGCCATTTCAAATAGTAAACTCTTGACACTCTGCAAATATTTATAAAATATTTTGTTACAGTATTCCTACAATCTAAGAGGTATTAAATTTTAGCAATTTACAACTGTATTTATCACATATTATTTTGTAGTTAAAACAGAAAATAAATATGCCTAAGGATTTTGCTTCTTAGAGGCAAGGTTGGTGAAACTTCATCTCACATTATTTTGGGCATGTTGCCAGGAGGCATCAGTCCTTGGAAAAGCACATCATACTGGGAAAAGTAGAGGAAGACGTTCAATGAGATGGATTGACACAGTGACTGCAACAATGGGCTTGAGAATGGTGGTTATTATTAGGAAGACATATCTGTTGTCTCAATCTGTTGTTCATAAAGTCGATGGCATGTAACAAGAAGAAGAAAGGATTCTGTGTGTTCTGGTATAAGGGGAGATTGATGGGGCGGGTTTGCACTGGGAACACAAACCCTAGAGACACAACCAATAATGAAAGATGGAATACTTTGACATTTGTAGTTGTTATGTACCATTTAATCACTTGTGACTCATAGTGATCCTATGTACAACTCCTCACTCTGCCCTATCCTGAGCCAATCTCACTGACCCCATTTCCCCAGTTACTAGTCAATCCATCTCATCCAGGGGCTTCCTCTCTTCCACTCTTCCAAACATGATGCCCTTCTAAAGAAATTCAATATTGCTTCCTTACTGTCCTCAAAGAATTATTCTATAAAGGTCTGAAGAACACCTTTAGTGTTTTTAGGCATATTTGTTTACAGTTTAGTAATGTCTTACCAGGCTTAAATTATGACCTCAGAGCATCTGAATCTAGGAGATCCTAAGTCTACATAACAAATTGAAAAAATAATATCAACTCAACAAAACATTTATTTGTTGATTACATTAGCACCAGGCTTATGTGCTGACATGATGTAGGCCCAGAAGGAAACCCCCCCCCCAAAAAAAAAAAACCCAGCAGATTTCTATCCCCAATTACCTCTTGGGCTTTTAAATATAAACAAACAAACAAGGCCCCACACATCCCATTTTGGATTTAAGAAAAACAGAGTCATCTTTCTGTGCCAGTAACCATGCCAAATTGTGTGTCAGCCAATAATATCTGTGCAGCTCACTGTGCACTGACAGAGCCACGCATTGTGAAGAGGAATTTTTTGGAGAGGCTACATTTCAGTTCATTAAAATATCCTGTGAAAACATGCTGCAGGGATAGACAATGTCTTAGTTTTAAATGTCTATTCTTTCAGAAGAAACATCATTCAATTATGGTGGCGGGCAGAATAATACATGAAAACAACCATACAAAACCTACCACAAATCCACTTTAAAGCAAAAGCATTTCTAGTGTCTCACAAGTAGCTGGGTTATATTACAGCATAAGAGAAAGCCTGACTAGCAGGTATAATTAAAGGGTGAATCACAGAAGCCATGAGTAACCCTGAATGTACCTATAGGAAAAGAGTTCATTAAGATATGCTAGGTTGGAGATTCCTGAGTGAACAGTAGGAGAAAGTATACTAATTCCATGTAAATATAGTGATGGACCTGCGATGAAATGCAAAGTGTAATTGGCATGGCTATATGAGGCACATGGAGCAAAGAATGTTCTGCCTTGCGTTATAAAGACACTCATTTTTTTTGAGCTTCTTAAGGATAGATAGTATGTTTTGCTTTACATATCTTTCTATAATCACTTTTGCACGCTACTGGTATATATGGTAAGCATAAAACATGCAGTTACATACATGCGTGGGTAAACAGTCACCTAGATCTTAGAATCTACACAGTATCTGTCCTGGCATGTATGACTTTTAAAGGAAAATGAAAACTGACAGTGTATTAAATGTTGCTTATAAAAACTGTCAATGCATTTTTTAAAAAATTAATCATGGAACTCAGATTTAATGAAAAACAAGAGAGAAAGCTTTATTTTTTTATTCAGCTTCTGTATCTGGGCAATTGGCATGGGATTTAGTTCTCTGGAGTAGCAACATAGCAAAAGTTGAAAGGGAGCAATTTGTTTAGCCTGACTATATTTCCCCACCCTCCCTATCTTTGTGGCTGGTGATGAATAGATGCAAAGTCCCCTTAGCTGAAAAGCAGCTCTGCTGGATTTTAGGTCATATCATTAACTGATAAACAGCATTATTCCCCCTCTCTCAATCTAATTTTATAGACCAACATAAGTCAGATACTTGGAGTTAAAGTGATTCTAATTATGTCACTGACGATTTGCCACTCTGCCAATATGTTAAGGAATAATCATGTAAATAAAGAGCCCTGGTGTCTAGTGCTTAAGTGTTAGGTTGCTAATAAAAAAGCTGACAGTTCAAATCCATCAACCACTTCTTAGTAGAAAAATGGACAGTCGCCCACGTAGGAGAGTTGTGATTGGTTGAACTGACTAGACAACAGTGAGTAATGATGTAAATAAGGTTGGAAGGTTTTAAAGTCCAATATCTGGCCCAGAAGAATTCACATCAAGCAATCAAATATACTATTAAAATCATCTTACCTCTGTTAGTTCAAGATATATGTGCTGTTTTTAGTGTTCTCTCTCTTCCTCCCCTCACCCCTTTTTTAGGATTTGAAACTAAAATCTTAACAATCCCTAAAACTTAACTGGGAAAAATGTAAAGAACTTTAATAGCATTTTTCCCATGCCTTGTTGAATAGAGCTTTTTAACAGATGGCTCAAACGGACAAAGCAATGAAAACATAGAAATTAAAAACAGATCCTTAAGAAAAATAACTGAGTTCTCAGAAATCCTATAGATGGTGGCAGGGCAGATGTAAAGCAGCAGTTTTCATTTTCCGTCATTGTTTCTAGAGAACAGACGTTTATTTATGAAGTGAACTTTTCTACCAGGGAAGGGGTAATCTTTTGGTCAGCCTTTTAGAAGGCTTCAAAAATTTAGAAATCTGCATGTCTGTAGGTTATTTCCCTCCTGGGATTTACCAAAGGTGCTAGTATTTGTGATTCTAATAGGTATTCTTCTAGAAGAACCTAAGACTCAGTTACATATTTGGGGAATGCAGATGACCTTCCCACCCTCCCAGCAACTTGGAAAACAGAAAGAAACAAAGCAATTATGAACAGCGCTTTAAAAAAAAAAAAAAAAGAAATCAACGAAGGTTGACACAAGGGATGGGAAAAGAGAGAGGAAAACCTTTTCCACCAGGAATTCATGTACGTTTAGCAGAGAAATGTAAAGCAAAAATCTAATGTTGCAAATTAGGATCTTCCTCCCAGGCTTGGAAGTGGTATACCAAACTTTAGAGAAAGTTGATGTTGGTTTCTCTGTCAGAAAATCTCTAGGGAGTGGGGGTTAACGTGGTGGGTTTGGGGGTGGTGGTGTTGAGATTAACTCTGAGGACCCCCAAGTCTATGGGAGTCAGGGTTCGCAGGAGGGCACATACTTAAGTTTAGGAGGAGGGCAGGAGCGCGACGCGCAGAAGCCCAGCGTCAGCGCTGGGAGCCCGGGAGCAAAGTGCCTGCCGGTGGGTGGGGGCAGGAGGGTAACCGGGCGAAGGGGCGGGGTGGCGCGGGGTGGAAGGCGGCGGCGGGGAGGAGGGTCTCGGAGCCTGGCCCGCATCGCGAGCGCGCTGGGCCTGCGTCCGCGCAGGGGGAGGGTTTCCCCGCCGGCCCGGCCCGAGTCGCCGTGGGCGCTGGTGGCTCACAGCGCCGACGACTGTCAAGAGAGTCGCGGAGCAGAGCTGCCGGAAGTGTCTGCGCGCCGCCAGAGAAACTTTTCCTGCTCCGGCCGCGGCCCGGAGCTCTGCCGCCGCCGCGCCAGGAGCGACGATGCGCCCTGACGACACGGACCTGAGCAGACCCGCACCTCGGCCACCCGCCTGCATTCGCACCGCTTCGAGCCAGGAAGCCTGAGCTCGCCGGCGTTGGCGCGCGGGGCCGCGTCCTCTGCGCTTTCGCCTCGCGCCGCGCTGCGTCCCCCGCGCGCGCGCGTCCCCAGCGCGGACGCCCGTCGCCCTCGCCTTGATCGCCGGCCTCGACGCGTCCCCGGCCTCGCTGGCAGCGCCGGCACCATGGGGCTGCCCACGCTGGAGTTCAGCGATTCCTTCTTGGATAGCCCAGATTTCAGAGAGCGTCTGCAGTGTCACGAGATTGAGCTGGAGCGAACCAACAAGTTCATCAAAGAGCTCATCAAAGACGGCTCTCTGCTTATTGGGGCGCTGAGGAGTAAGTCCGGCTGGGGGGCCGCGCGGGCCGCGGGGTCCGGAGAATCCCTGCGGGGTGCAGGTCCGAGGGGTGGGACTCTGGAGCTTCTTTTGTTTGAATGGGTTTGGGGACAAAAGCCGAAGAGCTCCCCTGCTGGTGGCCAGCAAAGTTTGTTCTTAGGTGTTTGCGTATTTGCCCTGTTTCCCGATCTACAGAGAAAGTAAAGTTCTCCCCGTGCGCATTGGGTTATAACCTAGGGAAACTCATTCAAACTTACTATCTTGAATAGTGCTTCTGGAAATGTGTTGAGAATTCTTGCTCGTTTGGTAAATTCTTTACTTAGTACATAAAAATGGCTTTCAGGGAAGATGAGAAATACCTTTCAGTGGAGTTTGTCTTAGAGTGAAATGAGACAAATTTATTTTAGAAAAAAAAATATCTCATTTTGTAGGTTTATGAATGACTTTTCATTTGCTGCAGTCATTGAGCTGGCTACTTTTTCGGATAAAGGCACCTTTGCAGTTTTGCTATTCAGTAAATAACTGAATAGCATGGAGCCAATAGAAGTTTTCTCTCTGTCCACGTTTTCTGGGTATCTCCATCTGTGACTTGCATTGTATGTCTGGTGTTGGTACAGCCACTGGGATGGGGATTCAGTAATTTAAGGCAAGTCAGAATTTCTCATGCTCTCATGCTACATTGAACCCAAAGACTACCCTTAAAGAACTCTCCCACCTCCTTCCTCCAAACACTTCCTCCCTGTAGGCTCTCAGTATCATATCATCTGTTTTGATTACCTACTTGTAAAAGAATATTTGAAAGTCCTGGTTTCAAATACCCTTTTAGAATTGGGTGACTAAATGATAAGGTGTAACTTGTTACTTGCACCAGGAAGTATTTGCATGTGTTTTAATTGAGGCTGCTGACCCCTTTGGCCCCTGGTCCGAGGTCAGTGATAGCAGTGAAGGAGCCCCTCGTGGCACAGTGTTTAAAGAGCTCTGCTGCTAAAGGAAAGGTGGATGATTGGAACACTCCAGCCGTGCAGCCCCCATTCTGATTAGGCGATGGCTGCTGTGGATGGTCTTGTGCCTGAGTCACCTAGATTTTTAATGTACTGCCCAAGGGCTGAAGACGGTGCAGTGTTTTCAGAGCCAGAAATCTTGACTCTTTGCCCATACCACAGCAGTCTTGACTCTTAGTCCATTCGATAGCCTCATTCCCTAGATCTGGTAGTGACTACTTGGTTCTCTCTCTTGCAAGGTTCATGGTGTCCCAGTGCCGCTTTTTTGTTTCTTTTAATCTCCTTTCTAAATGTAAGGGAACTCAGACTGGCTTTGTGAGTAAAGGATTGTGCTGCCAACCAAAAGGCACATGGTTCAAAGCCACCAGTTGCTATGGGGCGAGGGATATGTAATCTCTTCCTGTGTGGTTTATAGCCTCTTATACACTTCAAGGCAGTTCTTCCATGTCACAGTCTACCAGGTGGTGTTGAAATTGGACAGCTGAGTAAGTGAGAGGCCTTGGGTGATTGAATAATTCCCAAGAACTATATAAGGATACCTTTGTACATATCAAGGGCAAAGTAAATTACTTGATTTGCTTATTGATTTACACGCACAATCTAGCCTGACACTTAATGAATAGTTATAATAATAAATATTATTTATATCTCATATCTGTCCTTTGGTATTTCCAATTTAAGTTTGACTCTTATCATGTTCTGTCAGTCGCCTGTGTACAACAGCTCTGAACCCTGCCCTGTCCTGAGCCAGTATCACTGACTCTGACACACCCAATCGCATTGTTCCAGTTATCCTGTCATTCCATCTCATCCAGGGTCTTTGTCTGCTGTGCTGTCTGAGTATGATGTCCTTGTCCTAGGATTGGTCCCTCTTGGCCATGTGTCCAAAATATATGAGACAGAGTTTCAAAATCCTTGCCTCCGAGGAAGAAACTTGATTTCACCCTCTCCAAGACAGACCTGTTTGTTCTCCTGGCTCTCCATGGTATGTATGGTCAGTCATCTTTTCTTGCACCACAATTTGAAGGCATTGATTCTTCTTCTTTCATTGTTCAGCTCTCTGCTGCATGGTACGCAATTGTGAAGACCATGTTCTGGATCAGGTGCACCTTAATCTCTAGACTGACGTCATTGCTCCTCAGTACTCTGGAGAGATCCTTGACAGCAGATTTTTCTCATGCAATTCGTCTTTTGATTTCCTGGCTGCTGGTGCCAAGAGTGTTGATTATGGAGCTGAGCAAGCTAAAATTGTTAACAACTCAATCTCTTATCTATCCATGAAGCTGCCAGTTGGCTCAGTGGTGAAATTTTTGTCTTCTTGATGTTTTGCTTCAATCCATATTGAAGACTACAGTCTTTGACTCTGTGCAGCAAACGCTTCAGATCCTGCTCAGTTCTGGCTAGCAATGTTGTATCATTTGCATAGCACAGGTTACTGATGAGTCTTCCTCTAATCCTGATGCTACATTCCTTTTATAAAGTTCAGCTTCTTGAATGATCTATTGCGCATATATTTTGAAAAGGTATGGAGACAAGATGCATCCCTGATACAATCCTTTCCTGATTTTGAACCATGCAGTGTTTCCTTGCTCTGTTCAGATGATTGCCTCCTGCTCTAAGAATAGCTTTTGCTTGAGTGCAATCAAGTGTTCTGGGATTCCTATTCTTCTCAAGGTTAGCCACAAATTGTTGTGATCCACACAGTCACATGTCTTGGCATAGTCAATGAAACACAGATAGACGTTCCTCTGGTATTCTTTGCTGTAAGCTAAGATCCATCTAACATTGGCAATAATATCTCTAGTTCCCATGTCATCTTCTAAATCCAGCTTGTATTTCTGGTAGTTCTCTGTTAATGTACTGTTCCAGATGTTTTTGGATATTGTTCAGCAAGATTTTGCTTGCAAGTGACATTATTAGTAATGGTCGATAATTTCCACACTCTGTCAGATAATCTTTTGTGGGAATAGGAATAAATATGGACCTCTTCCACTCAGTTGGCCAGGTAGGTGTCCTCGAAATTTCTTGGCACAACCTGGTGGACATGTCCAGGACAGCATCTGTTTGTTAAAATATGTTAGTTGGTATGCTGTTCATTCCCGGGGCCTTGTTTTTTGCCAGTTCCTTCAGAGGAGCTTGAATGTTGTTTTATGAAAATCTTCTATGTTCTTAGGTGTGGACAAATCAGCTCTGACTCATCTTTCTCATGACTGTTTAGTGGGAATCGACTAATAGCTGACCCTCCAGTGGTTTTCTGAAACTAAATCCCATTAGCAGCAACTCTGTTTTTTTCCTTTATTTAGCTGGTAGAGTCAAACCACTTGCCTTTGGGTTGACACCACAATTTCTTATCCACCAGGCAGCCAATCTTGATTCTGTCCCAGGCTCCTCATCTCTGTTGTTTTTAAGGCTGCTGCTCTAGTCACTTTATCTACCCATGTCATTGAGGATATTCCTCACTCTCATTATTGTTGTTGTTGAGTACCATCGAGCTGGAACTGACCCATAGTGGACCCTCCAGAGGGTTTTCAGATGCAATTGAATCACACAGGAGGAGATTGACAATCTTTCTCCCTTGGAGCAGCTAGTGGAGAGCAGCTGGTAGATTCAAACAGTGTGACTTTGGGTTGGCATCACAGCTTCTTACCACTAGGCCACCAGAGCTCCCTTAATAGCTATGATTACGAGGCTATGCTAAAATTATCAGCTTGGAATGAGTAAAATAGTAACGCTCTTTTGCCCAGAGACTCTTTCCCCTCCCTCTTGTTGTGTACTGTCAAGTTGGATCCGACTGGCACAGGAGGAGATTGTCCTCCCTTCTCCAGCAGAGCATCTGGTGGAAGTGAGCCATGCACCTTCAGGATTGCAGTGCAGCTTCTTGCCACTAGGCCACCAGAGCTTCTTGCCCAGAGACTCCTAAGAGTTATGAGCAAATTGTCACTTTCCTTGTCCTCAGAAATATTCTTGGTTGTGAATATAATAGCTTGTTTGTAGAATACAAAAAATAATATTTTGTAAAAATTTGTCCCTTTTTAAAAATTTTTTTTCCTCTCTTTTAAAAAGTTGGAAATTCAGAGATTCATTGCCAAGGAGTTGGTACGAAGTTATAGTTACTCTACATTGGGTTTCCATGGCTATAAGTCTTAAAAGGGCTATAAATGTTAACAAGAGGAGACACCCATCTTTCTCCCTTAAAACTAATAGGGAATTCGAACTGGTGATGACACACCTCCTTTGGGTTAGCACTACACTTCCAGAGCTCATAGCTTTGATAAATACCCTGAATTACATACTAGTAATTTTACCTACTTGGGTATGATTTTTTTTTCCTAATTTCTGTAGGTAGTAATCCCTTTGTTTTTGTGCAGACTTTATGTTTTGGGCTTACCCACCCCCCCCCCCCCCATTCATGTAAACTATGTTTTATACAATCTTTCAGTTCCCTTGTTTCATAAATCTAGACTTGCACAAACCGATGCTTCCCATTTTTACAGGTATCCTTTTCCATTTGTAAGCGAAACGATCTTAAAAGAATAAATTTATTTTTTTTTAAGAATAAATGTTTTAAAGATACGGGACTGTTTCATGAATTTAGTCTTATCTACTTAAATAGCAGTCTGCTATCTTTTCTGCTTCTTTGGTTTGTGGTGAGAGTATATCATTGTAACTAACATTTGATAATTGCTACTTTCAGTCTGGAAGGAAAAATTTTCCCCCCTATTAAAATAATTCTCATCTTTTGCAAAATGAAAACAATTTCATGGCAGAGAAACTTTGAAGTCACAAGAGATATTGTCTTCCCCCCTACTTTCCTCATCTAACACCGTCTGGCTCTGAGCTGCTCTCAGGGGATGCTGGCTGCTGATTGTGAGCTGGGAGAAGAGTGCATCAACCTGGTCTCTGGCTCATTTAGGGAGCCTCCTTCCTCCTCCCTCTTTGTTCTCCCTGCCTGCAGATGCCTGTTCCTTCCTAACCTGCCTTTCTGTTTACTATACCAGCTACATGGAAGCTTTGGTGTCATAGAGGTAAGGAGCTGCGCTGTCAACCCAAAGGCAGGCAGCTTGAATCCACAGCAGTAAGGTGCTTTCTCCTCCAATACGATTTACAACCTTAGAAAACCCACTGAAGGGTCAGTAATGAGTCAGTTCTCATGGAATGGTTACATAACAACTAACATACTAGCTCTTTCAGCAGGCACAAGACTGTGGTCATGAGTCAGAATCAATTTAAGGCCTATAGTGTCCATCTGGATCCCTGGTTGTGCAAAAGGTTAAGTGAACTGTAAACTGAAAGGTTGAAGATCTGAAACCACCCAGAAGTACCACAAAAGAAAGAACTGGCAATCTCTTGGGAACAAACAAACAAGCCCAAAACCCAACAGCCTTTGGAAACTCAATAATGGAGCACCGTTCTGCTGATCATAGGGTGGAACATGAATCAGAAAGACTGGAGCCAGGGAAGTTAGAAGTGAGACACAGGAGGAGATCTGCACACCAGTGTTCATAGCAGCATTAATCATCATCACAAAAAAATAGAAGCAGCCCGGATTTCCAACCACAACTGAATGAATTGAGAAATTGTGGTACATTGACACGTTAGAATACTATGCAGCATTCACAATTAATGATTTAAAAAATACTACATAACCTGGGAGAGACTGGAGGGCATTATGCTGAGTGAACTAACTCAGTCTCATAAGGATACATACTGTATAAGACCATTATTCTAAAAATAGAAGGATAACTATTAAAATATGTATAGGGACCCAAGGAGGGAAGGGATAGGAACAGAGGGGTGAGGATGGGCACTGGTGAAACCAGAGGGTTGCACAGTGTGGTGGGTGGAGGGAGGAGGTGAAGGAAATGGGAAGGATCTGGTGAGGACTTGAAAAGACAGGGTATTGATGGGCATGGCCCAATGGTGATAAATTTTATAAAACGTAATGTGTGGGAATGATTGTATGAAATACAATGTGAATGAACAATAGTGTGAAACAGTGTATACAAACTTTATAAGCAAACCAATATATGATAGGTTTTTTTTTTTTTAAAAAAAAAAAGATTGAATGGGCAACTGATTTATCTTCTATTCATTATTTTTTTTTTCTTTTTAAAGCACTCTGCTTGGAGCTCTAGTGGCCTAGTGGCAAGAAGCTGCACTCCAATTCCAGAGGTGCATGGTTCGAATCCATCAGGTGCTTTGCTGGAGAAGGAGGGTCAATCTCCTCTTGTACCAGTCAGATCTGATTTGATGGTACACACACACAAAATTTAAAAAAAGAAAAAAAGCACTCTGCTCATGTTTTTTTTTTTAAGTTTTTATTTATTTATTTTATGTGTGTACCATCAAATTGGATCTGACTGGTACAGGAGGCAATTGTTCCTCCCTCTTCAGAAGAGCATCTGGTGGACTTGAACCGCGTACCTCTGGGATTGCAGTGCAGTTTCCTGCCACTAGGCCACCAGAGCTCGCCACTGCTCATGGTTTTGTTATTAATTAATTCCTTAGTATTGCCTTTCATAACACATAGCATGAAAATTTGCAAGTACTTCTCTGCATCATGCTTTTTCTGTAAGAAGGAGAAAAATAAACCTTATCTCTTTGGGTTGGTCTGAGTGGTAAACTTCTACTGTGAAGTGATTATTATGTGGAATTCATCATTTTGCTTTTGTGTATTCTGAGTATCCATATGGTAGTTTTGTTTGTGTTTATTTTAAAGATAAAGAAACCATCCTATAATGTGAATAAGTAAGTGGATGGGCTCATGTCCACACAGTATTTGTGAATATTTGCTAAACCTAGAAGCAGATTTCCTGAATGAGGTTTGACTTCTTGTTGGTCTATACCAGTAGCTTTGGTGGCTTTAGGTAAAAGCTTTTAACTGTAAACCCACAGGTTTGATCCCGCCCCCAACTTCATTTTGTGATAATTTTGTTATTGTTAGGTGACACCGAATTGGTGTCCAACACATAGCCACCCTCTGTTAAACAGAATGAAACCCTGCCTGGTCATGCACCATCCTAGTGGATGTCCTGTGCTGGGCAGGCTGGTGCTGGTTTGAGGGAAGTCTGTTTCATTTACTGTTGTGGCCTGTGTATGTCAATGCCTAGAATGACATAATTTATGGAGTTAGCTTGAGCAGTCTGAGGCTGCATTCATGCTAGTTGAGGTGTTGATTGCTAATGACCTTCATGATTTGGACACTGATTCAGTCAACTTTAATTATTTTAGACTGAAAGTTTAATTTTATTTTTTTCCTTACCAGAACAGTTAACTCTCACTGTTATGTAAAGATTTAAGCATTTTTTCTCTTTAGTGTAATGATTTTGAAATTTTCTTTATGGCCTACCTAGTGAGTTCAATGACTTTATTGTCTCAAACATCTGTGGAGCATCCAGTTACTTCTGGGATTATTTCTTCATCTTGAGAGAGACCATGTAGATATCTAGTGAGCAAATTTTTGATACTGAAGAATTGAGCTTTAGGTGAAACTGAGGGTCATTCTATGAACTTTGTTCCTTTAACAGCTTCTTGTTGTTAATTCAGTAACTCATTGCTGATATGACCTCAGATTTGTTCCACCTTATTTTGATCCTATGTAGAAAACAATGAAACAGTGTAAAAAAAAAATAAAGTATTGCATCATCCTCACAATTGTTGCCATGTTTGAGCAATTTCAGTGTCAGTCCATCTCATTGAGGGTCTTTCTCTTTTTTACTAACCCTCTCTGTTTTACCAAACATATGTCCTTATTTGGGGCTAGTCCCTTCTGGGAATATTCTCAGGGTACCCAAAACATTCCGAGATTCTAAGGAGCATTATGATTACACTTCTTTGTAGATGGTTAATGTCTTTTCTTGCAGTCAATAGTATATTCAGTATTCAAGCACAGTGATTCAAATATGTCATTCTTCTTTAGTCTTTCTTCTTCATTGTCCATCTTTTCACTTGCATATAAGGTCACTCAAAATACCATGACACAATTAGTCCTCCTCGTGACGCGTTTGATTTTTAACGCCTTGAAGTGCCTCTTGCAGTCTACTTGCCCCAATACATGGCTGTTAATTGTAGATGCTAGTAAAATGAAGCTTCAGTCTTCTCCATTTATCGTGGTGGTGTTTATTGGTCCAGTTTTGAGGATTTTTGTGTTTTTATGCTGCAGCTTAATTCTTACTGAAATCTGCAGTCTTTGACTTTGATCAGCAAGTACTTCAGGCCCTCTCCACTTTCAGCAGGCAAGGTTGTGGTAGCTTCATATTGTAGGTTGTTCATGAGTCTTATTCCACTTCTGATATTTCCTTCTCCTTGGGTCTGTCTTCTCTTATTATTTGCTCATCATGCAGATTAATGATGTAGTGAAGGGTTGCAATCTTGACAAACTCTTTTCCAAATTTTAATCTGAATAGTGTTCCCTAGTTCTGTTTGAACAGTTGCTTCTCTGATCTATGTGTCGATTTTCCCATGAGCACAATTATGTGTTCTGGAATCCCCATTCTTAACAATGATACTTAAACAGGTACCAGTCTTACCCTTTTGCATTGTAAATTTAATGGGTACTAGAAATTATGAGGATGGCACAGGATAGGGCAAGGTTTCAGTCAGCTCTTCATAGGGTCTTCCTGAGTCATACTCAGCTCAATGGCACCTGAAAACAACAACAGTCTTAGCACTTAATCACTTGTTATGCATCTGATAATGGGATAATGAATAAGGATGACAGAAGAAGCATCGATGACTTTTATTAATGATACTAGAGAAGAGTACTGAATATGACATGGACTATTAAAAGAATAAACACGTATGGCTTGGAGAAAGTGCAACCAGAGTAATCCTTAGAGACAAGGAGAGTGAAACTTTGTCTCACATACTCTGACCTGTTAGTTAGGTGGAGCCATTCCATGGAAAAGGACATCATACTCAGAAAGGTCAGTGAAAGAGAGGAAGACCCTTAACCAGATGGATTGACACAGTGACTGGGGCAGTGAGCTCAAGTGTGTAAAAAATAATGAGATGGCACAGGATAGGGCAGGAGGGCAGGGTTCAGATCCACTGTTCATAGGGGTGCTGTGATTCATAGGATATAGAGACGGTCTTAACGGTGATCATTAGCCATAGAAGAGGAATCAGTCATAAAATTATAGTTATGAAAGCATAGAGTCTCTTTGCTTACTGATTTTCTCCTTTTTTTGTGTCACAGTCACAGTACTGAAGGAAATATTTTGGCGTGGATTTCTTTTATAGACTGTTGAATCCAAAGAACCAAGTTTCAGTGGAATGAACTTTATAAGAGTAGAGTCTACCAATGGATCAAAGATGGGCAGTTTACAGGCCCCTCATGTCCTGGGAGGGTCAGGTGGGTGATCAGAATCAGAGTTTTTCTACTTACAGAGCTGAATTGATTGGGTGGGAAGAGGATATCAACATTGTTTCCTCTGGCCTTTTAGCATCTGTGCCTTCCCTTTTTATCACTATTTACCTCTTTTCTTTTCCTTAGGAGTTGCTGTCTTTATGTGTGGTTGAGTCAGAACATATTTGTAGTTGACATGGTAGATTTTGGGAGGCTGAAAATCGAATAGGAGGAAGCTGAGGAGCAGCTCATGAATTTGAAGTGGCTGCTTTTGGATTGGAAGCACAACTCCTTACCACTAGGCCACCAGAGCCTCCTGTTGTTTTTATTAATTTTTAATTACCAGGTATTATTTTTTATTAATTATTTTTTAATTTTATATATATATATATATATATTTGTTGTTGTTAGGTGCCATCGAGTCATTTGCGTCTCATAGCAACCCTATGTACAAGAGCCATAACACCATTCTATCCTGGGCCATCCTCGCTGTCTCAAACACATTCATTCCCACCACTCCACTCACAGAATCGATCTATCTCATCGAGGGTCTTCCTCTCCTGTGCCATCCCTCCACTCTCCCAAACATGACGTCCCTCTCCAAGGACCAGTCCCTCCTTGCAACATGCCCAAAGTATGTCAGACGAAGCTTCAGAATCCTTGACTCCAGGGAACATTCTGGCTTCACCCTCTCCAGGACAAACCTGTTTGTTCTCCTAGCAGTCCATGGTATATTCAACACTCTTCTCCAGCACCACAACTCAAAGGCATCAATTCTCTTTCTGTCATCCCTATTCACTGTCCAACTCTCCGATGCCTAGCATGTAATTGCAAAGATTATAGCCTGGATCAGGTACACCTTAGTCTCCAGCCTGACGTCGTTGCACTTCAGTACTCTTGAGAGGTCCCTCACAGCTGAGTTTCCCAATTTGTCTTCTGATTTCCTGGCTGCTGTTACCAAGAATGTTGACTGTGGAACCAAGTAAACTAAAACTGTTAACTCTCTCAATCTCTTCACCATCCATACTGATGCTGCCAATTGGCCCAGTGGTGAGAATCCTTGTTTTCTTGATATTGAGCTTCAATCGATATTGAAGACTGCATTCCCTGACCTTCTGCAGCAAGCGCTTTACGTCCTCTTCAGTTTCAGTGAGCAGGGTTGTGTCATCTGCATAACGCAGGTTGTTGATGATTCTTCCACCAATCCTGATGCCACATTCCTCCTCATACAGCCCAGCGTCTCGGATGATCTGTTCTGCATACAGAGTGAAAAGGTATGGAGACAAAATACATCCCTGATGGACCCTTTTCTTGACTTTGAACCATCCAGTGGCTCCCTGCTCTGTTCTGACGACCGCCTCTTGGTCCAAGTATAGGTTTTGCATTAGCACAATCAAATGTTCTGGGATTCCCATTCTACTTAGAGTCAGCCATAGCTTGTGAGTCACACAATCAAAAGCCTTTGCATAGTCGATGAAGCACAGATAAACATTCTTCTGGTATTCTCTGCTTTCTGCCAAGATCCATCTAACATTAGCTATAATATCCCTAGTACCACAAACTCTTCTAAATCCAGCCTGAACATCTGGCAGTTCTCTGTTGAATATTATTCCAAACGTTTTTGGATAATTTTCAGCAGAATCTTGCTTGCATGTGAGATATATATATATATATAATTTTTTTAACAGCATATTCTTTCCATTTAATTTTTCCCCCATTCATTCATTGTTGCACATTTTTCTCCTTGCCCACCCTCTCCTCCAGTTCATTTTTCTCTTTTAAGAAAAAAAAATTCTTTCATTGTTATACAGAGCAGCAAACAGCAAATGCTGGCGAGGTTGTGGAGAAACTGGAACTCTTATTCACTGTTGGTGGGAGTATAAAATGATGCAGTCACAATTGATAATTACCAGGCATTATTGCAGCTAGGGTTTTTTTTTCCTTTTGTACTTCGTATTGTTAGAATACATTGTAATGTATAATTATTATTAAGCTAACCCTAAAGACTTAAAAGATTGGATTTATAAAGCTAATACTAATGAAAGTCAGTAATAATGGAAATAAGCCAACAACAACAACAAAAAAATAATGAGATACTCTATTTGCTTCAAAACTGATTTACCGTGGAACCTCTGACTACACTGGGGATTACCTTTGTTTGGTCTGCCTTGAACTTCACTTACTCATTGTTTGCTGTCCCATTCATGTTCATTGCCCTCACCTTGGAATTGACTCATAGCTGACCTTCCATTGGGTTAATGAGCCTGTAAATTGTTTGGGAGAAGTTTGCTGATCCTCCTCCTCCTCGGAGCTGTTAGATTGAAACCAGTAGAGTTGTATCGCTTTTCATTTAGCAGTATAACTCCCTATGGGCGAGACCACTAGAGTGGTCTATAATTGAGAGTTGTAGATGTTGTCAGCTACAGATGAAGAGTGAAATGTGCAGTTTTGCACCATTTCCATGATCAGTTGTAGACAGGACCCCTGTCCTCCACTGGAGAACTGGTTGACTCATTTTTCGAGGTAGAGCGCCAGATCTCTCTTAAGCATTTAGGATAGTGTTTGTCAAATATTACTTCTCTAAGTTTTAAAATACAAAAATATTCATGAATTCTAATAGATTTAGTGCTGGAGCTGGTGGCCTCGTGGCAAGAAGCTGTGTTGCAATACTGAAGGCACGCAGTTCGAGGCCACCAGGCGCTTCACAGGAGAAGGATGGGCAGTCGTCTTCTGTGTGATTAACTGCCTTGAAAAACTTGCTGGAGGGTCAGCTGTATGTTGGTTCTGACTCAGCAGTACACAACAACAACAATAGATTTACTTATTTTTTGGGATAGTTAAACATATTTAAGCTTGAAATTACAAGACTTTTATACTTATAGCATAAAAATTCATAATATTTTAAAACCAAGTCAGCTCACAAATTAACTATAAACAGCACTGTAAAACTGAAACTGTGAAACTAAAACTAAATCTATATGTTGAATAGTTAGAGAAACTAGACAGTATGAAGAATGTAACATCAGGATTGGAGGAAGATTTATTAACACCAATGATAAGCAGATGAAAACACAATGTATATGAATAATTATATGTATACCAATAAAAATGTGGAAGTAAAGTTTTTGTTTTAATTTTATTGTACTTTTTAACAAAAGTTTACCGAAAGGTTGGGTTTTCATTCACTCGTTGTACATCTTCCTCTCTTCCCCATTTTCCCCTTTCCCCTAGTCCATTTTTCAGTGCATTTCTTGTTCCAGATTGTTGTCATACATTAATGTTTAATCATACATTTCTTTGAAACGGTTCTTCCCTCATCTGTTTCAATGCAGTGTTTATTATCTTCCCACTCTTTTTCTATTCTTTCCTCACTCAACATCAATCCTATCTTGTAACAGTGGTCTTATACAGTATTTTTCCTTTTGTGACTGAGATATTTCACTCAGCATAATAGCTTCCATTTCTGCGTCTGTTTATATCCAAAGCCTACTTTGGTACTGGAGTTTTGAGAGTACTTTACACACATATCAGTTGCTGACCAGTTGACACTGACTCATGGTGACACCATGCTTATCAGAGTAGACTCATGCTCCATAGAGTTATTTTATTATATTGTAGGTGAAAATTTACACAGCAAATTGGCTTCTACACCTTTTCCACACTTGTTCCAGGACATTGGGTGCTGTCTTCTCAGTGTGTTTTTCTCTCCATTTCCACCTTGATTTCCCTTTTTCTGCCTCTTTGGTCCTTGTCCTTCGTGCCTTCTCATCTTCGTTTTGTCCAACTCTTACCTGTTTAGACTTGTACGATTGATTATTCTTAGGAGTATGTTCCTTTGGGTGGTAATCTTGAGGGTTCCTCCAGCCTCTATTAATACAGTAACTTTAAACAAAAAAAGAATTTGAGGTTTTTTGTTTTTTTTTTTTTTACTTTTGTTGTGATTTGAGTGAAAGTTTACAGAGCAAATTTGTTTTCTATCCAGAAATTCACACACGGAGATCTTTCATGGCATTACTTTAATATCCCTGCATTGTAACTGTAAGTTTCCTCCTGTCAACTTTGTTTCTCATTTCCATTTGTTGTCCTTTCCAGTGTCAGCCTTTTGAACTTTATTCCTGGGTGAATAGTGCCCTTTGGATCTTGTATGGTTGATTGCTCTAAGGGAATGATTCCTCCCTGGTGTAACCTGGTTACTCCCTGATGTGAGATTGGTCATTTTACAGGCCTATCTATTGTTCGGCTGCAAAGTGAGTCATGGGAGGGGACATGATATGTAGCAGGCTTTACAGGTGACTTAATGTATCACACCCTTAGCCTGGGTTTTCTTACGGTTTTAAGTCTTGCTCCATGTTTCTTCCCCATAGTGGGGAGCGCTGATGGCATAGTCCACGGGGACTTGCAGTGCTAACGCAAAGGCAGATTGGATCTCTGCCTCTCTGTCCATTCAAATCCACCAGCTGTTTCTGGGGAAGAAGATGGGCAGTCTTTTCCCATGCAGTTTACAATCTCCAAACACCTGATGGAGGGTAAGCGATGCATCGGTTCCAACTAGATGACTCTGTGTTTTATATCAAGGATCCTCTATTTTGATTCCTTTCCGAATGGTTAGTGGTGGTAGCCAAGCACCTTCCAGTTTTTTTGTTCTCAGGTTAGGGGAGACTGATGTTCACATGGCCCATTAGGCCTTTGGACTAACAGATTTTTTCCACTTAGGCTGAAATGTCCTTAGTGACCATTACCTCAAGATATTTGGCTGTAGCTAAGAAGTTTTCATAATTTTCTCTGTTTGCTCTACTGTATATTTGAATCTGTTCACCATATATACAGATATGCATGTAGAAATATTGTCTGAGAAACTTCTATGAATTTGTTTAATTCTACCTTTTTTTTTGTGGGGGGGCTTTAGTGGCCTAGTGGTAAGAAGTTGCACTTCCAGCTTAAACAAACATGGTTTGAGTTCACCAACTTCTCTGAAGCAGAAGGATGGGCATTCTCTTCTGGTGTAACTTACAGCCTATGAAAGCCTGCTGCAGTATGAGTCCTTTCTAATTCATAACAGCATCATCCTGGACCTTCTCTTGTACTCTTGGCCAGAGAAGTTGCTAGTGGTACCTAGACACAAGTTAGTGAATAGTTTTAGTGGCTGGTTTTTCAGGAGAGCAATGATATAATGGGAAAAGAGAGGGGAAGGTTTAAGGAATTCATATAATTTTATATAGGCTTTATAATACTTACTTGGTCACTCTTTAGTTTTTAGTGAGAAGGGAACTCTGGTGGCCTAGTGGTAAGAAGCTGCGGTGTAGTCCTGAAGGCCCATGGTGGGAATCCACCAGCTGCTTAATGGAAGGATGGGCAGTCTCCTCCTATTTGATTAACTGTCTCTGAAAACGTGCCAGGGTCAGCTGTGGGTCAGTTGTGACTTGATGGTAAATAACAATAACTGTTGTTTTAGGGTATTTGTGGCATTTAAATTTGCACCTAGGTTTTATTTAGTTTCTTGTTAGTTTTTTATGCCAGCTCTTGTTTATTCTTCAAGAGTTACTTCACTGCTGCTTATTTCAACAGAGTAATTTTCTTGTTTCATTGGGCAGCCCGATCAGAGGTATGGATGTGTAATTATCTCAGCCATTCCTTTGGTGCTTTCTTACAGTCATTAGAATTCAAGTTAAATGAGCAGAAGTAAATGCATCTTTCAAATGAACTGTAATTAATTTTAGGGACTGGTAGATTAAGGATGTGGTGCTTTATAAGGTTCTCCTTCAGAGACTTGCTACAAGTTAAAGCAGTTACATTTATGTTAATTTCTATGAGAGTCTTGACACTCATCAGAGTGGAGTTAAATTGGTCTGGCTGATTACTCCCAACTACCCCTCTTTCCATGTCCCAGTGTGAGGTTAATTGAAGCCCTTCAATAGTATCTTTATTTCCCTTCCATTTCCTTTTCCAGCAGGTGGTATTTGAGAGGCTGACTTGAGTTAGCAGGTCAGAGAATGAATTTCTGAGGGAACAGAAAAGCAGCCCTGTGTGATGGAGAAGACCTTATACACTACATCCTGTTACAGTTAGAATTCAAGGATTCTTAGAGTGCAGCGAGAGCTCAGATAATCATTAAGCTTCAAGTCAATGAAAAGCTGTTTCAACAAATAGGCCTCTCCATTATTAGGATTTTGTAGAGCCTAGTGTTAATTGTGATGCTACTTACTTAGGCACTATTTAGGTTGTAGGAAACTATGGTTGCTTACTGGTAAGGAGTTTTGTTGCCAACCCAAAGGCGTGTGATTCTAATTCGCCAGCTGCTCCATGGGAGAAAGATAACCATTCTCTTTCTTTGTGATTAACTGTCTCTGAAAACCAGCTGGAAGGTCATCTGTGACTTAGTACAAACTTGATAGTACACAACAACAACCACACATTCAGATTATATGAGGGGTTTTTTTTATGTTTTGAAGCTCCATCTCACATACTTTTGGGCATGGGGGCAGGAGGGACTGGATCTTGGAGAAGGACATCATGCTTGAAAGGGTGGAGGAACAACACAGGAAAGAAAGACCCTGGAGGAAATGAATTGATATGGTAACTGGGACAGTGGGGTTAGGT
>NW_006399806.1:10078009-10086285 GCF_000299155.1 Elephantulus edwardii | reverse complement strand
TTAGGGCTGTTGTACATAGGGTCGTTATGAGTAGCAAGCGACTCGACGGCACATAGCAACAACAACATGGCTAGGTAAGAAGGGATGTGAGAAGGAAAGTTTGTCTTGATTTCTTTGACCAGCATTTTCTTTGCTAGAGTTCTGACCATCACATGTTCAACTCTAGTCGTCAGTGCTGCATTGGCTGCATTTTCCCACCTTTTGGAAGTTGTCTGCTCACACCTCACCCCGCCCACATTGTCATGGCCCTGCTTGCTGAGCAACAGGCCACACCAGTGTTTTATTTCTGCCTGTCTTACCTTTTCCTCCAGTCTGCATCTCTGCACAGCATCTTGTAATCATTCTTTACTCCCAGTAGGTTTGACTTGATCAACCCTAAGGGCTTGGCTACCTGCTTCTTCCTGAAAAATTCATCCTCAGAAATTCCTCACACCTGCAGAGCTTGGCGCTCAGGTGCTATCTTTTGCAGCTACTATATGCTAAGTTCAGGGGTGATTTTGTTGTTTAACTTATTTTAATGTACATTAGGGGTGGGATGATAGCAGGGCAACCAATAAAAATAGAAATGTTATTATTTTTACTATTTTGCCTTTTACCTCCGTCACCGCTACCAGCAGCAGCAGCAGCCGTCATGAAAACAGTTCTGACTGATGTGGTTCCCATGGAGTCAGGGTAGAGTTGCCCTTCAAAGGATTTTCAAGTAGCTGATTTTCAAGTAGCTGATTTTTTGAAGTAGATCTCTGAGTATTTATTTTGAGACACCTCTAGGTGGATCTAGCTGCCAGTCATAATGGTAGACTTTATTCCAGTTAAAAGTTTTAGATTGTGTGCTAATAGATTCTATTCTTAATAGTATTGGGGGAAAAAAAGATGTCAAGCCAAGGAGTTACTATTCATCTTTGTGCTTTATTTGATGTGGCTGATTGAGCTGGAGATGGAGGCTGTGTTGTATTTTGTGAAGGACTGGGGGACCATCTGGGATTGTTCTCACTGTCAGGTGCTGTGGAAAAATATGCCATGTACATAAGCTTGTCACATTAATAGTACTCCCCTTATACTCTCGCTTTCCTTTGGGGACAAATGAATAGGCATGGAATGATAGCCCATCATTTGGACTCAGAAAATTCCTCTGTAGTGGAATTTCTGTGATACCTTCTCAATGTCATAATTTCCACTATTTTATGAAGGATATGCCAGATGGTATGCCTTCCTGTGTAAACATACACCAGAGCTTGTACAGACCCACCTTCAGTTCTATCTCTCATATACAGGGAAGGTGATGATTTGATTTGGAAAACTGTGGAGGGAAGTGATAAGACTCATGGAAATGAATATTCTTCATAGTGCATGTGATGCCTTCCCAAATAGGAGCTATGTAAATTTGTTTTATTTTATTATGATGAGAATTTCTCCTTCTTCACTTAGTAATGAAGAAGACCAAAGAGAAAAAAAAAAGTAAAAAAAAGGGAGCATAGGTGATGGTGGGAGAGGATAGCAAGGAGAAGTAAATGAAACTATACGTATTAAAGCAAATTGTTAGGGCTGCTGACATTAGGCCAGACTGTAAAAATGAGAGAATTTTTCCCCCACACTGATTTCTGCATTGAAGAAAGGAAGTGACCTGGAAAAACGTTTCTTAAAAGGATTTCTCATGCAGCACTCAAAGGTGAAGCTTCTCTGGTTGTTCAAATTCACCAGTGATTCTCAAGGGGAAAGGTTCTTCTCTGCCCATACAATTTATGGTCTCCCCAAATCTGCTTCTGACTTGATGACCATGAGTTTGAGGTGTGGGGTTTTTTTTTGTTGTTTTTGTTGTTGTTTTGTTTTTTTAATGCAGAACAGATGCTTTGTGAGACAATTTCACATAGAATTGCTAATAAGCATATGTGTGCCTGTGCTTACCTTGTTTACTGAGTAATAAGCCCCCGGAAGAGAAATTGATGAGATTTTTATGGTATAGCTTTAGGACTTAGGAGCATGGAATTATGGGGGCATGTGAGGGACCTCTCAAGAGTACCGAAGAGCAATGATGTCAGGCTGGAGACTAAGGTGCACCTGATCCGGGCTATAGTCTTCACAATTATGAGCTATGCATCAGAGAGTTGGACAGTGAATAGGGTTGATTGAAAGAGGATTGATGCCTTTGAGCTGAATATACCATGGACTGCTAGGAGAACAAACAGGTTTGTTCTGGAGAGGGTGAAGCCAGAGTGTTCCCTGGAGTCAAGGATTCTGAAGCTTTGTCTGACATATTTTGGGTATGTTACAAGGAGGGACTGGTCCTTGGAGAGAGACAGCATGTTTGGCAGAGCGGAGGGGCAGTGGAGAGGAAGACCTTTGGTGAGATGGATCGATTCTGTGACTGGAGTGGTGGGAATAAGTGCATTTGAGATGGCTAGGTTGGCACAGGATAGAACAGCATTTAGAGCTCTTGTACATAGGGTCGCTATGAGTCACAAGTGACTCGATGGCACACAACAACAACAACAACAACAATAATGGGAAGAACTAATTAGAGAATGAATTTAAAAGGAGATTCATTTGGTTCTGATAGGAAATGGAATTGAGCCTTTCAAATGATTGATCCAAGAAAAGTGTGATTTATTTGGTCTGAATTGTTCACAGCTTCAGTTTGCTCGGCTCCACAGTCAACACTCTTGGCACCAGCAGTCAGGAAATCAAAAAGTGTATCGCGATGGGAAAGTCTGCTGTTAGGGACCTCTCTAAAGTACTCAGGAGCAACAGTGTCTCTCTGGAGACTAAGGTGCGCCTGATACAGGCCATGGTATTTGCAATCGCTTGTTATGCATCAGAGAGTTGGACAATGACTAGGGAGGACAGAAGGAGAGTGGATGCTTTTGAGCTATGGTGCTGGGGAAGGGTACTGAATGTACCGTGGACTGCCAGGAAAACAAACAGATTTATCTTGGAGAGGATTAAACCAAGCTACTCCTTGGAGGCAAGGATTCTGGGGCTTCGTCTGACATACTTTGGACATGTTGCCAGGAGGGACGGGTCCTTGGAGAGGGACATCATGCTTGGGAGGGTTGAGGGACAACGCAGGAGGGGAAGACCCTCTATGAGATGGATTGATTCGGTGACTGGGGTAATCGGGATGGGTGTGTCAGAGGCGGTGCATTTGGTGCAGGACAGAGCAGGGTTTAGGGCTGTTGTGCATAGGGTTGCTATGAGTCGGAAACGACTCGACGGCACATAACAACAACAACAACATAACGCAAGAGGATACTGTTATCTCTCCATATCCACAGGGACTCTTCCTGCCTGTGGATGCCAAAGTGCTCAAGGTCCTTATGGACAGTAGTGTTCTATTTGCACATAACTTAGGACCATCCATCCCCCTGTGTACTTTTAATCATCTCTAGACTACTTATGAGATCCTCCATTAGGCTTCTGAGGCATAAATCTTTACAGGAGATGGTCTCATCTTTTTTCTTGAAGAAAGGCTGATGGATTTGAACTGTCTGGTGGCCTCGAGGGGAGGGAGCAACTCTATAAACTCCAAGTCATGTGGTTCAAATCTATCAGTTGCTTACGTGAGAGAAAGATGAACAGTCTCCTCCCTTGTGAGTTACTGCCTCTGAAAACCTGCTGGAGGGTCAGCCATGAGTCAATTCTGACTCAATGGTATAGAACCACAACACCTTTAGGTTAGCAGTCCAGCAACACAGCAGAGTACAACACACGTCATTACCAGGAGCCCTTATAGTGTTTGATCCCACAGCTGTTGGTTCTGACTCTTAGGGGCCTTACATTGGGTTTCTGAGGTGTAATCTTTTGAAAGAGTCTGGACATTATTATTCTGCAGATCTCAGGTGGTTTCATAACCTTTTAGTAACCAGCCTGACATGTCACGCATTATAACACTGAGTACTTAATGTCACATGGTATGAAAGAATTATTTTCTTACTTTTCTCTCTTTAGCTGATGTTGAGTTTAAGAAGCTAGGACTACTAGACTTAACAGTAACATAAACCAGTGAGGAGTGAAGTGATTCCCCTGAACCACATTTTTTTTACCTTTTCTTGGCAAATATACTGTATTGAAGGTTGCTGTGTGAACCGTGTACCATTACTTGGTGTCGTGAATGTGTGAGACAGCCGAGTAAACCTGTACTTCAGCATTGTAAGCTGACTTTTAAAAAGATGTTTTTAAACCTGAGGTTTTATAGTTTTGTAATGAAACATGGCATGGGTCATGTTTTATATTGCTAATTTGATTAGTTGCCCATTTTCCTCCATGAGGTACAGAAAGCTGTTCAGAGGGCCCCGGTGAGTCATCGTCAACAACATCCAGTAACAGCAACAGACTGAGTGAGACTAAATGTTGACTAGCCTCAGGAGGCATGATATAATCTACTGAAGTCTTGGGAGGAGCCTGGTAAGAACCCGGCACCCTAAGGCTCCATGGGCTTCCTGCTTCACTGAACACCTCTTCCTGGGAGTGTAGACGTGGAAGCTTTGCTCTGGGATCCTTCCTGGACCTCACCCATTTGCTCATTTGTGTCCTTTTTGGCTATCACAGATCTGTAGATGTTTGCTTGATATACTCATCATGACGTTTCGTGAGTGATTCCAGCAAATTATGTAACCCAGAGGGGCAGTGAGAGTCAGCAGGGGCTGCTATCTGTCTGTTTGACAGTGTGGAGGCCCTTGTCCTTTCAACCTTTCAGCTTTGACCTAGATCTGGAGCCTCAGTCAGAGGAGGACTGCATGGACTCCTGGTCTGAAGGATGGTGTTCATTTAACTTGTAACCTCTAACCTTCAATTGATTAAGGTTGGGGAGTGAGTGCCAGTGTCAATGAGGATGGAGAAATTGGAAAGTGAGGGTTGGCTCAGTCGCATTTTGGACTTTGGATTCTTGTTGACATACACTGTTGGCAGTGGTGAGATTTGTTTATTTGCTCCTTTTTGTTCCCTCCTAATGTAGCTCCATGATGGGTGGGACCAAATCTTTGGGACAGTGGAAGTGGACATAAAGTAATTTTAAAATAAGTTTTCATTAAGTAATTGAGTGTATTTGTGGGAATATCTGTGTATAGTAGTATTTGGAGTTGCAGAAATCTGCAACCTGTCATTAAACGTTGTGAAAATGGTGTGGTGTTGGCCTGTGAAGGCCTTTAACTTCACAAGGAGGAATGAGGATTATTATCTGCATTAACAGCCTACGGCTGATTCCCGTGAAGTGAGGTCACACATGTCTCCGCCCTCAAACCTTTTTACCAGTATAGCATTCTCTACTTCTCTGCAGGTTCGGGCAATTACACAACATTCAGACAGTTTTCTCAGTTAAGGAGTTTATTAGAGAATGAACAGGTTACAATTCTGGTTCTGGAGGACTGAGAATACCTGCCTTTGGTTAGTACAGCTCCTTCTCAGCTAGACCTGATGCACATCTCTCTCTGCGCCTAGCCTCTTGGCCTAGCTTCTACCTTGCTCCCAGAAAATGTTTGGGCTGAAGGCTCTGCTGCTGCTATTTTTCAACCTGTACTAACTGACTCATAGATGACGTTGCAGTGGATTTTCAGAAGCTTTGACTTGCACAGGAGGAGAGTGTCCATCTTTTTCTTGCAGTCCAGCTGCAGGAGGCAAACTGCCTGCCTCTGAGTTGGAAGCTGAGCCCCTTGTCCACCAGACCCACTGAAGTTCCCTTTCTGTTTATAGAGTTAGAGTTTTATCTCTCTATCTCTGTGGGTAAAATGGTTTTCAGCACAGGGATATAGGTCCAAATGTGCTCTGCTTCTGCCTCTGCTTCTTCATGATCTTATGTTCTCCCTTCCCTTTCTGCCTCTTGGGTGGCTCATTTTAAGTCTAATGAGATGATGAAACTGACCAATCCTTTTGTTAGGGTTCCAAATACCTTATTTCCCAGGTTCTACCCCTGCAAAGTTGTCATGCACCTTATTTGCATTTTTAACAATCTCTCTTCAGTTCTTTCAGTGATCCTCAAACACTTCATTTGCATAGTCTCACCTAGTCATTTGATGAGAGTTAATAAGACTGTAGTTAGAAAGACTAACTAGGCTAAGTGATACTGTACTACAACATCTAATGCTGGAACTAATTCTGAAACTCTGTATGTGAGGATTAATACAATTGTGAAAAAGCTGGTCACACTTTCTAGACTTAATTGCAGATACATTGATTGTTGTTGTAATGTGCTGTCTAGTTGAGTATGGTGGCCTAGTGGTAAGCACCTGCGCTACAAACCTGAAGGCTTGTGATTCAAATCCGCCAGCTGCTCCACGGGAGCTGCTCCTCCTGTGTGATTATTGCCTCTGAAAATCCATTGGAGGGTCAGCTAGGGTTTGGTTCCAACTCGATGGTACACAACAACAATTGAGTACTACTGATAGCAACGTTATGAACAACTTATCTGAGCTATGTCCTATCCTGAGCCATCCTCATCATCTCCGATATACTTGAGCCCATTGCTGCAGTCACTGTCGGTCCATCTCACTGAGGGTCTTCCTCTCCTTTGGTGGTCCTTCACCTTTCCAAGTATGATGTTTCTTTCCAAGGAACAGCCTTTCCTAACAACATGCCCAGAGTATGTGAGATAAAACTTCTCCATCCTTGACTCAAAGGGGCATTTTGACTACACTTTCTCCAAGACATATATGTGCATTCTTTTTGCAGTCCATAGATATTCAGTACTTTTCTCCATTGTTACAAGTCAAAGGCATCAGTTCTCTTTTTGTCATCCTTATTTATTGTCCAGCTCTCAAGTACACAGCAGGTGATTGGAAAGACGATGATTTGAGTCAGGCATACCTTAGTCTTTAAATGGACACCATTGCTCTTTAGGACCTTGGAGACTTCCTTAACAGCCAACTTTCTCAGTGCTGTACATCTCTTGATTGCCTGATTATGGTAGTAAGGGCATTGATTGTGCATCCACATGAGATGAAATTGTTGACAATTTCTTCATCTGTAATAGAGAAAATGTTGCCAGTTGACCCAATGGTGAGGATTTTTGTTTTCTTGGTTTTGTGATGTAGTCCATATTTATGGAGATTCTCTGGTGGCCTAGTGGTAAGGATCTGTGCTGCAATCTCAAAGGCATGCATTTCAATGCATTTCAAATCTATCAGCTCTGTGGGAGAAGAATGAGCAGTCTCCTCCCATGCAATTTATTGCCTCAGAAAACCCACAAGAGAGTCAGTTAGTTATGGGTTAGTTCTGACTCAGTGGTACTACAACAACTACAGTAATTAACATCATAAAACAAATATTGCATTTGTGAGTTCTAGTGACCTGGTATCTAGAAGATGCACGGCAGTCTCCAAGGCACACAGTTCAAGGCCCCAAGCTGCTCCATAGGAGAAGTATGGACAGTCTCCTCCTGTGCGATTAACTGCCTCTGAAAATCCACTGGAGTTTTGTGAGCTGTGGGTGAGTTCTGAGTCCGTGGTACACAACAACAGCTGTCCCCTATGCCTGTAGTCCTTAATCTTCTGCAGCAAATACGTTCAAGTCCTCCTTGCTTTCAACAAGTAAGGTTATGTCAACTGCAAAATATAAGTTATTGTAGAGTCTTTGTCCATTCCTGATGCCACATTCTTCTTCATAAAGTCTAGCTTCTCCAGTTTTTTCAGCATACAGATGAAATAGGTATGGAGAAAGGATTCAGCCTGATGCAAACCTTTCTTGATTTTAAACCGTGCAGTGTTCTTTTGCTGTGTTCAGCCAAATGTTTTCTTAAAAGCATAATTAAGGGTTCTGGAATTCTCATTTCTTGTCAGTTTTTTAGCCGTAATTTGTTATGATCCGCAGTCAAGTGCCTTTGCATGATAAGTAATTCTTACGGTATTCTCTGCTTTGTGTCAAGATCCATCTGACATCAGTGGTAATATCCCTTCTACCAGGGCCTCTTCTAAATACAGTTTGAACTTCTGGCAGTTCTCTGTCTATATACTATTCTAGCCATTTTTAGATGCTCTTCAGCAATTTGTAGCTTGCATGTGATATTAATGATATAGTATGTTAATTTACACAGGATAATTTAAAAGAGTTAATGTTCATATTATTGAGATTGATTTAAAAGGCTATTCATATTATTGATATTTATTTAACAGAATTAGTTTTGTCTCCAGTAGTGAGAACTGCATGTAATATAACTGGGAAATATATAAAATTGTATAAAATACTGGAATTTTGTTTCCTGTTTTTAACAGCCCTATGTATATTTTTTTAGATTAGTTTGCTTGGCTCTGTAGTCAACAGTCTTGGCACCAGCAGCCAGGAAATTAAAAGGC
>NW_006399806.1:10063643-10076465 GCF_000299155.1 Elephantulus edwardii | reverse complement strand
TTAATATATTTAAATTTTTACTTACTTTATTCACAAAACTGTGTTTACCACTATCTAATTTCAGATTTTTTTAACCTTCCTCAAAAGAAACCCTGTATTTATTGATAGTCACTCTATCGGCTCTATTCCCCCACCCCTGGTCACCACTAATCTGTTTTCTTTCTCTATGAATTTGCCTCTTCTGAGCATTTCATAAGGAGTCTTGTCAATACTGTGGTTAAAGCTCCTATCTAGAAACCAAACATTGGTGGTTTCTACTTATTATCTGCTCTGTGGGAGAGGTATGTGGCAAGTCTATTTCTATTAAGATTTATAGCCTTGGAAACTCTATATATAGGATAGTATTTTACTCTGTCACATAGTGCTACTATGAGTTGGAATATACTTGATAAAGTTTAAAATAAACCTGATAAAGTTGTTAGCATAGTGTTTTTGTTAGTTTATAGAAATTGATGTTGTTGTTGTTTTGTGCCATCAAGTCAACTCAATGTATAATAGCTCTGAACTCTACCCTATCCTGAGCCAGCCATACCTACATCCATTACCCCATTTAGTATGACAATCCGTCACATCCAGGGTCTCCCTCTCCTGCACTGTCCTCCATTCTTCCAAGCATGATGTCCTTTTCTGAGGATTGGTCCCTCTTGGCAACATGCCGAAAGTATGTTGAAACAGATTCAAAATCCTTGACTTCTAGGTGTAACTCCTAGGGAACCCTGGTGGCAAGAAGCTATGCTGCAATCCCAAAGACACGCAGTTCAAGGCTACCAGCTGCTCTGCAGAAGAAGGATGGACATTCTTCTCCTGTGTGATTAATTGTTTCTGAAAACCCACTGGAGAGTCAGTTATGGGTTGGTTCTGACTTTATGGTATATAAGAACTACAACAACAACAAAGGTACAACTTCTTTTCATCCTTTTCAGGAGAGACCTGGAGGTTTGGTCTTTTGTCAGTCCATGGTCTGTCTATTCAGTAGTCTTATCCACAGCTCAAAGGCATCAATTCTTCTTCTGTCACCCATAGCCATTGTCCAGCTTTCTGTTGTATAGCAAGTAATTGCAAAGACTGTGGCCTGGAACAGGCGTACCTTAGTCTCTAGACTGGCATCGTTACTCTTTGCACTCTGGAGAGGTTCCTGCCTGCAGACTTTCCCAGTGCAATTTGTCTTTTGATTTCCTGACTGCTGGTACCCAGAGTGTTGATTATAGACCCGGGAAAGCAGAAATTGTTCACAATCTCAAGCTCTTCTCCATCTATCATGGTACTGCCAGTTGGCCTTGTGGTGAGAATCTTTGTCTTCTAGATGTTGAGCTTCAATCCTTGACCTTCTTCAGCAAATGCTTCAGATCCTTTCCACTTTCGACAAGTAAGGTTGTATCATCTGCATAACGTAGGTTGTTAATGAGTTTTCCACATTCCTCCTCATAAAGTCCAGCCTTGAAAATGGACTCCTCAGCATATATATTGAGAAGGTATGAAGACAAACATCCCTGTTGCATTTCTTTCCTTATTTTGAACCAAGCAGTGTTTCCTTTCTCTGTTCTGACAAATGATTCCTGGTCCAAGTATACCCTTCCAGTGAGTACAAACAGGTGTTCTAATTATAGAAATAGAATAATAATATTGTTATTTGTTTTTTTTCTTCCACTTAGCATAATGTTTTAAAAATTCATCCATGGTTCAGTAAGGGCTTATACTTCATTCCTTGTTTGCAATATGATTTCCTTGAATGGACATACCACTTTTCATTTTATCCAGTCAGTTATGAAATGAAATTCGCATTGCTTCCATTTTTTTACTGTTATGAATAATGCTGTGAACATTCACATACACATTATTTGTGTATGTTTGTATTTCTCTTGGATCTCTTCCTGGGAGTGGAATTGCTGTGTCATGTTATAGTTATGTTGCAACTCACTGTTATAAATAGAAACTTAATATGCCTGTGAGAATTTATATTGTATCTTTATGATGGAAATGTTTTGTGGGTTAACCTATATTTAAGGCAAAGGGTAATTTCCCCTAATAAATTCAAACACAATCTTCTTTGTTGGTGAAAACAACCACTTACTAGACTGTTTCAAGGGGAAACATTTCCGTGGCCTTTTAGTTGTTGCTGTAGATAGATAGATACTCAAAAACATGTCATGTCAGTTTAGGACAGTGCCAGCACTTTTGTGCAGGAAAGCTGCAGTAGGTAAAGAGAGACAGGAATGGGAAAGAGAACAAGGGAAGCAGTGCCAAGAGCACAGTGTGAATGGCAGGGAGGGGAGAAGAGGGCAGATGAGAGAATGACTCACATATTTATTCAAACATATTTACTTAGCACTGGCTAGGTGCCAGACACTGTTGTAGGCCTTGGGAATACAGAACCAGAGGCCCTGGTTCCGTGTCTTCACATCTACTGAGTGTGATGTTGTTACTTATTGTTAAGTACAGGTATCATGTGTACCTCCTACCCCCACCACACTCAACTCCTCTTTTAAGACATGACTTTTGGTTTCCTTTCCTTCTTTCTCCTTCCTCAGTGTGACTGGTACGGCTCCCAGTGTCAGAGAGTTGCTTCTGATTTGTAGTGTTCCTCCGTTGGGTTTCTGAAGCTGTAAATCATTATGGAAGGAGACTTCCCATTTTTCTCCCATGAAGCACCTGCTGGGTTCAGACCACTGACTTTTTTTCTTAACAGTCTGGTACATTACACACTATGCCACTAGGGTTTCTTGTATTCTATATATCTCCATTATAACATTCAACCCCCTGTAAAAACAAACACACAAACCCCTTTGCCGTTAGTTGATTCAGAATCCTGCCAACGTTATAGAATGGAACTGCTGCACAGGGTTTCCAAGACTGTAAATCTGTATGGAAGCTGATTGCCTTATCTTTTGCCATCTGAGTTATTAGTAGGTTTGAACTACTGACCTTTTGATGTGTAACCAAGATCTTAACCTCTATACTAAGTACTTAATCACATGGGACTAGGGATCTGATTACTTGCTGGTGTGTCAAGTGTACATATCTCTTCTGTAGCATTCGGCCCTGTGAAGAGAGCTCGTGTGAAAATGTGAATGCCTCGTTTCTTCAAGTAATACACAGGGGCCACCCATTCAAATTCTCTTGTGGTTTCTGTGATTACCTGTTTGTATCTCTTTCTCTTGTACTATATACATGTATATATTTCTAAACACTGGTTTTCTCATTTTCACAATTGAGATAATAATTAAATTAATATAGTAATATAATAATAATAATTAATTGAAAAATAATCAGAACTAAACCTCTTTTAGTGAGTATTATAACCAGACTACTTTTTCAGCAGAAAAGATTAGATCAGTCAGTCCTGAAATGCTTCAAAATGGAAAATAGTATTGCTGCCTTTCTGTAATGAACACTTTAGCTTTTCGTGTCCCTATAAGCACATTATACAGTAATATTGTTGCTATTTTATATTGTGGAGTAAGAACTGACTCACAGATGACTGCCAGTCAGTTTTCAGAGGCTGTAAATTTCATGAAAGGAGAACAGCTGGTGGATTTGAACAGGCTGTCTTTGTGCTGGCATCACAACTCCTTACCACTAGGCTGCAAGAAATTCCTTCACAGTAATTGAACACGTGCTGCTTATACTATTGTATCAAATATTGTCCATACTTCCACATGGTTTTTTATTATTAGAATATTTATGGCTGATAGGGAGCTCTTGTGGCCTAGTGGTAAGAGCCTGCCTTGCAAATTCAAAGGCACATGGTTGAATCCAGCTGCTCTGTGAGAGGATGGCTAGTCTCCTCCCATGAGATTTACTGTGTGTGAAAACCCACGGGAGGGTCAGGTACGGGTAGGCTCTGACTCAGTAGTACACGACTCAATAGTGTACAGCAGCAACAACATGACTAACAGTCTTCTGACTAAAGGCGATACTAATATGCAAGTACAGGTAGGCTTCACTTAATGTTTGTTTGAGCAATACCTGAGCACACATGTCTCTGGGACAGGGCGCCCAAACCTCCTCTGTTGGTGGGAGTGCCACTTCTGGCTGCTGCTATCCTTGACTGGAAAGCTACTCTGGTGGAGATACAGGCCTCAACTCTGAATCCTCATCCTCCTTGGCTCCTTTGCTTGGTGTGATCCTGTTAGGCAAATTATATATATGAAAACATTCATGCCCCACTACATGATTATTTCCTTTTGCATGAATTATCCCAAGAATGGTTCCTATAAGGTGGAGGTTAACAGTGCTCCAAAGTGCTTTACCACTCCATCATCTCTAACAGCAATTCTTCATCCTCCCATCAGCGCTCTCCTGTCTGTTTTGTCTTGTCTTTTGTTTTTGTTAGGTACCATCAAGTTGGAACTGACCCATAGTTGAGTCTGTAGTGGGTTTTAAGAGGCAGTATGTGCATTGAAACAGACATTTAAAAGGTGTATATGATTAGATATTATTGTTATGACAGTAGTCCAGAATGAAGGTAGTGGAGTGGAGTGGATTTAAGGGGAGGGATTGAATAACAATGAAAGGATTTTTTTCTTTTACTTTTCAAAAAGAAAAGCTAATTGGAGGGGGAGAGGTGGGCAGGGAGAAAAGTTCAGCAACGAATGAATGGAAATCCAAAGTCTCTGTAAACTTTCACTAAAATAAATAAATTAAAAAGAGGCAGTATGTGAAGAGGTTGTCCATCTTTCACCTGCGGAGCAGCTGGAGGGTTCGAACTGCATGCTTTTGTATTGGTAGCATAATTCCTTACCACTAGACCATCAGAGCTCAATGTCTGTATGTTTGTGGGAAAGTCTCACAGAAACTAAAAAAACCCCATGATTGTAGGTAGCACAGGCCTGTGCTGTGATTGCAGAGATAGCATAGGCCTGTTCCGTGATTGCAGAGGCTGGTGACCGATGGCCCAGGTGCTTGCTGCCCAGAGCAAAAGGGTTGAGTTCCCGTGGAAGGTCCCTCTACTTAGATCTCAGGGCTAGAGGCCACACCCTCAAGAGACAGAAAGGTGATTACTTGGATCTTCTAGTAGGATGAGCTTCAAGATGTATCCAACTCTAATCTTAAAAGTAATTAGCTCCAGGTGAGGTTTCTAGTATAACCAAAGGCTGTGATTGAAAAATGGGAGGTTGTGGCTGGATCATGTCTTTGGAAAAGGACAGCATGCTGGAAAAGGTGGAGAGTCAGTGAAAGAGAGGAAGACCCTTGCCAACACAGGGTGAGGATGGCACAGGTCAGGACCAGGTTTAGATCTGTTTCCGTAGGTTCCTCACAACAACAACAACACGGCTGGAAAGGTCATATTAGTTCACTGTACCACCCCTGCACGTCCCAGCCTTGCTTTGGGTGGCCTCCTGGACTGGACCATCCTCTCCCAAGGCAGGTGTTCATGTAAACTAGCCCTTCCTGCAGCTGGCTTAGCAGGGAAAGCATCGCCAGCTGGCGTGATGCAGCCTAGTGCTCATCTGAGGCATCTACAGGAGTAAATGCCTGACTGAGTGCTGTGCAGGTATTCACATCACATTCAAAGCACATAATGTCCTACTTCCCAGAACATATTATGGACATTAAGCAGTGCATACCTGAAATTTAAAACAGTCTGTATAAGAAATTTAAATGAAACCAGAATAGGTTCCATTGTGAGTAAAGGAACATCTGCAGTTTGCCACAGCTCACCAAAAGGAAATTGGATCATGTATCAGCTATGTGATTGAGTAAGACTTTAATCTTTTAAAGAATTTTTCCTGTATGAAATCTGCTGTTATTCTGACATGAAGCCTATGGTATATGCATTGTGACTTGGAGTTTGGAAAGTTCCAGCATATTCCGTTATTGGATTTGGAGTGCAAACCTGGCATCCCCTGAATTTTACTTTAAATGAAAAAACAAGTCTTTTAAAATCATCTTCAGAACCGCGCATAAGGATTGCTTGTTTCTGTTAACACAGGCAGCTTATGTCGGTTCTTGCAGGGTTTGTTTTTTTTCTTGTCCTGAATGACTTATTTTCTATATCTAACCTACATATGTATCTGCATATCTTCCTATCTGTCTGTCTACTGCCTGCCTGTCTGTCTATACACACATGTATAACTTTTAACCTATAATCAGTTTTGCCAAGTGCCAGAGAAGTGCAAACCAATGTAATGGTGAATATTTTTTTTTAACCTATTAAATTAGCTGAAAGGTTTAAAGTAATGCCTATGTGATTAAGATGTAGTAATGCTTTTGCCTTCATTATATGATAGATGGCAGTATGTTTCAGGAACCTTACCAGAGTTTGGACCCAGGGTTTGATGTAGTAGTCCCAGTTGTGGGCTTCTTTCTGCAGCATCTCTGTCCTTTAATCCTGTTTGCAGGAATCCAGCTTTTTATTCAGGACCTTGCTCTTCTTCTTCATCAGGCATGAGTGTTGGTTAGTTAGTTAAATCATTCGTGGTGATCCATTTTCCCTTGCTAATGACTTAGTTCTGCCAGACCAGATGTAAGAGACACCAGTTGTTTCCCCCCTCAAGCTCCCTCTGCGTTTCTTTTGATTTTCATTCTGTAGCTTGAGAACTATAGTCTTAATCTCTGTATAGTAAATGAGTGAAATTTGCTTCTAGGAGAAAAGAATTACGAACAACTTAAGTAATTACCATTGTCATCGTTGTTGCTTTAGGAGCCATTGAGTAGACTCATAGGGACCTTGTGAACAAGGGTCTGGACCTTGCTGTCCTGTGCCACTTTCATCATCTCTGATACGCTTGAGCCCATTGTGATAGTCACTGTCTCAGTCTATCTCGCTGAGGGTCGTACTTTCTTTCCCTGACCCTCTACCTTTCCAAGCATGATGTCCTTTCCCAAGAAATGGCCTTTGCTGGCAACATGCCCAGAGTGTGTGAGATGAAATTTCACCAGCTTTGCCTCTAAGGAGCACCCTGGTTGCCCTTTCTCCAGGACTTACTTGTTTGTCTTTTTGTCATTCTGTGAGATATTCAAGTTTTGTAACTGGTTCTCTCATCAAATTAAAATAATACATATAATAAAGTTCCAAGTTATAAAAATCAAATTCAAAATAGTTTATGTGCTTTTATGAAAAATTATGCCTGCAGCAAACCTTAATATATACCAAAATAAAATGCTACCTGAAAATGTGCTCAACTCTTGGCTGTGGAGTAAGAATCAGCACATAGTGGGTTTTCAGAGGTGGTCAATTGCATGGGAGGACATTGTGTATCTTCTTCCTGCGGAGCAGCTGGTAGACTCTAACTGCACATCTTTGGCTTAGTGGCCACACACCCTACCCAGTAATTCCCCCCCCCCCCCCGGTGGCATTGTGTATAACTTGGCAAGCTGCTAACCAGGAGGTTGATGGTTCATATCCAGTAGGTACTCTGAGGGAGAATGATTAGCAGTCTCCTTCCTTAAGGTTGGATAGAGTTGAAATCTACTCCACTACAGGAGAAATAAAACAATAAAAAGAAAATAAATTGCTCAAAAAATCAAACTCATTACCATCGAGTGAGAACTGACCCATAGTTGACACTCCATTTGGCTTCCAAGCCTGTGAACTGCATGGCAGATTGCCCATCTTTTTTCTGAGGAGCCACTGGTGGATTCGAACTACCCGAGAAGCATAGCCTTTAGGTTAACAGCTAAGTTCTCTCCAAACTGTGCCACCAGGGAATTCCTTTGTTTATAGTCATTACATCTTTTTCTACATGCAGTCTCACTCCCAATTTCTGGCCACTTCTTTTACTTCCACAGTTATCTTAGAGCAAATCTTTCATTGTAGATATGACATATCAAGGGTATAAAAATATATATATAGCCATATCTAGGCTGTTTTGTTTGGCTTTGGTAGGCATGGAGTTTTACTAGATTAATTTACACTGTGTACTCTTTTGAAATATAACTAGTATTAGTAACCAGATTAGCGATGGCCAAGTGGTAGGGAGTTGTCAAACCCTAGGGCATAAGGTTTGAAGCCACCAGCTGCTACAAGAGGGAAAGATGGATGGTCTCCTGCCATATGACTTACAACCTTTTAAGTCCCAGTGGAGGGTCAGCTATGAGTTGGTTCTGACTTGACAGTACCTAACAACAACAGCAACAACAACAACAACAACAACTGTAAAAGCAGCCTGAGTGTTATAAATACTTTATTATGCGTTGCTAACCTAAAGGGTGGTGGTTCAAACCCATCCAGTAGTTCTGTGGAAGAAAAGTCAGATGATCGGCTTCTCTGATGATTATAGCCAGGAAGATACTCTGGAGCTCTTCTGTAACATCTAGGGTTGCCTTAAGTCAGAACCTCGTGATGGTGAGGAGATTGCGTTTTAGTTTTAGAAGCTGTGAGGATTCTCCAGGAGAACATTTAGTTTCTAAGGATGTTGAGGTTGAATTTCTAGTAAAGATTTTCTTTAGGTGCCTCTGGTGCTGTTGTAAGATAGCTACCCCATGTGAGTGGGTTTATCAAACAGAAGTGAGTTTTCTTCCAGTTCTGGAGGTGAGAAGTCTAAATCAGAGTTTCCACTGAGTAGACTCCTCCCTGCAGCTATGGGGAATGCTCCTTTGTATCCTGGCCTTGGCTGGTTGGTACATGACCTTCTTCACATGACTTCATCTCTCTGTCCATTCTGCACTTTTTTGTGACTCGGAGATGATTAAATTTGGAACCCACCCCATTCTGTTATGGCCTTATTAACATAATAGAGAAAGCCACCATGTTTTCAAATAGAAGAAATTGACAGGTATAGATGACAAGGTTTCAGTGCTTACTTTGGAGGCACAGTTCAGCTCATGATGGAGTTTAAGCATCGAACTTAGGTTGTTGTGTTTTAAGGTGCCATCAAATCAACTGCTCAGAGGGACCCTATGAACAACAGATCTGAACGTTGCCCTCTCCTGCACCATCATCACGATCTCCGATAGGCTTGTGTGTTTGATATCCTTTGTAATAGTCTCTTTTAGAAGCAAATCTAGTTCCTGTGAAAACCTGTCCTTGGAAAACGTGAGCAATATCATGTGATACCTTTTTTAGACAGATAGGTCAAGGGTGAAAAGAGTAAAAGTCAAAGATCATGAAATACAGTTCCTGCATCTGGTAAGATATGATACCAATGAAACCAGCATGGGATTGAATCTGTTTATGACCTGCTGTACAACATTGGACAAACCCATAACTCCCCCTGAGACTATTTTCAAGGCTTGAAATTTGGGCTCACCATCCATGCAACACAGGTTTATTATGATAATTGAATGTATTCAGTCATCTGATTGTTCATCAAATATAACATGTGGGATGTAATATAAGTCAAATCTAAAATCTAAGTCAAAGTCTAGTCCATCAAAACGCTAATTTGGATCTTCTTTAATTTTTGCTGAAATATACTTGGAAATGTTATGGTATTTAATTGAGAGGGATCTGGTGTAATAAAATGCATTTGCTATACTTGAGAAGTTTCTTTATGGGAGCTGCAGAAAATGTGTTTCTTCTGAAGTATTGTCAGTGTTGTGCTGTGTGCATTGTCTTCCCATACCAAGCGTAAATTTGAGTAAATGTGTTGCATTTAGTTTACTTTAGTGATATATGTATTTTTAATGTGGTTTGAATTTTGCTCATTTGGTTAGCTTGCATAACCAAAATGGATTGCAGTCATTGTTTTATCAATTTCTAATTAGAAAAACAATCAGTGTAAGGCAAGGATTTTGGCTACTGTGCTCAGTTAGGCTATTCTGAGAGCAAGTATGGTTTTGTCATACAGTGTCAGTATCCTGTTCTTTCTGCTGTTGAAATCATGAGTAACCATAGTGGGCTGAATAATACAAAACTTTCTGAAATCTTGTTTCTGTGAAAATAGGCAGAATCTTTTTAGCAGAACTTATAAATGATCTAGGGACTGTGAAACGACTTGTTAAAAAAAAGACTAAAATGCATTTGTAAAATCAAATTTGAAATGCTGCACTGTGGAAAAGTTATGGTTAATGATATTCCATATTTCTAAATCTGCTAAAAATAATAAAATCAGTTCAAAGAACCAGCAGTCAGGCAAAGGTTGCTGAGTTTTTGTGTAGATTTTTGTACGGAAAGAGTATTTGGATAATTTATACCCAGGAAGCAGTCATTCACACTAACCCCGGCGTCTGTATGGCTATGGGGTCCTTTGTCTTCCTTCCACCATCAGTGTGAATTTTAAAATTCCAGTGTGAAAGGAATTTTGCGATGTGACTATTATTGTTCTCACCTCTGGGCTTGTTATTTTAACCTGAAGGAAGGGTGAATAATATGGCCTGAAAGATGGTACCGCGACTCATGACCATTTGATTTGTTAGAGTAGAGCTGACTTGTCCATGGAGTTGTGGTGCTGGAGAAGAGTATTGAGAATACCATGGACTGCTAGGAAAACAAACAGATTTGTCCTGGAAAGGGTTAAACTGGGTGGCTCCTTGGAGGCAAGGATTCTGAGGCTCCGTCTAACATACTTTGGACATGTTGTGAGGAGAGACCGGTCCTTGGAGAGGGACATCATGCTTGGGAGGGTGGAGGGACAGCTCAGGAGAGGAGGGCCCTCTATGAGGTGGATTGATTCAGTGACTGGGATAATTGGGATGGGAGTGTCGGAGTCAGTGCAATTGGCACAGGACAGCGGAGTTTAGGGCTGTTGTACATAGGGTCGCTGTGAGTTCGCAGGCGACTTGACGGCACATAATAACAACAACAACAACAATCTTTACAGACCAAGCTGATGTTGTTAAGTACCCTAGAGTAGGAACCAACCCATAACTGGCCCTCAGGCGAGTTTTCAGAGGTAGTTAATTGCCCAGGACAACATGGCCCATCCTTTTCCCCAGAGCAGCTGCTGGCCTTGAACCATGTGCCTTCAGGATTGCAGCACAGCTGTTTGCCTCTAGGTCACCAGAGCTTCCTTTTCAGAACCAGGTTGCTAGGCTTTCCCCGCCACCTAGCACTTGAGGGTGGGTTTGAACTATTAACCTTTAGTAGCCAAGTGCAAACCACTTGTGCCAGCCAAGGGACCCTTTTGCCTTAGGAAGTGGTTGATTGAATCTCAGGGGTGTTGATGGTGTAATCCGTAGTGGTTTATACTGAAGACTGATCAAATCCACCAGTGGCTCCTTGGGATAAAGATGGGCAGGCTCACCTGTCAGAATTTACAGCTTTGGAAACCCACTGGGGAGTTGCTGTGACTTGAAACTGCCTTGATGACAACGTGAGGTAGTTGAGTTAGGAAAGAGGTACCTAGTTGGACTTTTGTGAGCCTTTTTTCTCGAATCTAGGTTAAACTACATAATGCAGAGTAAGGAATTAAAGATGTATTATTTATTTTTAATTGAAGAAGCCTTACTTAAGCCTGTTTGACCTTGCATCCCTAATCAATGTTGCCTCTGCTCTGAACAATGACGAGTATTGTTAGCTCTTATCTCCTGTTGGGTAATAGGGAGTGTGCTCTTAGTTTCTGTGCTTAAATCTATAGGGCTGGAGTGGGATTTAAAATGTGAGGAAAAGTAATAATCAGCCTTTGAGAGGAAATCTCCCTCCCCCCATGCCATTTCCTGTTCTCCCTGCTGCTTGGAAATGTGTTTCTCTGAAGATGGTGAGGAGAATAAGCAGTGCACTTCATTGTGACTCTCGTTGTTTGTTCATTCTGGCTTATTTGCGATTCTAGTTATTTGTGACTCCACTTGTTTTTTGTTCATTCTGTTTTGTAAATCTCATTTTCCTTTTTTGCTAGTACCTAGCCATATTAGGATTTCCTCCTTCGACCATTTTCTTTTTCTTCTTCTTTTTTTTTTTTTTTAAATTATCATCAGTGGAATGAAGAAAGAAAAAAAATACCAAACAGTAGAATTTACCCAGTACCTACCAGGAAAAATACAAGTACAATAATTGCTAAGCACATTACACAAGAGTCAAGGAGAAATTATTCCTGTTCTCAGAATGCTCACCTAGTAAATAGAACACAAATAGTGAATAAAGAATGTGGGCAGTGTTGATTCAGGGGTGATTCAGAGGTAGAATTCTCACCTTCCACGCAGGATGCCCGGGCTCGATCGCAGGTCAGTGACCCTCCTGTTTAGCCACTGCCCATCTCTCAGTGGAGGCGTGTGTCTTGCTTTGTAGCCAGACAGATTTCATCACAGCTTCTAGATTCAAGAAGAAAGGCCTGGCAATTTATTTTTGAAAAATGACAGTGAAAAGGTAGGAATCCCAGCAGTTTCATCCGCACGGCCATGTGGTGCATGAAGTGGCTCTGAATACCGTTTTGATGAGAGAGCTGGACATTGACTAAGGTGATAAAACTGGTGTCTTTGAGCTGTGGTGCTGGAGAGGAGTATTGAACAAACCACAGACTGCCAAGAGAACAAACAAGTCTGTCCTGGAGAAAGTGAGAATGAGCTTCTCCTTGGAGGCAAGGACTTTGGAGCTCTACCTCACATACTTTGAGCATGTTACCAGGAGGGAGCAGTCTTTGGAGGACAGCATGGTTTGAAGGGTGGAGGGACAGGTCAGGAAAGGAAAACCCTAGATGAGATGGACTGACTCAGTGACTGGGGAAATGAGGGTAGGTGTGTTGGACCCAATGAGATTGGCTCAAGATAGGGCAGTGTTCAGAGCCATTTTATATAGGGTTGCTATAAAACCTATACTTGGACGAGCAAGGAAGCACTGCATGGTTCAAAATTGGGAAGGGTGTACACCAGGGATGTGTCCTATCTCTAGACCTTTTCAATATATACACAGAACAGATCATCTGGGATGCTGGGCTTTATAAGGAATAATGTGGCATAAGGACTGGAGGAAGACTCATCTACAACCTACATTATGCGGGTGACACA
>NW_006399806.1:9978673-10062510 GCF_000299155.1 Elephantulus edwardii | reverse complement strand
AAATGTTGGGCTCATCTGGGATGGCAGTCTACCAGCAATACATATAGCATGGATAAGAGAACTGAAAAAGAACTTAGTAATCTAAACAGCTGGGTGATAAATTGATTAAGTACAGCAGGAGGGATTGAGGACATAGGTGTTACAAATGTCTTAAAAAGTACAATCGATTTACGCTACACAAGGACTGATAGCTGTGTCATTGGCCTCTTTGGCCCTCCCACTTTGATAGGCCCAGTATATTTGGATTCAGTATTGCCAAAATGCAGTATATCCCGATGTGTTTCTTTTTGTTTAAGCTGACATATGGGTTTTGGGTTTTTTTAATTATAAAGGATGTGTTTAACCTTAGATAATGAAGACACTAGAATATAATATATAATTGCCAGGAAATAAGAAAAAAGAGAGAGAGAGAGAATGGCTCTTTATCCTGAATTTTAAAGATGCTATAGGATATAAAAGATAATGAATATTTAAATGAAGGAGATGAGTTAATGGATGTTTCCCGTTAGTGAATCTGTTTATTGTTGATCTTTAAAGCGTTATTACTTTCTCTTGACTCATTCATACCTTTATAATAGGAAACAGTTATATTTCTGTGATTTTATAACCTTTGGGGTAAAAACATACTTCATTCCTTCATTCAATGAAATGTTATTGGAAGGGCACTGTGGAAGCTAAGGCGTAGTGCTTCCAATCCACAGACAGATGGTTTAAATCCACTAATGGCTCTTCCGGAGGCAGATGAACAGTCAACTCCAGTGGAATTTACAGCCTCTGAAAACCTGCTGGAGAGTCAGCTATGAGTTGATTCTGACTTGATGGCACATACCAACAACAGCATTATTAAAAATGCCATTTGAATGTCATCATAAAAATTAATTAAAAAATTTAGTAAATAGTTTCATTTGTGAGCAGGTTGGAAAAAAAAAAAGGAACATACACTTTTTAAAATACGAACTTTTTTTTTTTAAAAATAAGCCTTGTGAGAAGTTTCAGAAAGGAGAAGAGATGTGCGTGCCATCCAGTGGCTTCTGACACAGCAGTTACATAGGATAGCATTTTCAAGGTTGTAGTTTTTACAGGAGTGCATTGATACATCTTTCTCCACTGCAAAAGGATAAAACCAAACCCCAGCCTACAGCTGTCAAGTCAGCTCCTGCTCATGGTGTCCCTCTGCCACATTGTTGTAGTGGGCAGATCTTTACAGGAGACTTTTCTGTCTTTCTCCCATGGAGCAAAAAGTAGATTCACTTTACTGAACCTTTGGTTAGGAGCCTAGTACATAACATACTATATGACAGCAGGGCTTCTTCAGAAAGGATGGAAAAGTTGTGGCCTTGTGCGTGTGTGTGTCTTACAGCTATTTTGAGGAGAGCATAAATACTAAGCAGGTAAAAAGAAGAATGATATCCAGGACCTACTGCAGTAAGTGGATTCCTCCTTAAAGCCACCACGTAGGACAGAGCTACCCACAAGGTTTCTAAGGCTATAACTTTTACAGAAGGGACCACTGGTGGCATAGTCTGTAGAGAGTTGTTCTGCTATCAAAAAGGCCACACCTGTCTGGCTGTTTGAATCTTTTAGTGGCTCCAAAGGAGAAAGATGGGCAGTGTCCAATGGGATGTGTAGTCCATGGAGGGTCAGTTACAAATCAGAACTGACTCTTACAGATGCAGGCTGAGGAGCAGCTGACTGGTGGGCTCCCAACACTGGTGTTTGGCTAGCAGCTGAATTTTTAAACTGATGGTGGACTTAATTTTAGAGTTAGAGTCCCAAGACCCCTTGCTGTGAATTTGCATCTCTATCGTTAGGTAGAGTTTGTATATAACATCAAATGTTTTATATCTATACCTTTCTGTGCATAAAAAATATTAAAGCAGCAGGAGTGGCATCCGCTTCTTAAACAGCATGCCTCTGGAAACTATGAACTTTGATAAATGACAAGATTTATTTATAGAAAGGTTTCAGGCCTTTTGTTCATAGGGTAGCTATGAGTTGTGCTTGAGTCAACGGCAATCAGCAACAACAACGTACCTGATATGTGGAATCTGAATGTGGATTTTTGTAGGATTGTTAAGAATCATCTGGAGACGTTTCAATGAGTCACCTGAGGATTTGTGGTTAAATCACTCATCTTCTAACCAAAAGGTCAGTGGTTTGAACCCAACAGCTGCTCTGCAGGAGAAAGATGTGGCAGGCGGGTTAAAGCACTTCACTGCTAACCCAGAGGTCGGTGATTTGAACCCACTGGCCATTCTGTGGGAGACACGAGACAGTCTACTTCCATGAAGATTTACAATCTTGGAAACCCCACGGGTCAGTTCTGTTCTGTTCTGTGGGCTCACTGTGAATTAGAATTGAATCAATGGCAATGAGTTGTATGCTTTTTCTTTTTTCTTTCTTCCTCTTCTTTTCTTTTTTAGTTGATAGCGAGCCAAGAGCAAAATTCCAGGATGGGCTCTTGAGGTACTTAGAGAACTACAAAATTAAGTATTCATGGGGGATTTCAGCAACTTAGACATCTGTTGAATAACAAATATCACCAAACATTTATCATCCGAGAATGGCCTTGGGTTATGTAGAGGACAAGTTCAAAAAAGGAAACCATGGAAAGCAGTCCTGGATTCATTCAGATAAGGAGGTAACAAATAATTCAAGTGTGATGTCAATCTAGTATTTACATAAACAGCAGTAACAGCTCATTTCGGCATTCAGATTCATGCTCTTAAGATGTTATTACTTCCTATGTATCTTAAAGTTAGACAGTGAACAAGGATAACAGAAGAGGAATTGATGCCTTTGAGTTATGGTGCTGGGGAAGAGTACTGAATATCCCATGGACTTCCAAAAGAACACAGAGCTGTGTCAAGGAGAAAATGCTGTTAGCATGCTTCCTGAAGGCAAGGGTGGTGAAACTGGGAGGGGCCAGTCCTTGGAAAGGGATATTATGCTTGGAAAAGTGGATTGCTAATGAAGGAAGGGAAGACCCTCAGTGAGGTGAGTCAACATAGTGACTGAAACGATGAACTCAGGTGTGCCAGAGAGGTTAGGGTGGTACAGGATAGCATAGAGTTCACATACCTTGATCATTGGGTCACAATGTGTTGTAGCCAATTGGGGCAGCTCTTAACAACATCAACAAGAACAAATATTGAGTGGTTTTCAGTCTTCATTGTGATCCTAGAGAGTTACTGAAATCAATGTAGTGAGTTGTATCTACTCTCTGAAAAAAAAATGGGCTAGGGAGTAAGAGAAATCAGTGTACCCAGTATATTATAGGCAACTGTAATTAAATGACTGTTTCAAGTTTGTTTCATAGTAGACACCTGAGTGGGTATAACATGGTGTGTTATAAATATCATTCTTACTCTGAATCATAATAAAAAAAAGTTTTAAAAGCACTGAGAGTAGACCATCCTTGAGTAAAGTATGTATTTGTAGCATGTATTTGGTGAAGCCTGCTTAACTTTTCTTTGGGAAGATGAATGGGGCATATCCATCAGGGAGAAGTGGAGTGATGGTGCCATAAAGGAGTTGGAAGGGGACAGTGTTTGGACGGGTAGCACATCAAACAAGTCCTAGGTGGTCCTTGAAAGTAGAATATGATTAACCCCACTGTAGCTTCGAAAGGGGCCATAGACATTGTGTCTGGGAACTGACATTAAGGTAACAAAGGAATTTATATTGTTCTTGAAAGCAGATACTTTTCTGTGCAAACTCCTATGCTTTTGAAAGAAAGTATGCTTTTTTATCTCTTTCCCCAGAGAATTTCTGAGTTTTGGAGGACTGTAACTTGATTGTTAGAAAAAGAGAGATTTACTTCAGTGAGCAAACTTGAAAGAGAGCAAAAGGTCATCTCATCAAGGTTTATCAGAAGGAGTCTAGTAGAAGGTGGGAACTAGTAGTAAGCTGTGCTTCAATCCCAAAGGCGTGTGGTTCGAATCCACCATTTGAGAAGGAGGATATGAGATTTATTGCCTCTGAAAACCCACTGGAGGGTCAACTCTGAGTGGTTCCAGTTTGACTGCCCACACCAGAAACAACATCAGGTTTAAAGATAATAAATATACTGGACAAAATATCAAACAAACCGAGAGCCAAAAATAGTTACTAATAAGTTGGTGGTGTTAAGTGCCTTCCATTTGGATGTGACTGATGAAGACTCAGATGTACAAAAGAACAAAACCCTGCCTGACCCCGTGTTGTCTTTACGCTTGTTCTTATCTTCCAGCCTGTTGTTGCAGACACTTGCCGGTCCACATCCTTGGGGGGTGTTCTCTTTTTGATGACTCTCTGCCTTGGCAGTCTGCTTGGCCAAATGTTGTTACTGTTGTTAGGTGCTGTCATGTCAAGTATGCCTCACAGAGACCTTATCAACAGCCAGCCTGAACCGTGCCCTGTCCTGTGCCATCCTCATCATCTCTCATACACTCAAGCCCATTGCTGAAGTCACCGTGTCAGGCCATCTCGTTGGGGGTCTTCCTCATCTTTGCTGACCCTTCATCTTTTCAGATGTTGCCACAGCTTAAGAAATGGAAGGATCATTTATTTTCCAAGGAAAACATATGTTATTTAGCAAATATTGGAAAGATCTTTGGACTACTTGAAAAATTTTAGAATCAGAGCCATTGGTCTCTAGATAATCTGAAAAATACTGGAATACTGCAGAGTGAACTCACAGTTCTTTTGCTTCCTAATCTAGTTCTCTCTCCACCACTAGTAATGTGTTTATGCTGAAATATTGGCTGTGTAGAGTATTATTTAAAAAATTCAGTATCTAACGAGCATTTCATGTTAGCCAGGTGTGGATTTTATTTGTAGATTAAGGCTGTGTCTACAGGATGTATCCTCTTTGAGTTCTTTTGGAAGTTTTGGCAGTAATAATGATTTAACATCAATCTCCATGACAACAGGGAGAAAAACTCCAGGCAAACAAACACATGCACTCAGAGGAATTGAAGTGATCAAGTCCAGTAGGAATCTGCCACTTAAGAGCAAGACTGTGTGTACTTTGCAGCACCGTGAAGGTCAGGACTGTGATTCTGCCTCCAAGTTCTGGTAGATGCGTGCAGGCAGCCTGACTCAGATCTCGCTTCTCCTTTCTCATGTGTGTGTGTGTGTGTGTGTGTGTGTGTGTGTGTGTGTGTTGAGGGGGGTTGTTGTTGCAGGTTCAGAATGATAGGTTGCAAATCTAGCCCCCAAAGAGGCCCCAAAATCTGGCCTCTTGACTATACCAGCTCTGCCTGTCCTTCAGATATTCCACATCCCAAGTTGTTGTTATATGTAGAGAAAAATAGAGCCAACACACACATTCGCAGATATTTAAAAGGAGAAAGCATGGTCAGCAGTGCTACTGATCATGTGTGTGTCCCAGGCATCACTCCAGGCTGTTGTTTCACCCCTGACTGTACCTCCCTGTCACTAGTTGGCGGCTGCAGGCTCTGCCCCGGCTGAGTCGTCATGCCCTAGTGCGCTGGCAGTGTGAAATCATTGTTGAATTAGGACAGGAGATCATCCTTCTTCCTGGGTTTTTCCACTCCAGGAAGGGCAGCCACATTGGGCAAGTTGGGACATTGGGGAGAGGTGGTCTGCATGCTGTGGTTGTTACAGACTGGACAAGCTGGTCTGATTTCCTAAGCTGGGAATCCACAGATTCTGAGAACTGCTCCTCTGGTCACGCTGCCTTGTTGCTGGTGTAGTATGATGATCTGGGCAGTGAGGCTGTGCAGTCAAACAGATGACTCTTAATTTCATTCAGTTCATGAAGATTTTGCTGAGTGCCCAGAAACTAAATTGTCTGATAAAGTGAAGTGAATTACTTTAAGACCTAAAGCAATCGGAAGTTTAGGATGGGCCTCCAGGAATTCCCTGTGTAACCTATTTCTGTGTAATGTTTGTTAAAACCATTGGAAAGAACCTGGATGAGAATTCATATGAGTGACTGTTCTGTTAGTGGAAAGATAGTTATTTTTGTTCTATTTTCCAAACTTTTTTTAATGTTTCAGAATTATTTATGTAATAATAATAATAATAATACTAATGTTATTGTTATGTGCTGTCGAGTTGCTTGTGACTCATAGCGACCCTATGTACAACAGCCCTAAATGCTGCTCTATCCTGTGCCAATCTTATTGTCTCTGACACTCCCATTCTCATTACCCCAGTAACGGAATCAATCCATCTCATAGAGGGTCTTCCCCTTCTGTGCTGTCCCTCCACCCCCCCCCCCAAGCATGATGTCCCTCTCCAAGGACCTGTCTCTCCTTACAACATGTCCAAAGTATGTCAGACGAAGCCCCAGAATCCTTTCCTTCAAGGAGTAGCCTGGTTTTACCCTCTCCAGGATGAATCTGTTTGTTTTCTTGGCAGTCCAGGGTACATTCAGTATTCTTCTCCAGCACCACAGCTCAAAGGCATCAATTCTCCTTCTATCCTCCCTACTCATTGTCTAACTCTCTGATGCATAACAAGTGATTGCAAAGACCATGGCCTATATCAGGAGCACCTTAGTCTCCAGAGAGACACTGTTGCTCTTGAGTACTTTAGAGAGGTCCCTAACAGCAGACTTTCCCATCACAATATGTTTTTTGATTTCCTGGCTGCTGGTGCCAAGAGTGTTGACTGTGGAGCCGAGCAAACTGAAGCTGTGAACAATCTCAATCACTTCGCCATCCATCCTGATGCTACCGATTGGTCCAGTGGTGAGAATCTTTGTCTTCTTGACATTGAGCCTCAGTCCATACTGAAGGCTGCAGTCCTTAAACCTCTGCAGCAAGTGCATGAGGTCCTCCTCAGTTTCAGCAAGCAGGATTGTGTCATCTGCATAATGCAGATTGTTAATAGATCTTCCACCAATCCTGATGCCACACTTCTCCTCATAGAGCCCCAACCTCTTGGATAATCTGCTCTGCGTACAGGTTGAAAAGGTATGAAGATAGGACACATCCCTGGCTTACAACCTTCCCAATTTTGAACCATACAGTGTTACCCTGCTCTGTTCTGATGACTGCCTCTTGGTCCAAGTATAGGTTTCGCATTAGCATGATTAAATGTTGTGGGATTCCCATTCTTCTCAGAGTCAGCCACAGTTTGTTATGATCCACACAGTCAAATGCCTTTGCATAATCAATGAAACACAGATAGACATTCTTCTGGTATTCCCTGCTTTCAGCTAAGATCCATCTAACATCAGCTACAATATCGCTAGTACCACGACCCCTTCTAAACCCAGCCTGGACTTCCGGCAGTTCTCTGCTGATGTGCTGTTCCAGTCATTTTTGGATAATCTTCAGTAGACTCTTGCTTGCATGTGAAATCAATGATATTGTTCTGTAGTTTCCACACTTTGTTGGGTCACCCTTCTTTGGAATGGGAACCAGACATTTTTAATAATAACAGAAATGTTTTTGTTCTAGAGGGGGAAAGAGAAAAAGCCCCAAGATAAAAAAAATCCCACATTTATTGAACCTGCTTTTTAAAAACAAATAAAAAAAATCTCCCAAAACTTAAAATAATGACTTTTAATGTTAATTTTATGACTGTGGTTTTAAAAATACTATTTTTTAATGAAAACCTAAATATTTATGTCTGTGTTAATTGAGCTTATTATTTCTAATAATTTAAACCATAAATATCTATTTTAACATTTTCAAACATATCTCAAAATAGTAAGATTGTTGTAATGGACCATCACTTATATTTATCATTTCGCTCCCTCACTCATGGCCTTGAGCTGATTCTGACTCAGGTGACTGTTGCTAAGTTTCCCACTGTGTAAACAGTGTGAGAGGAGATTTTGCCAGTCTTTCTCCTGAAGAGCTGCTGATGGATTTGGCTGTCAGAGAAGCATGGTCCTTGAATTAGCAATGCAGCTCCCTATGGACTATGCCACCAGAGATCCCCAGTTACCATTTAGGTTCTCTGATTATATACATTCTTTAAAAATGAACGGTGTTTTATTTTTCCAGAGCAGAAAGATCCTTTACTGCCCTCTTACATGCCATTTTCCCGTTAGTAACATCACACTCTAGTGCTTTATTACAATTTAGCACAATCAGTGAACCAGAAAAATCTCCCCAAACAAACACCAAAACATCACAGTGGAGTTTGAACTGACTGATAGCAGATCTTCTAGTGGGTTGGTTTTCAGAGGCTGTAAATCACATGGGAGGAAATTGCCCATCTTTCTCCCTTGAAATTAGAAGTCATTTGACAAGTACATTTGGGGATTGGGGATTGGGGATTGGGGATTGGGGATTGTAATTTGCCAATTGTTGATGATAATAGCCAATCCCTTTGGATAGACTAACATGCGATATTTGCTGGAGGAAGGCATGGCTCACACAGCTGTTGATGGTGTAGTTGGACCAATGAGCTTGTAGAGCAGGCAAAGTTGAAGAAGCTAGATTAAAGACTTGTTGTTTGCTGCTGAGCCAGAACCCACCCATAGTTGACCCTACAGCAGGCTTTGAGAGGCAGTGCATTGCATTAGAGCAGCTGGTGGATTCGATCTGTGTGACTTTGGCATTAGAGCACAGCTTCTTACCATGAGGCCACCAGAGCTCCTAGATTAAAAACTAGAGAAGTAAATTCTTACCAAGAGACTCACCATACTGCAGTGGTACATGGGTAGAAGTCTTGTCTTTTATGTGGAAGACCCAGTTTGATTCTTTTTATTATTACTAATTTTAATGAAAGTTTACAGAGACTTTGAATTTCCATTCATTCATTGTTGCACTTTTCTTTCTGCCACTCCTCTTCCCTGTTCACTCTTCTCTTTGAAAACAAAAAGAAAAATTCTTTCAGTGTTATACAAGCTCTTCACCTCTCCCCCCCCCCCCAAGTCCACTCCACTATGCACCCTTCGTTTTGGACTCCTGTCATGACAATAATACCTAATCACATATCCTTTTTAAACAGTTCTCTCCCTCATCTGTTTCAATGCAGTATTCATAATTTATCCCATTTTTCTCAATCTCCCCCCAACCCCAATTTCAGTCCTGTTTTACAATAGTGGCAGTATGCAGTATCTGTACTTTTGTAACTGAGATATTTTCACTCAGCATAATGTCGTCCAGGGTCACCCACTTTGTATAATATTTCTATAACCATCATCTGTTTATTACTAGTTGTTTGATGCTATATTGCTGAAGGGAGCTCTGACGGCCTAGTAGTAAGAAGCCATGCTACCAAACTTTCAAAGGCACGCAGCTTGAAAACACCAGCTATTCCATAGGGAAAGGATGGATAATTTCCCGTGTGATTTACAACCACTGAAAAACTGCTAGAGGGTCAGCTCTGAATTGGTTCCTACTTGAAGATACATAACAAAAACATAACAATGTTGCTGAACAGATTTCCTAGTTTCCATAAGAGGCTCCTAGGAAGAAAGGCCTGGTGATCTTTTTCCAAAACCAGCCACAGAAAACACCTTATCTAGCATGAAAGTTATGCACTGTACATGCAGTCACTGTGATTTGATACCAACTCAATGGCAGGTAACAGCAACAACAACAACTTAATAATAGATTTAAGAATTTTTTGGTAGGTATTTTAATTAATGTATGCCTGAAATGCAACCAAGGTGCTCATGCTATTAGGAGAGGCCAGTCCTTAGGAAAAGATATCCTATTTGGAAAGATCAAGAATCAGTCATGAAGAGGAAGACCCTCAACAAGATGTATTGGATATGATGTGGATGGCACATCATAGAGCAAGGTTCAGATCTGTTATTCATAGGTTACCATGGATCATACTCTTAAGTCACCAAACAACAGCTTAAGTGAAGTGATAGTTTGTTCTGTTTAAAACCAGTATGTAATGTGCAAAAATCAAACCAAAACAAAAACCCCAAAACGTAGTTTGGATGTGGTTTTGTTTTTGGGTTCTTTTTCTTTTTCTTTTTTTTTTTTTTTTTGTATTCTCAAGGATAAAAGAATTTACTTGGAATAGGAAGCAATATTATTTGGGGATCTCTATTTCTGTATCTATAATTTAAATGGAAGGCTATCAGAGAGTCATTACAGAACCTCACCGGGGATGTGAGGCATCGTTTCAGCTGCACCACTAGGTCATGGTGGGCTGCCGTCTGCATTGTTTTGCATTTGATCCACACTCCTTTCTCTTCAATTACTGCGCTTCTTTGGTAAGCTGCCCTGGGGTGCTTTTGTTTATGATTATATCTTGTGCCAGCTGAGCTTTCTTATATTACTCTGACCCTGAACAATTTTAAAGTCATGATTCCAACAGGGAAGTGAAAGTGATCCTGGGGGTCCTGAAAGTTGAGGAATGCTGCAGAAAAAATATTTTTGGAGATTTGGGGAAATGATTGAAGTGTTTGTTGGTCGTAATAGCTCTGCTTCTTTTAGGGATCAGTAAGAATAAATTCGTGTCCCCTGTCATGTTTGAAGAACCATGGTGAACAAAGGGAAGGATATAGGAAATGGTATTTTATTCTGAGGAGTTTCCTTTTAAAAAGATAGTTTATTTTCAAGCAGTTTTTGCAATTTCAGATTTGTGCGGTTTGTGTGAAATCTAATGTTTATTGCAGTTAGATATGTGCTTTGTTGTTGTTAAGTGCCGTCAAATCGATTCCGGATAATGACAGCCCTTTCTTTGCACAGTGGGACAGAGTTCTGACCCTGCTCCTGCATCACCTTCACACTCTTTGGGGTATTTAAGAAGCTGCGCTGCAATTCCAAAGTCATGGGGTTTAAATCCACCAGCTGCTCTGCAGGAGGATGGGTTATCCCTTCCTGTGTGATTAACTGCCTCTGAAAACCCGCTGTAGGCTCAGCTGTGGGTCAGTTTGGACTTGATGGCATACAACAACAACAATAACAAAGCTTACTATTGCAGTCACTGTGTCATTTCATCTCATTGAGGGTCTTTTTTTTTGCTAAGCCTCTACTTCTCCAAGCATAGCGTGCTCCTAAAAATAGCATGCTATGAGGACGTGAGAGGAAGTCTTGCCATCCTTGCGTCAAAGGAGCACTCTGCACTTCTTCCAAGATTGATGATGTGTTTTTTTTAAAGTCATGCTATATTTAGTATTCTTAACCAACACCATAATTCCCAAGCCTCAGTTCTTCTTGGATTGTCATTATTTGTTGTCCATCTTTCACATGTATATGAAGCAGTTGCAAACACTTACTGCTTGAGTCAAGTATGCTTTAGTTTTTAAATTCCATCCTTGCTCTTTAGTATTTTAAAGAGGTCCTTGACAACAGATTTGCCAGTAATTGCTAAAATGTAAACTGGGTCAGGTTATATATATATGTTGATAAAATTCCACAGCCAGACCAACTCCTGTTGAACCATTTCGTACTCTGGTAATCCTCCTTCACGTATTCCAGGCATTAAATCCTGGTTGATGTTGATTGCAGTCGAGTTGAATGTGACTCATAGTGATCCTATGAACAAAAGGCCTGAAGCCTTTCTATAACTATTGTTGTTTCTCAAAGTTCATAGAGTTTTCCAGAGGCATATTAGATCCTTACAGGAAGAAATTGCCCATCGTTCTCTTTTGAGCAACTGGTGGATTCCAACCTCTGACCTTCTGATTAGCAGCCCAGTAAGTAATGCACTGTACCACTGGGGTTCCTTAATATGTAACGTGATTTGGACATTGTGAGAGCACCATAATAAAACTTTACAGAACTAGCTTTCAGTTGCACTTATTGTCATCGCCACCACTGCTGCTGCTGGAGCTGGATCTGCGCGTGGAAGTGAGAGGAATGGGCAGCGATGGTGGATGAGGGCGGTGGTGGGAGTAGAGAGAGAGGTTGCCCAGTTGCATGTGGCCCACAGCTCCCACCAACACCTGCTTGCGAGACAAAGCCCTGGAGCAGAAACCCACAGCCATGTCCTCCTCTTACCTGCATGTATCTCAGCCATAACCCAGGATTGGAATAGTCTGGGTTTGCGATCTGCAAAACCATTAGCAGGAAATAATAAAAGGATAACTGCTTTCTGTCTTCAAAGAAGCCAAAAACCTCAATCATAGACCTTTGTGGTCAGATGTTACCCCAGTGGGTGATAAGTGACCAGTATGTGGATTTTTCACCCTTCTAAGAAGAAATAATGGAGTCCTTGGGTGGCACAGATGGATAAATGCTCAGCTACTAACTGAAGAATCATCAACAACCTGCGTTATGCAGATGACACAACTCTGCTTGCTGAAACTGAGGAGGACCTGAAGCACTTGCTGCAGAAGGTCAAGGACTGCAATCTTCAATATGAACTGAAGCTCAATATCAAGAAAACAAAGATTCTCAACACTGGGCCAATTGGCAGCATCAGTATGGATGGTGAAGAGATTGAGAGAGTTAACAATTTTTGTTTATTTGGTTCCACAGTCGACACTCTTGGTAACGGCAGCCAGGAAATCAGGAGACAAATTGGGAAAATCAGCTGTGAGGGACCTCTCAAGAGTACTGAAGTGCAACGACGTCAGGCTGGAGACTAAGGTGCACCTGACCCAGGCTATAGTCTTTGCAGTTACGTGCTATGCATCGGAGAGTTGGATAGTGAATAGGGATGATAGAAAGAGAATTGATGCCTTTGAGTTGTGGTGCTGGTGAAGAGTGTTGAATATACCATGGACTGCTAGGAGAACAAACAGGTTTGTCCTGGAGAGGGTGAAGCCAGAATGTTCCCTGGAGTCAAGGATTCTGAAGCTTCATCTGACATACTTTGGGCATGTTGCAAGAAGGGACTGGTCCTTGGAGTGGGACATCATGTTTGGGAGAGTGGAAGGAGAGGAAGACCCTCGATGAGATGGATCGATTCTGTGAGTGGAGTGGTGGGAATAAATGAGTTTGAGACAGCGAGGTTGGCACAGGATAGAATGGTGTTTAGGGCTCTTATACATAGGGTCGCTATGAGTCACAAATGACTTGATGGCATATAACAACAACAACTAACTGAAAGGTTGGTGGTTCTGAACCACTCAGAAGGCCCTCAGGAAAAAGGCCTGTAAATCTACTTGTGAAAACACCAGGTGTTGAAAACCCTATGAAGCACCGCTCTGACTCGGACACCATGAGTCAGACAGAGTCACATGGCTTGTTTCTTAAAAAGAGAAGAATGTGTGTATTGATACTCATCTTAACAAGCCGACTGGGGTTGAAGCTTCTCAATAATGTGGTTGACCAGCCTGAGCTCCCACCTGCAAAAGTGGGAAACGTTAGAACATCCCACGTTGTGTGATCAGTAAACTGAATTTCATGAACAAAATTCCTAATCCTTGTCAGGCTTGTGTGTGGTTTCAGTAACTAGAAAGGCTTCTGTTAAGGATGATAAAGATTGCTCATGTGAGACACGTGGTAACAAAGGCTATGGTGTTGCTATCGCAAGTTCCTCTCTTGTGATGCTTTCTGGTCCACTCTCTACCATTCACAGTCCTCTTCTTTCCTTCTCCTCTTCAGGATTAGTTGCCTAGCTTAGAGAAAAAGAAGTAAAATCCACTGTTCTTGAGTTAGTTATGACTCATGCATAGTGAGTCTGTGGGCTTCTGAGACTGTAAATACTTTCAGGAGGAAACTGCCCATCTTTCTCCTGCAGAACCAGTGGTAGATTCAAACTGCTGACCTTTAGATCAGCATCCCAGTATGTTATGCACTGCACCACCAGGACTCTTTACTCAGTGCATTTAAATTGCTTACTTTTCTGTTTTTCTCATTGTAAGCTCCTTGGGAATAAAATACGGGCTTTAACAGTGTATTTGGCAAATGAGTTGGCCAAATGTTGAATAAGCAAAATCATAAGAGCTGCTTTCTTTGTTTTCTGTTTTGTTTTTTTTTTTTTTTAAATTTCCAGTAATGGAGTGAGAACAATGAAATGATGGTCTTTCTCTTGCTTAATTGAGCCGTTTAATTGAATCTAACCGTAATAAAACTGCATTGGGTTATCTTATTTGCATAGCCTGATGGCAGAAGATTCTCCTGTTTCTTTCTCAATGACATGGCAAACATAGAGTAGGTATAAACTTTGTATCTTACTGTTCAAGAAGTTTTAGTGTTTGTATAGTCACACACTGCTCAGCATTCATTTGAGTGATATCTGAACACACATCTGTCTTGATCCTAGTCCCTGTAAAATCTATTAGAAATCTGTGATAGTAACGGTGATTCCAGGGACCTCTCATAACCTAGTGGTAAGAAGCTGTACAGTAATACCCACGGCGTGAGGTTCAAACCCACCTGTCCGTGCTTCTGCCTTGGAAAACTTGCTGGAGGGCCAGCTATGGATTGGTTCCAACTCAACAGCACACACCACCACCACCAGTGGTTCCTAGTAGCAAACAGGTGCTACTTTTTAACATCATCAAAACAATATTACTACTGTATTAATTATAATTAATTAATTAATTATGTTAAAAATGTTTTACTGTATCTGGAGTGCTGCTTTAATATTTTTTATGCACAGAAAACCATGTTCTTCTTCTTGTTCTTATTGGTAGGTGCCATCAAGTTGCCTGCGACTCATAGCGAACTTATGTACAACAGCCCTAAACCGTGCTCTATTCTGTGCCAATCTTACTGTCTCTGACACATCTACCCCCATTACTCCAGTCACTGACTTAGTCCATCTCATTGAGGGTTTTCCTCTCTTGCACTTACCCTGCAACCTCCCACGCTTGTCCTATCTCTCCAAGGGCTTGTCCCTTTTGCAACATGTCCAAAGTATGTCAGGTGAAGCTTCAGAATCCTTGCCTTCAAGGAGCAGCCTGGTCTCACCCTTTCCAGGGTGAACCTGTTTGTTCTGGCAGTCCATGGTATATTCAGTACTGGGCTCCAGCATCACAGCTCAAAGGCATCAATATTAAACAAACATTTGATGTTAGCTACAGTTACCTAACGGTTCCTCCTTGTTTACAAAATTTAGGAGCAAACCTTGTTTGCAGTCTGAGGTGCGTATATAATATTGTGTTCACAGAGTTGTACAAATTACATAGCATCCTGGTTCACAGAGCGTATTGCAGATGTTCAGCAATGTCTAACTTTATGTACTTGTATGTCTTCCTGTCCCTATCTGTGCACACACACACACACTCCATTTTTGACATACAACATGCCCCCATATACAGCATGCACACGTGCATAGGAATAACTGTATAAATGAACTATGCAACTTGAAAAAAATGTGTAATATACATTGTGTAAAAACACAGTATGTGTTTATGTAGATGCAAGGTGGCCAAGGGGTAAAGGGTTGTTCTGGCAACTAAAAAGCACTAGTTCCATGTCCTCCAGCTGCTGTTTGGGAGAAAGATGAGCCTTCTCCTCTCATGCAGTTTACATCCTCTGAAAACCCACAAGAGGACCAGCTATGATTCAGTTCTGACTCAGTAGCAATGACTTGTTTTGAGTGAGATGCTAAGTAGTTTAAAATTATCGTTTTACTAAGGTGTATATTTTCCCCCTCTTTTCATTGTAGAGTAAGTGGAAGTATCTTTTACCCTTATGAAAATCATGTTTATCAGTAATTATTAACATTTATTAAACACCAAGACTGAAAGGCCATTAAGATTTTAACACCCTAGCTTAGAAGTTTCTCCTTTACATTTCACGTAAGATGAATTTGAAGAACTAAACAAGGTGATGGCATCCTTCTTGGGGAAGGGTCAGTGTACCGTGGATTATATAGTTACATTTTCCACAAGGGCATCATGAGTCTTTCATCTGATGCACAGCAGGAAGAGAAGCTTGCCCTGCACCATGATGTTGCCCTGTGCCAGACCTTTTCTGCTGGGCATCAGCATCTGAACTCTCTCTAGGAGAGAATCAGTAGTTTTGAATCCAACCTCCGAGGTGCACGTAATTATTGAACCTTGTGTGTTAGCACTGCCTCTGTGTGTGTGTGTGTGTGTGTGTATCCTCTGACTAGAAAAGGCCTCTTTAGACTGGGATTTAATTACTTTCGGGAACCCAGTGCTGCTTTCTCACATTAGATTTTACAAAATACTGAGTATGCATTACAAAGCTTGAATTCCTCCCTTCCAAGGACCATCAGAATGGCATGTGCTTTTGATTAAAACGCATGCAAACGCTGACATAGGCCATGTCAGACAAATTGGAAAGTTTTAATTGCATTCCCTGCCCCCCTCAAGTGAGTTGCTTAGATAATAGTTTGTTTTTATTCTTTACTTTTTCAGTTGTATTATTTTGTACAATCCTTCAATTTCTTTTTACTTTGACTGCAATGAATCTATAATCACAAAAAATTATTTTTTAAAAAAAGGTTCAGAGAATGGTAATTTAGTATCTTGCAATATAACCTCAATTTATGTCCTGTGGGTCTTTTAAAAGTTTGTAATCAAACTACAAAGAATTCAGCTCTATTGATGAAAATAACTTTGTTGTTAGGTGTAGTAACTTTAGGCAAATCTTTAAAATTTGCTGCTTGTCCAGCTTTTGTCATTGTCTGAGACGTATGTGATTTGTTTTATGAACTGCTTAGAACATTGGGAAGCAAGCAAGACTGAATGACTGAGATAGACAGCTGTTGTTAAGTTCCTAACTGTGTTGATGGTAGTGGTACAGCTGTTAAGTGCCTAACTACTAGCCAAAATGCTTGGTGGTTTGCTCTCACCTAGGATTTCTTCTTTAGAAAAAAAAATATCATACTAGGAAAGGTCAGAGGAAGAGAAGAAAACCCTCAACAAAGGTCTCTGTATGGACAGTGAGCTCATGCATATCAGAGATCATGAGAATGCTGCAAGATAGGGCAGGATTCCAATCTTGTTCATAGAGTCTCTGTGAGTCATATTCTCATAGTCAGTATGCCATGACACTTAACAATGACAACCAAGGATGTTTAAAAAAACTGCCCAGAGATCACCTAGTGCTGGCCAGTAGAATAGTTCTACTCTCCACACATGGAATTGCTGTGATCAGAATTGACTTAATGGTAATTGAATTGCTAAAAAAGAACAAACACAACCCCAGAGTGCTCTTTTGGAGGCAAAGATGGCAAAGATTTGACTCACATACTTTGGGTTTGTTGTTAGGAGGGACTGTTCTTTGGAGAAGGACATCATGCCTGGAAGTGTGGAGGGACATGGATGGTGAAAGAGGGGAAGATCTCAACAAGGTGGATTGACACAATAACTGCAGAAATGGGCTCATGTGTATCGGAGATGGTGAGGATAGCACAGGATGGAGCAGGATTCAGATCTGTTGTTCATAGGGTTGCTCTGGGTGGCATTTGACTTGATGGCACTTACTAACTACAACATAAGAACACCAAGAGTGTCTTGTTGTAAGACTACCCTACCCAACTGATAGTTCTGTGAAGGCTTGCTTGGTTCTATTAGTAGATAAGACACCGTGGTGGTGTGGTCGTTAAGGGATTGGCTCCTAACTAAAGTGTTGGTCATTTGAACCCACTTGCCATTATTTGTGCCACTTCTCATGAAAGGCTGACTGTTTGCTTTTGTAAAGATTACACCTTGGTAGCTCTGTGGGGCGGTTCCCTACCCTTCAGAGTTGCAGTGAGTCACAGTGTACTCGATGGCAGCGAGCCTGGACTTTATGGTTTGTTTAGTAAAGATTTTGTTTCCAGGAGATCTTTGCTCCGGGTCATTTTGCCAGAGTGCCTCTGTTGACCCTCTTAAAGACAACTGATCACTTCCTTGACTCCTTTTCTTGCTTTTTTTCTGTTCTGGTTAGGGGCTGTTGAGTTGGTTTGACTCATGGCAATGCCTTGTGACAAAGTATAACTGTCCTATAAGGTTTTGTAGGCTGCAGTCTTTATTATTATTTGACATGAGGCAAGATTTTTAAGCTCTTTCTCATATACTTTGGGCATGTGACCAGGAGGGGCCAGTCTTTGAAGAAGGACATCATGCTTAGGAAAGGTGGAGGGACAGCACAAGAGAGGAAGAGATGAGGTGGATTGACTCAGTAACTGGGGTAATGGGAGTAGGTGTGTCAGAGGCAATGAGACTGGCTCAAGACAGGGCAGGGTTCAGAGCTATTGTATATAGGATCATTCTGAGTTGCAGGTGACATGATGGCACACAAGAAGAACAACAACAACAACATTGAATCTGTATGCAGGGCAGATAATCCTAAAAGCTATGAAGAAAACTACACAGTTCAAAGTCACCAGCTGCTCCACAGGAGAAAGATAATGTGATCGCCTGCAGATTTATAACCTCTGAAAACCTGCTGGAGAGTTAGCTATGCTATTGTTGCAACTCAACAGGATACAAAAACACCACATAAAAATTCATTAATACCTTCAGTGTAGGGAGGACCAGTGTTGGTTGCAGAAAATATGCTTTCAGTTGCTCGGCTCCTTGGTCAACACTCTTGGCACCAGTAGCCAGGAAATCAAAAAACGTATGGCGATGGGAAAGTCTGCGGTTAGGGACCTCTCTAAAGTACTCAAGAGCAACGGTGTCTCTCTGGAGACTAAGGTGCGCCTGAAACAGGCCATGGTTTTTGTAATCACTTGTTATGCATCAAAGAGTTGGACAGTGACTAGGGAGGACAGAAGGAGAGTGGATGCTTTTGAGCTGTGGTGCTGGAGAAGAGTATTGAATGTACCATGGACTGACTGAATGACTGAGATAGACAGCTGTTGTTAAGTTTGAACTGCCAGAGAAGGTCAGCCTTTGGGTTATGACATGTTGTAAGGAGAGACAGGTCTTTAGAGACGGACATCATGCTGGGTAGAGTAGAGGGACAGCGCAGGAGGGGAAGGCCCTCTATGAGGTGGATTGATTCAGTGACTGGGGTAATCGGGATGGGTGTGTCAGAGGCAATGAGATTGGCACAGGATAGAGTACGGTTTAGGGCTGCTGTACATAGGGTCACTATGAGTCGCAAACGACTCGACGGCACATAGCAACAACAACAACATGGATGACACTAGAACATAAAGTCTTCATAACTGGACTAATAAACAACATCATGATATTGTGGATTAAAGATTGAAGTTGTGAAAAATTTCATTTTACTTGGATCCACATTCAATGTCCATGGAAATCCCAGAGCTCATTGTTCTCATGTGAACCCTGTACTTAGACCAGGAGGCTGTTGTGTGATGTAGAGTCTGTATATGGGCTATTTCTTAGCTTCCTTTAAGGAACACATAGTGGACATTGAGGTTGAGTTCACTATATCTATTTTCTATATTTATAGGTAGCTCTACTTTAGAGTTTTCAGCTTCTTCACCTTCTCCTCATCCTACATGCCTATTTGGCTGCAAGTTGAGCTAAGCCGATAGCATTGTTCAGGTTCTGTAGGTGAGTAAGGACTATAGTCCTGTGGGTTCCACTATTCTCTATCAGACCAGTAAGTTCACCCACTTTTATGTTTTTGACTTTTGTCTCTTATTTTAATACCCACTCTGTCGAAACCATCTAGGAGTGGTCAGCAGCAGTAGCTGGACAGCATCTAATTCTTCTAGTGTCAGGATAGTAGAGGTTGTAGTTTTCATGATCTAATCTTCGGGTTAATTATTTCTATACATTTTTTTCTTCCCATTCCCTGTTCTTTGTTCTGGAGAGCTCTGGGTGTGCTAAGGAGCTGTGCTACCAGCCAAAGACACATAGTTCAAATCCACCAGCTGCTCTATGGGAGAAAGATGAGGGATCTCCTTCTGTGCAATTAATACTGCCTCTGACACCTCACTGGAGGATGAGCAGTGAATGGGTCCTGACTTCATAGTACACGGTAACAATAGTTGCACCTTAGATGACTGCTCACAAGCTCTGGAATCTCCAATCACTCCTCTCTAGAGTAGGGTGCAGAACATTGTAGACTGTGCATGCCAGCTGAACTTGCTAGCTCCAGAGACTGTGGCCCTGAGGCCCAGGGATCAACAACTCATCCCCTCTGACTGATTTGTTATGAGTAGAAAATTTACATAATTTTGCCTCCTGTTGGCTCTGTTATTATATGTGTGACCATGTTAATATTAATATTAGTATGAAAGTTAAAATACCACTGGGCATATCTGTGTTTGGCAACTTTTTGTTTGTTTATTTATTTTTCAGTCTTCATATAGATAGATAGATAGATAGATAGATAGATAAGACTTCCTCTTTAATTGTGAAAGTCTTGTCCACCTGATGCCTTCAAAATGTCTACCATTGTGTCAAAGAAATCATACTTGAATCAATGTGGCGTTGATGTTAAATCCATTTTTTCACTCATGAACGGTATAGAATTTTTATAGAAACAGCTACTATAGCAGAACCACCTGAAATGTCAGTGTTCTTGTGCATAGTCCATAGGGTGTTACACTGCTAATCCCGGGGGCTTCTCTGGTGATTCCAGTCCACTCCTCAGGTTAATAACGAGCAATTTCCTCCTCTGCGATTTACAGCCTATAAAAGCCTACTACATGGTCAGCTGTGCATAATTTATGACTGAATGGCAGTGAGAATGAGAATGAGAATACTAAGCTATAGTGTTCTCAATAACCTCATATATGTGTGAAAGTTGGTTTGTAAATAAGGAAGCCAAAAAGAGACCTACCATGTTGATATAGTACTGAATATACCATGGTCTGCGAAAACATCAGTTCTGGAAGGGGTGCAGCCAAAATCCTTATTAAAAGTGTTGACGGTGAGGGTTCATCTCACGTACTTTGAGCATGTTGCTTCAAGCAGAACCTCATTGCTAATTGAGTCTGAATCGAGCCACATTGACCATCCATTGCATTTTTTTTTTTTTTTTACTTTATTAGTTTTGTGTGAGTGTACCGTCAAATCAGATCTGACGGGTACAGGAGGATATTGTCCCTCCTTCCCCGGCATCCATTGCATTTTTAAGGCTGTGAACCACACAGGAGAAGGGTGCCTGTCTTTAGCTATTGAAGCTGTTGTTAAGTTTGAACTGCCAGAGAAGGTCAGCCTTTGGGTTATCAGCACAACACCTGAGACCCCCTAGAGTTCCAGGAGGGGCCAATTCCAGAAGAACGATGTCATGCATTACAAAGTAGAAGGTCAGTGAAAAAGAGGAGACCCTCAACAAGATGGACTGACGTAGTGGCAACCCCAGTGAGCTCACACACAGTGGAGATTGTGAGGATGGTGTAGGCTTGGGCAGAGCTGTGGTTTGTTCTCATAGAATTGCTGTGAGATGGACCTGACTTTAAGGCACCAAACAACAATTGTCATAGAGGGCTGCATGCAGATGTCCTATGAGCCCAAACGAGGAATAACTTTCAATTAATGTGTTGAGTTCTTTAGTATGGAGAGAATCATTTGGCTTATGCTGATGCAAGATTTATAAGTGAGATGGAAATACATTTGAAGTATATATGGAATAGTTGTAAAACATCCCAACCTGGGGATTTGGAGAAACAGGAATCTACTCATCTATCTCTCTTACTGACTGCCTTAGAGATTGCCTTCCCTTTGACCCTCAAAGTCAAACCATAACCTCACTGTTTGGGGAAGAGTTAGACCTAACAAAACAAAAATAGTTTCTATCTTCGTATCTCACTCTGATTTTCCTCTTATAAATGTTCTTTCATTTTATATTTAGAGTGTAACGTAAAACAATGCTAAATCAAACACATTCCTGTTTCTTTACACTCTTTGTGGGTGGAATCTCCCTTTTTGTTTCTGGCCTCTTAAGAGACTTGCTTAACTCTGAAAGAGGAAATACCAAAAGTGACTCCAGTAGCAAAGTCATTTTACGTCATTTTCTCTTTCATTGCTTGTTTGGTGAATAATTCACATGAATTCCACTGTCTTACTGGGCTTTTAAAAGTTAGAAATATGAACAAACTGGTCAAAGGCCAGAGGATTGGATGCAGGTCAAGTAGCTGATGTTCTTTTACTACTTGAGTTTTGCTTTGTATTCTATTTGAATGACTATCTTTACTAACAAGGGTGGGAAATCAAGAGATTGAAGGGAAATAATAGGAAGGGAAGGCCAATTTTCAAAGCTGTGACATCCTTTTCTAAAAAAAGTCATGGCCTAGCTTTTTCTCATTGGAGCTATTTAGAGCGAGGTGATTGATGGTGACTTCTTGAAGTTAGCCTACTTTTGAAATAGTTTTAGTGGTTTGTTTTTTGTTTTATTACTGGTTATTTTTGAAGGGTTGTGCATAGTGTTTAGGGGAGCTCTGGTTGCCCAGTGGTTAAGGAATTTTTTGCTAACTCAAAGGCAGGCAGTTTGAATCTACCAGCTGCTCTGAAGGAGAAAGATAAGACAGTCTCGTCTCTTGCAGTTTATAGCCTCTGAAAAGCTACTGGACAGTCAGCTTTGAGTTGGTTCTGACTGGACAGAGTATGACCTGACTGGATTTGAGTAAAGAGCAAAAACCATTCACTTTGGAGTTGACTCCAACTCATGAGAAGTAGTCATCATCAGAGAAGTAGAACTCTATTGCACAGCATTTTCAGTGACTGATTTTTTTGAAAGTAGATTATCAGGCCTTTCTTCTGAGGTACCTCTGAGTGGTCTTGAACCTCAAACCTTTAAGTCAGTCAGCTGTTCATGTTAACTGTTTGTACCAGCTATGGGCTCAACAAGGAATAGGAATCATGTGATCTTTCCATTTTGTAGTACTATGTGAGCTTTGATTCATTCTTCAACTTTTCCATTTTTCATATTGACCTCAGAATTTCCTTTTTGTGGATCCTTGCTGGGGGGCGGGGGGGCGGTGGTTGCCACTTATCACTGAGCATGGTCCTGGTGAGAGGGAGAAGGTTGGTGGGAACCCCCTTGATCTGCTGTCTTGAAATAGACTTGCATTGAGAAGTCACACAGATAATATCTGATAGACAGATCATGGGGTTACCACCTCCTTTACGTCAAATGTGATAAACTTGAATGGATTGTGAGGTGAAATCACAGCCCTGGGAAATGTCTCTGTGTGTGAATTTTGTATCTGAATTTTGTGGGTTTTTTCCCTTCCTGTTTCAAGTTTGCTTTTGTTTAAAAACAAACAAACAAACAAACAAAGTAGCACAGGAGGCAGGTTGATTTCAAACACTTAATATATGGAGGATAAAGATTATGTCCTCAAAAAGATTGTGTTGTTTTATGGTTACAGTAAACCAATTAGTTTGTCTTATTTGTTAGGTTGTTTGTCTCTTCTTGAACAACAGAGGAAAACGGACAGTCAGGAATAGGAGGAGACTGTGGACTGTACAGTACATTTTGGGCTGCTAATCCAGAGGCTGATGATTGGAATCCACCAGCCAATTCATGGGAGCACAAGGGACAATCTGTAAAGATTATTGCCTTGAAAACATGATGGAGGCTTTCGTTGACTTAGAATCACGTCACCTCAAAGACAGTGAATTTAGTACTGCTGAGGATGCAGTGTGACTGCCCCCATGAACAGTTGTTTGGTTTGTGATCAGAGGAAATGAATGGTGCCAGGAGGCTGGAAGACAAGGATGGTGCCTACTTACCAATCCTGAATATTCTGACCAAGAGTTCTGTGTAAGAATTTTGATCAAATGTGGAGAAACCCAGAAAAGAAGGTGTAAATACTCATGGACTGCAGACTTCCTCCATAAAGGTTGGGTGAAATTCTGAAACTGTTTAACCTAGGATAATCTTTAAATTTAACAATAACAAAGTAATCTCCTTACAATATCAAACTTGATTCCATGGCACCTGACAACAGCAACAACATATTGGGATAAAATTGACAATAGAAACGCAAAAGATTAGATAGGAAACTTAGAGGGCAGGGAAGTTTTATGTTAATGGGAGAAGGATGACTCAGAAAAGCAGAGTGCAAGTGGTTACACAACCAAGTGGATGCCATTAGCGTGACTAAATAATACATATAGAAGCTGTTGAGTAGATATATGTTTTAGTTCTATATTCTTCAAAACAGGGAGCTCTGGTGGCCTACTGGCAAGAAGCTTTGCTGTGATACTGAAGGCATGTGGTTCAAGCTGCTCTGTGGGAGAAGGATGGACAGTCTCCTTCTGTGCTATTAACTGCCTCTGAAAACCCCCTGAAGGGTCAGTTCTGACTCAATGGTATATAACAATGTTATTCTCCAACACCACAAAAATATATAACTACATTAAAAATGTTGTATCTCTTTGGTTTACATAAGAGATAATTTCTTCTCTTTGAAAGACAAGACAGGAAAGACATATTCTAGTTTTTCTTTTGTATTTGATTAAACCATCACACATTTTGTATAAAACTTCCAGATGTTAAGAAGCGCACAGGATCGGAAACAAGCTCACCACTTTGAGGAAGAAGGCAGGCAGTTCTGGAATTGGGATAGCCCTGGGGCCAGCACAGTCACTAGTGGAAGGCTTGGGAAAAGAACAAAAAGGAACAAGGAAACAAGCTGAGAAAGGAGAGACATAGGTGAAAATGAAAGATCTTGCTAGAAAGCTTTATTTGAAAATATAAAACAAATATTATGAAAGATACTTGGGGAAGTCTAAATGTGGACTAGTTTTTGATGGTATTAAACAGTCGCTAATTTTTTTACGATAATAACCTTATGGTTATTTGGTACAATTATATTTCATTTTGAAGTATATACAAGTGGGACAATTTCTTAACTTCTCTCACAACTTCTGCTTCCAAAACGTGAAGATGTTTACTTATTTGAGAAGATTTTTTTTTCCTCTCAAATTTTGTTTTTAGAATTGTGAAAATAGAATGAGATCATGTTTACATAGGATCTGACCAGTGAATTCTGTTATTGCTTTAATCCTTACTACATTTGCTCTATGAGATTTAGGGAGGTCCATAGGAAGTTGTGTTTTTAAGGTCATTCCTGTCTGGCAGTTCAGATCTCCAGCCGCTCCAGGGGAGGAAGATGTAAAGCTCCTGTGTGGTTTATGTTTCTGGAAACCCAATGAAGAGTTGGGTTCCAGCTGGATGGTAATGGGCTGAATTTTGATTTCTGTAAACTCAGGTGTTACTCCATATCCTTACCCTCACATGTCCTTTAAAGTCCTTCTCTTTCCCCCGTCCTTCCTATCAATGATCTGTGGTTTCCTGCCATGCATAGGTGATAGGCTGCTCCAAGAGGCTTAGGCCTCTCGAGGACTCTGGGCCTGTTTTGGCCTTGCATCCGTCATGCACAGCATGAAGATCTGTGGCAGGCCCAGTGACTGATCCTGAGTAGATTCATAATAATAGTGAGATTAATCAACTTTACTTTCTGTCAACACCAGTGAAAAATTGTGTTACTGGAAAACTTATTGGTGGTCGTTGCTTGCCTTCGCGTTGAGCATGACTCATAGAGACCCTATGAACAAAAGACCTGAAAACTTTCTATAGCTGTCAATATTTATCAAATTTCATTGAGTTTCCAGAGGCATGTTATTTAAGAAGTGGGTGCCACTCCTGCTTCCAAACCTTTCATAGTAATTTTTTTTTAATATGCCTTTGAGTTGCCTGCGATGTATAGCGACCCTATGTACAGCAGCTCTGAGCCCTTCCCTGTCCTGAGCCAGTCTCACTACCTCCAACATACCAACCTCTAGCGCCCTAGTCACTGTTTCAATCCATCCCATCTGGGGTCTCCCCCTCCTGTGATATCTATCCACTCTTCCGAGCATGCTGCCCTTCTCCAAGCACTTATCTCTCCTTGCCATGTGCCCAGACTAAGTGAGGTGGAGCTTCAAAATCCTAGCCTTCAGGGAGAGACTTGATTTCACCCTCTCCAAGACAGACCTATTTGTTTTCTTTGCAGTTAATGGTATGTTCCAGACTCTTATTAAATGGTAACATTGACTAAGGTGTGGGTAAAGATTTAAAAGGGGACCCTCACCCAGCCTCCACTCCCCATGCTTACAGCATTGTAGATTCTGCTGCCTGAATCAGAAACTAGTGGACGATTTTTCCTCTGTTACATTGTGGTTTGTTATTATATTCCCTTGAGTTGTCTGTGATTCATAGCAACCCTGTGTACAATAGCTCTGAACCTTATCCTGAGCTAATCTCACTGTCTGCAATAGACCTACTCCCATTACCCCAGTTACTGTGTCAATCCATCTCATCCAGGATCTTCCTCTCCTGCGGCTGTCCCTCCATCTTTCCAAGCATGGTGTCCTTCTCCAAGGACTGGTCCCTCTTGTTGTTGTTGTTGTTGTTATGTGCTGTTGAGTCGTTTGCGACTCATAGTGACCCTATGCACAACAGCCCTAAACCCTGCTCTATCCTGCGCCAACAGCACCGCCTCTGACACACCCATCCTGATTACCCCAGTCACCGAATCAATCCATCTCATAGAGGGTCTTCCCCTTCTGCGCTGTCCCTCCACCCTCCCAAGCATGATGTCCCTCTCCAAGGACCCGTCCCTCCTGGCAACATGTCCAAAGTATGTCAGACGAAGCCCCAGAATCCTTGCCTCCAAGGAGTAGCTTGGTTTAATCCTCTCCAAGATGAATCTGTTTGTTTTCCTGGCAGTCCACGGTACATTCAGTACTCTTCTCCAGCACCACAGCTCAAAAGCATCAACTCTCCTTCTGTTCTCCCTAGTCATTGTCCAACTCTCTGATGCATAACAAGTGATTGCAAGGACTATGACCTGTATCAGGCGCACCTTAGTCTCCAGAGAGACACCGTTGCTCCTGAGTACTTTAGAGAGGTCCCTAACAGCAGACTTTCCCATCGCGATACGCTTTTTGATTTCCTGACTGCTGGTGCCAAGAGTGTTGACTGTGGAGCCGAGCAAACTGAAGCTGTGAACAATCTCAATCTCTTCGCCATCCATCCTGACGCTGCCAATTGGTCCAGTGGTGAGAATCTTTGTCTTCTTGACATTGAGCCTCAGTCCATACTGAAGGCTGCAGTCCTTGACCCTTCGCAGCAAGTGCATGAGGTCCTCCTCAGTTTCAGCAAGCAAGGTTGTGTCATCTGCATAACGGAGATTGTTAATAGATCTTCCACCAATCCTGATGCCACAATTCTCCTCATAGAGCCCAGCCTCTTGGATAATCTGCTCTGCATACATGTTGAAAAGGTATGGAGACAGGATGCATCCCTGGCGTACAAATGGCAAAAGAGGTCTTGGGTTTGTTTGTACTTGAAATATTTTTCGAAGATTTAATGGAAAGGTGAGAAGCAAGTATGCCTACAGAGTAAGAAAAGATTTAAAAGCTGATGAGAAAATTGTTCGTTGTAGTCAGATCATGTTGTTGTTAGTTGCCATCAAATCGGGTATGATTCATAGTGACCCTATGAACAGCAGATGTTTTGGGCCACCGTCATCATCTCTGGTACACTTGAGCCCATTTGGTGCCATTAATTGGGTCACTCCATCTCATCGAGAGTCTTCCTCTCTTTTGATGAAATCCCATTTTTCCAAACCAAAATGGTCACTTCCAAGAACTAACCTCTCTTGACAACAGGCCCAAAGTCTGTGAGATGAAGTTTTGCCTTCCTTGATTCCAGGAGCACTCTTGCTGTACTTTCTCCAAGACAGAGGTGGGGTTTTTTGATTGTTGTTGTTGTGTGGTGTTTTTTTTTTTTTGAGGCCCATGGGATATTCATTACTCTTCTCAAACACCACAGCTCAAAGACATTACGTCTTCTGTCATCCTTATTCACTGTCCAGTACACAGATGCATAACCATGGGCTGAATCAGGTGCACCCTAGTCTTTAAACTGATCTCATTGCTCCTCAGTAATTTGGAGAGGTCCCAATGTATATATACATCTTTTGATTTCTTGAGTGCTGGTACCAACATGGATTCAAATAAGATTAAATCATTGACAGTTTCAGTTGGCAGTGATAATTGACAGTCTTCTCTCGATTTCTCCTGATGTTGCTTTTTAGTCCAGGGGTGATACCATGGAAGTCTTTAACTCATAATCTTATCTCATTGCCATGTAGTGCAAAGCATCTCATAACTGACCCTCCAATGGGTTTTCAGAGACTATAAATCATGTGGGGGTAGATTGCCCATGCTTCTCTTGAGGAGCACATGGTAGATTAGAACCACCCACCACTGAGTTAGCAAAATTCTCTATCCATCAGGCCACCAAAACTCTGTGTGTGTTTATAATGCTAGTACACAGTATATTCTTCTAAATAAGAAGATAAAAGTATGTTATTAGAGAATTGGGATGTGTGTGTGTGTGTGTGTGTGCGCGCGATGTACTGATGAGTAGGAGCTAACACAGCAGCTTGTCAGCTTTTCAGAGGCAGTTAGTTGCATGGGAAGAGATTGCCCATCTTCCATGTGGATCACCTGGTGGGTTTAAACCTTGTACTTTTGGGTTGGCAGTGCAACTCGTTATTATTAAGCCAGCAGAGATCCTTATTAGAAAAGTACTACCATAAAGTTAGTTTAGTATTAGAAAAGTTATGTTGCTAATAAAATGAACATGTGGAAATCCATGATTTGTCTTCTTTCAGCAGATGGTGGAAAGAGGACAATGCCTGATTGCTTTCCATGCCAACGTTCTTGCTCCATATTTTGTCTATTTAATAAATACGGAGGCACATGGGTGACCACTGTGATTGGTAAATTTGTCTGTGAAGAAAATGTATGTTAGCTAAGGGCAGACCTAATTTGAGATCTATTTTATTTTTAAAATTTTTATTTTTATTTTATTTTTGTTGTCATGAAAATTTTCAGAGATTGGTTTTCATTCATTCATATATACACATTTTCCTACCTACCCTTTCCCAGTTCACTTTGTAATTATTGTCTCATTCCAGGTTGTTAACTGACATGCATATAATGAATGTCTAACTATCCATTCCTTTCAAATTAATAAATTTGGCACTTACTCTTTTCTTACCTAAGGTGAATTATCTTTGGAATATTTTTTAAAAGAAAATTTGATTAATCATATAATTTGAGATATATATAATAGTCATTGAGTTTTGGCAAAGTGAAAAAAATTAGTAATGACTTTTTGATAACTAAAAATAATTGAATTTTATATTTACATGACATCTGTTAAACTCACATGGCTTTTAGCCAGTCTTGCTTGGACATGAAGAATTCTAGATTTGAAAATTTAAGCCTTGAGTTTTAGTAAACACTAAACTACTACAGATTATAAAAAAAAAATCTAGATGTGAATTTTTATAGTGTTTTTTTTTTCCCGATTGAGTTTCATCTGAGATTGATTTTGATGCAAACTATTACTCACAAACAAATTATGGAGGGAGGAAATGATTAAGTTTTTTGCACAGTGAATAATGCTAACTAAGCCTTCTAGGTGATTTCAATTTCTAGAAGTTTTTAAGGAAAGCTTGAAGACTCCCATGAGTAAAGTGTAATTTGTATGGTACAACGTTCCCTCCCTTCATCTAACAAGCCCCTCTTTTCTTGTTACATTCTGTAAACACTAGTTGCTTATGGCCTGTGGACTGAGAATGCTGCCAGGAAGTAGGGTGAGCAAAGCTTCTTTTCCCATGACCCTCACTCTAATGTTGTTCCAAGGGCGCCCTACTTAGAAACGCCTTGATAACCACATTCATTCCTAACATACCCCACCCCAGCACACACAACTGCTGCGTGCCATCTGACCCACAGCCCAGTTGCATTTTAAAAAAAATGTTCATAGCACAGTGGATATAGATGGAAATGTTTTGTGATGTGTTAAAAACGTCTTTTTTTTTTTAAAAAAAAGGAAATATAACTACTTTGTATCAGTCTCTCAACTCTGTCTTCCCTTCTGCACTTTTAATATTTAAGACTTTACAAAGTGTGTGTGTGTGTGTTCTTTCTGTATGGTTGCTGAAACATTCCCAGAAATGAATGTTAGAACACACTTTAGATTCTCTAGCTCCATGGCTGTTTATCGGGAATAGGAAAGTTTGGGAAAAGCTGGATTCCACTGCTACCCTGTCCATCCCTGCTGACATGATGCTCTTGATTATTTCTTACTGTCATTGAGTTTTTTACTGGAACCTGACTCACCATGATCCCCTGTGCAGAATAGAACTTTTCCTAAGAGTTTTCTAGGTTGTGATCTTGGGAGCTGATTGCTAGCCATGTCTTCTGAGAAACCTCTGGTTGAGTTCTAACATCTGATTGCTCATTTAGTAGTCAGATGCTTACACCGTCCAGGGATGCTTGATTCATTTCTCTAATTTTCTCAACAATACTGCGAGGGAAGCATAAGCATTCTTCTTTTAAAGACATAAAATTGAGTCTACAGCAAAGAAGTTAAGTAAAGAGATTAAGTACCTTGCTCAAGATCCTAAAAATAACAGTGAAACTGAGAGTTAAACTCTGCCTGATACCAAAGCTCTGTCCTTTGCCATTTGACTAGAATACTGTGTGATCACAGTATCACCTAGGAGCTCTTAGGGGGACCCTCCTGTTGCTGTGGATTAAGTGTTGGGCTGCTAACTGAATTGCCAGTGGTTTGCACCTATCAGCTGCTCCACTGGAGACAGATTAGGTAGATGACACTTCCTTTAAGATTTACCACCTTGGAACCCCAGAGGCAGGTCTGCTGTGTCTTACATGGACCCTTGAGTCAGTGGGTGACAGTGCGCTTTTAGTTATTTGTGAAAACAAAAGAGTCCTGGAGTCACACAGATAACTAATGCTGCTTTCTGAAAGGTTGAAATTTCCAGTACTTCCAGAGTCTTCTTGAAATAAAACTAGGCAACAAATCCCCATCTGAAAACCCTGTGGGAGGATTTATCGGATACTTTAATGAATAATCATATTAGTCAGCTGTAATTAATGTCAAGAAAGAAAACGTATATGATTGATCACCCCCCCAATCTAATGGGTTACAGTTATACTCTGACATGGGTCCAATACTGGTTGCTGAAATACTACTTACAAAGCAGATTTCTGTAGGTGGAAGACTTTCCCCCTTACATGGCACCCTGTTGTGACAGTGGAGAGTAATTTTGTTGAAATAAAGTTAGTCTGAAAAAATATTTACCTTAATCTGAAAATGGTTATTTTGTCCTTCACTAAATTTAGAGTAAGCATTTGTTTTCATCAGAAGCTGCACTGTGCAGTCCCGGCATACTCCAGTTCAGAGGGAAATCCATCAGGATTATCTGCTTTAACTGAGACTAGCATCTTCCCATTTCAGTTCTATGAGCTTGAAAAATTACTGCCGAAGAAATCTTCAGGAAACAAAAGCCCAATTTGAACACAACATAGCAGGTTGTTTTCCTAAGCTGCTTCTTCCTCACACTTCATTCCACCTCCTTCTGCCTCTTTCCTGGTGTGGGTGAAATGCCGCCATTGCATTGACAATAACTGTTATTTCCCACCAGGCTGGTAACTCATGAGAGAGAGAAGGTCCTGTATTATGATACACTAAGGGATATGCCAGGAGGGATCAGTCTTTGGAGAAGGACATCATGATTGGAAGGATGGAGGGACAGCAAAAGGAATACCCCAGATGATATGAATTGACACAGTGACTGAAGTGTGTCAGAGACGGCGAGACTGGCTCAGGATAGGGGACAGTTCAGAGCTGTTGTGCATAGGGTTGCTGTAAGTCTCAAGCAACTTGATGGCCCACAGCAGGAACAACAACAAGGGAGCTCTGGTGGCCTGGTGGATAAGGAGGTGTGTTGTCAATTTAAAGGAAGTTGGTTCAAAGCCATTAGCTGCTCTGCTGGAGAAAGATGCACTGTCTGCTCCTGTATGATTTTCAGCCTCTGAAAACCCACTGGAGGGTTTGCCATGGGTCCTCCCAGCTTGATGGGAATGAGAAGGAGGAGTTTTCTCTTTAAAAATGAGACTTTTAACCTTCTACTTCTATAAGGAATTTGCTTTTTCTGAAATCAAAATGATCTCCTTTTACGCATGGAGAAGAACTCTTCACGATAAAACATGATCAGATTTCATCGACTTCTGATTTTTTTTTCACAATAGTGACATTGAGTAACATTATTGGATCTGTTTAAATCAAAAGAGATCTCGCTATGAGGAATAGGAATGATCCAGACAGAAAAAGGTCCACAGTTAACAAAGTGAAAATGGCTATTCTACTGGTATGTTTGGCATGGGAAGTAAGGGTTACAGAATTCATAACTGGCCGAAGACCATCAGTGGAACTAGAGGTGGGTTACCTAGACTCGAGTACTTAGCAGACGAAATGAGTAACACATTAGTGGGTTCGCATGATTGGTCAAATGCACATGCATTCAATTTATTACAAGAGAGGTTACAAGACAGAGACAGGATAGGTTTTGGTGGTCTAGAGGAAGGGAGCTGTGCTGCTAACACAGCAGCACACGGTTTGAATCCACCCACTGCTCTGTGGGAGAAAGATGGGCAGTCTCCTCCTGTGTGATTAATTGTCTCTAAAAACCCACTGGACGATCGGCTATGGACACAACCACAACAGGAAACAACAGTAATAAATTTACTTCCTGAACCATATCTGTTCCTAGGGCTTTATTGTAAAGATTTATCTATAATATTGTGCTTCATAAACCTTCAGAACCAAGCTATATATTGCATCTAGTTTCAATAAATCGTTGTTACCCAATTGGTTAAGAATCCAGATAATAGTTAAGTACTGTGGTCTAAGCTCAGTTATAAATACAGATTTTAACCAGTTCCTCTAAACATGGGCAAATCTACTGCAACTAATTTGAAGTTGAAGAACTTAGCACTTATATAGCAGCATTTCTATTTCAGATCTTAGTGGGAAAATAAAGCGCTAAATAACCTTTTCAACTCACAAGTGCTGGCCTTCTGATTGAAAAAACAAAAACAAAACACCCCAAAACCCGTACTCTTGAAAATGGTCTCATTTCATCTTAGAAACTGGTACTTTACTCTATGACTATTGATGCAGGTTGGTTTTAAGAAAGATAGTTTAATCCTGGAACGCGTAACAGGAAATGCTTACGTATCTTCAAGTTTATTTTTTAAATGAATGCAGTTCTTTCTGTTTATTATATTTTAGTTCTCATTTTAAGTTTTGTACATTCCTTCAAAATTATTCCTACAGGGAGAGGAGAGGAAGCATGTACTTTGATATAAACAATTATCTCTCTTTATGACCAGCGTCTCTGTAACACTCTTCTGCTTGTTACAAACCTACATTTCTTTAAAGTGTGTTTTTATGAGGACCAGGGAGGAGCTGTGGTGGCATAGTATGTCCTGTGTCGCTTTGCTAACTGAAAGGCCAGTCGTAATCCACCAGCTGCTCTTCAGAAGAAAAATGGTCAGTTTTCTCCTATAAAGGTGAAATCATCTTCACAGCAGTGAGCTTGGCTTTTGGGTTTAATATTAGAGGATATTACCAGATCTTTTTGGTGTCTTTATTTTGGTCATGCAAACTAAGTACTTCCTACCTCCTACCTTAGGAATACAAATAAGGGAGTTCTGGTGCCTAGATTTGTCCCTGAGCAGTGATGCTGTTAATCCAGACTGATCCTTTCTGGTGCTTTGAATCCACCAGTGACTCCAAGGAAGAAAAATGGACAGTCTCCTCCTCTGTGACTTTGACTTTTCAGCCTCAGAAATGGAGAATCAGATGTGTGTTGCTTACAACTTGACGACCATGAGAGAGAAAGAAGTACTACCAGGAAAAGATACCTGTGGACATTGTTGTTGTTGTATGTGTTGTCCAGTTGGAACAGATGCATAACTGATCCTAGAGTGGATTTTTAGAGGCTAGAAGTCGGACAGGAGGAGATCGCTCATCGTTCTCCCTCCAAGAAACTGGTAGATTTAGGCTGGTAGTACAACTCTTTACCATGAGTCCTCCAGGTCTCTTGGGACATTAGCTATGGACAAAATAGTTAAAAAAATGTGCCTTCATGAAGTTTGAATTACATTAGAGATAATTAAAATGGATATAGCATATACATTATGTGGGATGGCAATAAAATACTACCTGGAAAAAGAAACTAAGGGAAGGGGTAGGGATATGTGTACACAGTAAGGGCTGGGACAGCTTTGAACAGAGTTGCCACAGAAGGCTTTACTGAGAAGTTGACTTTTTGAAGACCTGATGGTAATGAAGAAGTGACTATTGTGTGTTTCATGTCATCACAAGCTCATAGCTGATCCTTTAGTGGGTCTTCAGAGGATGTAAATTGCATGGGAATAGATTGTCTGTCTGTCTCTCATGGAGGTGTTGGTGGATACAGACTGTCATAGAGGCCCCATCTGTGGTTAGCAGCACACCCCCCTGTGGGCTACTTCACCAGAGTTACCCTGCTCTATGTTTGGCCAACTTAAATGCTTTTTTAATTTGTAGGAGAAACATTTTGAGTAACTTCTTACTTATTTTACCAGCTGATATACTATTATTTCTCCACTTATCCCTAACAGTCATGGAGGCAGCTGTCTGATATTCCAAATTCCCTCCACTTCTCACTTGTCAGCTGTCAAGGATAGGAACTGTGGTTTCTATAGACTTATGGAGGGGTAGAAACTGCTTAGCTGGGAGATTACTACCTACTGTTTAGACTGATTAAATGTATGCTCCATCGGGCTTGTTGGTTTGCCGCATGCATCATTACAAATGGTCAATAGGAATCTCATTCATTTATATTTCAGTGTTGTACAGTTTATTGCAATTGCGACAAAAGGCACAGCTAAGATGTGCCATTGCCTAAGCAAACCATTCTCCATGGCTAATGAATGTTCACAGTGCAAAGAAGATTTGTTTTCAGGATGATGGTCAGGGTGTTTAGGAAGAAAATCCTTCAAACTTATCAGAAACTGGCATCTACTTAGTAATCAATATGCTGATTATAAATCAGGTTTCCTGTTCAATAAAGCCCATTCCCCAAGGGCTTCTACACTTCCTTGTTCTCTTGGTTTTAGGGTTATGTTTGGAGAAATTATGCATTTAATTTCTCTGTAATGATCTAGTGTAGACGTTCTGTTAAGTTGGTGTGGTATTCAGTATGTGATTTCTTTCATATTGCTGAGAGGATAGCAGATATTAGCCAGTCCCAGGGTAGGATTTCATAGACAAGTCATGGGTATTTTTTCTGATGTAGTTTAAGTTACTGAATTAATTAGCTAAAGACAATTCCTATCCCTTCCACAGAGTTAGTGGCAAGCAGTGCACAAACTTTATTTAACTTACTGAAAAAATTTCCAACCTTGAGTCGTAATGTGCTGGTCCCTGCCTCATGGAGAATGTGAACTGAATGTGAAGGTTATATTGTAGCACATTTTGTGTACTTAAAAGTTATGGTCATAGGACTTGGGGGTGGGAATCAGAAACACTGTATGCAATTCAGTTTCTCTCATAAATTTTCATCATGCAACTATCAAGAGAGAATACAGTGTTGGGCTATCTTGTTCCTTATCTGGAAGGGTCCTTGTTAAAATATTGCCCACAATTCCCCTGTCCTAGAATTCCTGGGGTTCTCAGATGGCTTACATAAACAAACAGCTGCTGGCAGCCCCCTTCAGCTCATGGTCTGCTTTAGGCTCATTGTCCCTGCCAGACACAAACCCCAGGGACACAGAGGGGTGAAGGCTTCAGGCCCTTTGTATGCTTAAGGAAAGGGAAATGAGAGAAAAAAAATTTTTTATAAAAAACTTTATGTATATAGATATTCTTTAAAATTAATATCATACAATCATTCAAATACATTGTGCTTCATTTGTATACATTGTACTTTATACAGTCATTCATATACTTTGTGTTTTATGTTTACTGTTGATCGGTGCCTTTTTCATTCATGTACATTTTATATATTTGTTCATAACACTTATGTTTTATATAATTACTGTTTTCACTCTTTTCCTGCTTCCCCCATCCTTCTGTCCTTCTCTTCCTCCCCTTCTGGAACACCGAAACATCTCCTGTTCCAGTTGCTCATCACCAAGCCATAATACTGTCCTTAGGCCGTTCTTCCCAGGCTGATCCTCCCTTGTCCTCATAGTAGACATTTTTTCCAAAGCAGACTGTTTTTTTGTGACATCAAGGGTTTGTGGCAAAATTAGAAAAGACAGTTTAGACAGTGCACAGCTTGCTGTTTATTCCCTCAGGTTATTAGCTTCTTGAGGTTAGGGAGAATCTTTTCTGTAACTTATGGCGCCAGCTTTTCTGTATGATTGATAATAGAAAGATAGATTTTACAGTTTTTATTTCTTCAATTGGGAAAGGGGTTTTGTAATATTGTCTTAGAATAGATCAAGGATGGTAAATAAAAATAATAGGACTTACAAACTTTAGTAGTTGAGGAACCAATACCAAGTTTTGAAGTAAGCCTAAAATGCTAGGAAAGGAGAGCTGAACATGACTGAAGTTTTTTAATTAAACAAACAGTGACCTTAGTCTAGGCTATGTGTTCTCTTAATGAAAGCCTGCATAAATTGTGTGAGCCATTTGTGTGATAAGTGCCTTTATTTGCAGCAATAAAATAATTAGAGACCACATGCCTTCTAGAGTGTGGGAAGCTGTAAAGCCAGACATGGTTACACAAGTCAACACAGTTGGAATTCCTCAGTCCTGGTTGCTAAACAAAGTCTCAGCTCTTCAGAGTCCCAGCAGGCTGTTGCTGACTGTGTGCAGATCGTCGTTGAAGCATGCATGCATGCTAGGGGCTCACATAAACATTGTGGTATTTTATAGGAAGGAATTTAATTTTGTACTTAGCTTTTGGAATGAAAGGTTGAAATTTAATTTCATGCAGTTTGATTACTGTAATTAATCACTCCATAATCATAAAATACAATAGTTTAAAAATAGGATATTTAGATTTTTAAAGCCACCTATACAGCTTGATAATAATGTTCTATGTAAATAGACAACATGAGCTATTAAAATAATTGGATAATAGAAAAGTAGAAAAATCCAGAAGTATAAAGGAATAGTTTTTTGGTGGTTTGTGTTTTTAATGAAAAAATGAGTAATGACAAAAAAGAATAACAATAAAAAAGCAGCCAAAAAAAAGAAATTTTAAGTCCTAACTCAGCCATACTCATTGCCTCTGAGTTGAAACAGACTCTTAGCTGACCCTCCAGTGGATTTTCAGAGGCTGTAAATGGCACAGAGATTGCCCATCTTTCTTCCTCAGACTAGCTGGTGGATTCAAGCTTCACACCTCTGGGTTAGTAGTGTAACTCACTAGCATTTGGCCACAGAGCTCTCTACTATAGGGTCTGTTGTTGGGAAGTGTCATCAGATTGACTGCAGCTCATTTCAGTCCTATGATCAGTGAATCTGAACCTTGTCCTGTCCTGTGCCATCTTCTTCATCTCTAATCCGCTGGAGTCCTTTTACCGTCAGTGTGTCAGTGCAACTCAATGAAAGTCTTCCTCTCTTTTGCTGACCCTCCATGTTCCAAAGCATAGTGTCTTTTTCCAAGGACAGGGCCCTCCTAACAAAGTCTAGTAATTCAATATTGTATGTCTTTTACGAGAAATACCCAGATGTTTTAGGTAATGTAGAAGTGGAGATTGAATTGGATGTGGAAGATTCAGAATCCAGTTTTGAACCTGTTGCTCGGATAAGCCACTTAGTTTTGAGCTTCAGTTTCCTCATTCATAAAATAGAGATAATTATTTACATAGTCAGTTTCCCCATAAGAGTTCCTGTGGGGTAGTAAGTATGAATATGATTTGGAAAATCTCATCATGTGGCATAGTTAAGATGGTAGCATGATTGTGTGTGTGTGTGTGTGTGTGTGTGTGTGTGTGTGTTAAGACCAGAACCCTGGCATTTACATGAAAATGCCCTCTTCATTTTGATGCCTTAAAAGGCATAGGAAGGAGGGGATGCTAACAGTGCATAATGAAATCTGCAGTTTGAAAATGCAACTCTCCTGAAATAGTCTTAAAAATTGCTTTAGTGTTTCTGTAGGACAGTAGGAAAATGAGGTCTGTAAACATGTGGGATAATGAATTTATTGAGATCAATTTACAATAACGGCTGTGTAAATGGAGAATAATGATCTTTGTGCCCTTACTTCCCGGCTGCCCAGCTCTACCCTGCCTCACAGTGTGGCTCTTTTCTGTTTCTTTTTGGAAGAATGAGGCATGATGCCAGCTTAACTTCCACATTTCACCAAAGACAGTGGCTGTGTGTTTGCCTTGCAGTGACTGTTCATTATCCAGTATTTCCAACCTTTAGTGGCATATTAGTAATGTTGCTAGAGGAAATTAATTCTTTTTGATTAAACGTACTGGTCATATGTATCCATAGTTTTACATTATAGTCAATACTGTCATTTCTCCAAAGAAAAATTGATCAAAAGGCAATTTGGAAACCCAAACATGATGTCACAATAAACATAGCGATGTAGACTTTCTCTCCATTCTGAGCTTACTGTCCCATTTCTGAGAAATGCTGAGAAAGAAGGCCTGCAGGGATTTGTTAGCCGGTTTCTTTGCCTGGTTGAATAGGTTTCATTATTGTGTCTGGGAACATTTTTCTAAAGGAATGCAGAAATGCAGATAGCTCTTAAGTACCGATAAAATATTTCTTTGAAGTTTTTAAAAGGAACTCGGTCATCTAAGGCAGCATGAGTGTTATGTAACTTTTTTAACCGTGTGTTGTGCTAAACATGGGAAAATGCACATGTGTAAACTGTACACTCCAGGAGTGGAGACAGCTCCATCGTAATGATGATTGTCATCACGGAGGGGGTCTCCTGGGTTGGCGGGCACATTGCTGGGTTAGGATTTGATGTCACAGTCTCATGATAAATCTATGTCTTTCTGGGTCTAGAGGGGTCAGCTGAACCTAGAACCAAGTAACTGAGAACCAAGAACCAAAATGTTTATATTTACTGCTAACTTCCTTAAAAATGAAATAATACCAATTGTAGAACTTAGCAAGATCTGTATGTGTTCTGTGCTTAACCCCCCTTACACTTATATCTCTTTTGATCATTATACTGTCGACTGAAGTAGATATGCTAGTATTATCCTCATTTTATAAGTAAGTAAAATAAAACCTTTAAAGTAACTCTACCTTTTCAGCGTCATAGCAGCACACAAAGTTTTAAGTAACTTGTCCACTTGATGAATTGAAAATGTAACGAGTAGTTGGTCTAATACTAAAATCATTATTTTATCATTAAGAAGTAGAACCAGTTTATATTGTAAATTATGTATGGAAATAGAAAGCTTTTCTCTCTGATTTAATTGTATTGATTTTTTTTTTTTAACCAAATACTTTCCACACTAAACTTGATTAGATTACCAGAATGACTTTTGTGTAGGGAGCAATAATGACATTTCATGCTAGTATGTCAAATATTTGGGCCACTTTTGCCAGAAAACATTGCTTTTCTTAACTAATCACCTACCTGTTTGCTTGTCCAATACTTGGAGAAGATCTGAAGTGGGAGAATGTCTGGTCACTCACTCTCTTTTATCTCAGCTGCATGATTTGCTGTCCTGATCCTTCTCTGGTTTCCTCTGTGCTTCATAGTACTGTTTAGAGATTGGTTAAGTCTGTATGCACTCATCTGTGCTCTTTTCTCTAATTGCTCTCTGCTCAAGCCCAGAATGTTTTCCTTTACCTTTCGTTGTCATACAGTTGACCTTCCTTCACACAACAGGACAAAGCACTTGCTAATCGTGGCCATAATGCGATCTGGTTACAGATGTGTTTTCATCTATGGGGTTGTCATTGGCTGATTCTCCCCCTCCACCCTCCCACCCCCAAAATAGTTTGCCAAACCTTTCTACCTGCTTTGTCTTGTTCTGGAAACTCTACCTGTTCAGCATCATAGCAGCACACAAATTTCTATTGAGGAGTGGCTGCCCTTGAGGTGTTTTTGCCAAGAATCAAATAGATGCTTGCATGGAAGGTGAAAATTCTACCTCTGAACTACCTCTGCCCTCATACTTTTTCTTAGGCCACTTAAATACCCAGAGTTCCCTACTATTTTCAAGGTCTTGGATTCATCTGAGTCATAGTGACTCAGTACAACACAATACGAATACCTGATAGGATTTCCAAGGCTATGATTTTAGCAGAAATAGACTACAGCATCTTCTTCCTGCTGAGCAGACTGTGGACCTAAACCCATGTCCTATCAGTTAGCAATCAAGTGCTTAATCACTGTTCTTTCCCCCCCTCCCCCGGCATGGAGATTCATTTCATTCCATTGCAGTTGTCAATTTCATGATATTTTCATTTTTTTTAAAAAAAAAATTACAGTGCTATCTTGAGTTTTAAAACTCCTTACAGAAGGTTTGAGAAGATAAACTACGCTTAATAGATCATTCTACTGCAGGTTTTCTTATTCCACATGCTTGATGCTAATAATAATTGTCCTCTTTGTTCTTTATGTATCAGAAGGCCAGATAGCAGTTGGCTTGGATTTTTCCTTGTTGTTGTTGTTGTATTCTGCTTCAGTACAATGATTAAAGTACTTGGAAGCAAACTAAAATATTGGGATTTGAACTCAGCAGCTGCTCCAGAGGCGAGAGCCCTGGCAGCCTGCTTCTCTAATACTTACAGCTTTGGAAACACGATGAAGCAGTTCTGTGCTCTCCTGTAGGATCGTGATGAGTCAGAATTGCCTTGATGGCAACACATTGCATTTTGGTTTTTACTCACTTTGGATTCCTGGCTGGTGTAATATCTATCTGCTAACCACACATGGGCCCCTCCAGAGGCTCACCTTGGGGAGCAGATCTGGTGATCTGCTTCCGAAAACCAGCCGCCAAGACCCTCAGGGAACATGGGTCCACTCTAGCACTCTTAAGTGTCAAGGACAAGTTAGTTCATATGAATTCTGCTTTTACCTGAAACATAGGTAGTTTTTATGTATTTTTTTAAAGTGCAGCTGGAGAAACTCCTTAGCTTCCTTCCTCTCAGTCTTCAAATACAAGTGTTGGCACCAGGAAGACTCTCTTGAATGCCCATGGTGTCAGTGTTGCTGGATACAGTGTAGATGTCAGGAATTTTGCAAGTACATTGTGAATATGTGGTATCTGTGCATCATGAGAGGGCCTTCCCTTCCTGGATTATTTAGGATAGCTTTACTTTTGTTTCTAAAAGTAAACTCACTGCCATCACACCAATTCCTGTTCATAGCGACCACATAAGCCAGAGTGAGACTGCCCCGTGGAGTTTCTGATGGCGGTAAATCTTTGTGAAAGCAGACTGCCATATCTCTCCCAGAGTGTCTGGCAGGTGTGAACTGCTGACCTTTTGGTTAACAATCCAACATTTAACCCACTGCACCACCAGGGCTCCTGAAGGTAGCTTTCTCTCATTGCTTCTGAGTCGGAAGTGACTCATAGCTGATCCAACAGTGGGTTTTCAGAGACTGTAAATTGCACAGGCAGAGATTGCCCTTAATTCTCCCTGGGAGCCACTGGTGGATTTGAACCACCAGATAGGTACTGCATTTGGATTAACTGTGTAACTCCCTAAGAATGTAGCTACCTCCCTAAGGTAGCTCCTTGGTGTAACTTTGCTCTTGTTGTCGGGTGCCATCAAGTTGAGTATGATTGATAGTGAAAGCAGATCTGAAGCCTGACCTGTCCTGTGCCGTCATCAGCCCCAACTCATTTGAGCCCGTTGTCACAGATCAGTTCAGTCTTGTTGAGGGTCTTTCTTTCTTTCACTGACCCTCCAGCTTTCCAAGCATGACCTCCCTTTCCAAGGAATTGCCTCTCCTAATATGTCCCAAGTATGTGAGACAAACCTTCTCCATCTTTGCCTGTAAGGAACAGCTCTTAAATCTAGTTTTAAAAGGACTAAAAGAAGCTACATAAACCATCTTCATTTATATCCAGCACAAGGAATGGCATTGTGGATGTTGAGAGTCGAGATTGCAGAGCGTGCAGAGATTAAGTTGAAAGAATGTGTTAAAACATAAATGATATGCGTGAATTAACTAATAAGTAGCAATTGATTAACATGGTACTTTAAAAGGACATTATACTAGTTAAATTCTTGTTATGTGCCCCGACCTTGACCATGACTCTGAATCCTGCCTTATCCTGAGCCAGCTTCACTGTTTCTGACACACTTGACCATGTAGCCATAATCACTGTGTTAAATTACTTAAAATGTTTTAGCATAAGATACCAAGGAAAGATTGTTGGAAAAAAGAAGTAAGTACTATGAGTTGGCAGTAATAGATTGATATGTGACATGAGTGATGTGTAGAAACAAATGTCCTTCAAAAAGCAGTATCTTCAGGATAAGCATTTCAGATAGTCAAGAGAAAATAGGTGAAAGTAGAAAGAAAAAACAACAACCCCATTATTGAGTCTGTTGATAATAGAATAAGTTGTAAGTACTAGTCGTGCATGGGAAATGAGTCCTGGACTAGGGGAAGAGGTTTCTGGTGAAAGGTAGCCCAGGAAACATGGGTTAATCATTCTTGGTCATGTTTGGGTCACTGGGAAGATTAAGAAAACCAGAAAGTCCTCTCTGCTGAGTGACTGAAGATTTTACCAGAACCAAATAAAAAGACAGAAAGGAAAGAAAATTATTTTAGAAAATGTCCTTAGAGCTTCCAGTTTTCAAAATGAAACAATTGCTTAGGAATGACTTGATACAGATACACAGACAGTATTTTCGAGAAGAATCTACATTAAGTTCAAGGAGGTGGCTAAAGACAAATACTTCCTTAGGGAAAGAATCTGGTGAAGAGAAATCTCAAAGGCCATGGCTGAAGAACAGTTACTGAGGCTGGAGGAGAGTCTGGACACACTGCAGTGTGCCACTGTTTTTTACCCTCTTTACAAGTTTTTTCCCCAGGGTAGGGAGGTGGGCGGTTCATTTCATCTTGGGAACTTTCTATTTTTAACTTGGATCCTTGCAATGTTGTGTCTTTGTGGTTTTTAGTTTTTAATTTTTATGGAATTTGTAGCTTTATAGCCACTGTGGATAAAATCTGGCCAATGTTGGCTCCTGCTTGTTATTTCAAGGCTGGGATCTGCTTAAAGAGCTTGCAGGCACCAATCACGAATGAGCTCGCAGACTTGTCTTCATTCGAGGCTGCACCACTGTGAGTGTTCATTGAAGCTCTCCTGAAGAGAGTAATGCAGTCCAGAGATTTTATATGCTGTGCTTACAATGGAACTGTATCCTACTCTGTATTTACCTACACAATAAGTAGTGGTTAATGGTTAACACTTGCTAAGAGCCTGTGTTTCTGGTTTCTCTTTGATTCTAGACATTGTGCTAAGCCAGTTGCATGGAATATTCCTGACTGTCTTGCAAGTGATTAGTGTCTTTCTTTTGCCATGAGAGGAACTTTAGTGCTTGCGTTAGGACACGTTGCTGCTCTGGTTGCACAGTATTTTTTGTGTTAGACTGCTGATTGAAAGGCCAGTGGTCTGAATCTTCTTGCCATTCTTCTGAAGAAAAATGAAGTAAATTTGTTTTCATAAGGATTCATAGTCTTGGAAACCCTATGAAGCAGTTCTTCTCTGTCTTGTCAGCTTGATAGAAGTGGATTTGGGTGGGTGATGGTCCCTGGATTGGCACCTGTATCTGCCTGATCCTTCTGCACTTAATTTATGATTAATCAAAGGATAAGAATTTAGGTCATCACTGAAAACAGATTCGTTGACTTGTATGACATGGTGGGATGGTGGATTTAACCACTGTAAACCAGGATGCAGAAATTAAGACCCTGGACACAGCTAATATAGAAATAAATGAGGCAGTCCAAAGATAGGCTAATTGGTCTTACAAACTTTGACGGGCAAAAACACCAGGCTGTAGCATCCTAGAAGACAGCACATCAGTTTTTGGCCACAGGGGATTGTATTTTTACATTTCGGGAGATGAACACAAAGCTTTTTTTTTCTACTTTGCCAAATCCACATTTCTCCACCCCCCTGGCAACCCCAGCATTTCTCCTTCTAGCAATCTGACATTTTTTTTTAGTGTTAAAATTATAACTGCCCTTATTAAAAACCAAGACTTACCTAGAGATTTCTTGTCGGCATAGTAAGTAGGGAGTTGAAGTGTAACCCAAAAGTGGCACCTCCCTGGCAGTTCAAATCCAGCAGTGATTCTGGGGTAGGAAGATGGGCAGTCTCCTCCAATGTACCTCTGAAAATGTGCTGAATGGTTCACTTTGAGTTTGTTGTGACTCAGCAGTACATATCGTATATGATAATAAGCAGCGTGAGATTGAGATTGTGGAGCGAGGCTTCCTTGGTTGAAATTCTAAACTCTGCTGAGTATTAGTGTTTGTGACTTGGGGGAAGCTACTTACTTTATCTGTGTCTTAGTTTCTTCACCTGCAAAATGGGAGTATTACATATAATTTATATGACCTTTAGGAGAATTTAAGGGTTAATTTATGTCAAGTGCATAGAAAAGTATCAGGTATAGAGTTGGTATATGTATTGCAAAGAGTTAGTTATGTATTACTGCTGTTGCTTTTATCAACAATTTCTGTCAGAAGATTTGTCCATTGCCCTCTGAAATGATTTATGTGCCCCAGGTTTGTGTTGGACTATTCCTTTTTTGAAAAATATGGCACAGCCTTTTGTTACCTTTTAATTCCCATTGCTTCATCCTGTCTGTCTTCTGCTTGGTAGTGTGAAGATGATAATTCTGCATGTACATTTGGTTATGAAGTTCTTTTGAATCATCTTTAAATCTAATACCAGAGGAACTGGATTTTAAGAACTGCTTTGGACCAGTGGATTGACCAGTTGTACTTGCTCTACCATTAAATATAGCTTCACTTCTATAGTTGTCACTCTAAAAGTAATTAAGTTAATACTGCTTAATTAGCAGGTTGATTCCCAACTCATAAGTCTGCATATAAGAAAAGAATTATAATTAAATATTTACTAAGTGTTTTGTGCTCATCTTGTGAAGTTTTAGTGTTTTATTAGCATCACCTAATCATGGGTGTTACAGGTTAACTCTTTAATGTGAAAACATTGTTCATTAATTAAAGGCCAGTGCAATTCCTTCCAAGTTATGTGGACCTGGGAAGACACCCTGTGCTTAACTTCCAGGTCAAACAAATGGAAAGAAGGTGTGGCCTTGTAATGGTGCGGGCTGTGTTTGTACTGTCATTATTATACACAGCCTTGATCACTAATCAATGAATGGTAGGCTCTTTCTCAACCTTAGACTGTAGTCATGCCATCGCTAACAGTGACCATTTCCTTTTTTCTTCTGAAATCCTATTTTAACAGCTCAAACACATTGCTATTGAGTCAAAATGGATTAAAAATTGACTCTCCAATTGGTTTTGAGAGGCTGTACTTCTCACAGGAGATTGCCCATCATCCCCTGTACTAATGAATTTGAACTGACAGAGAGGCGCCATCTTTCGGTTGACAGCATTCCTTCTTTTAATACCAACAGAGCTCAGGTGAAACTGGGAAGAAGAAACCTCTGTCTTACCTAGATCTTCTGCTTGTCACTTTTTTTTAATACACTTGGCCTTTCTTTTCATATTTAAGAGGAAAAAAATACTGATTGTGCTATTTCTATTATAAATTAATGTTTAGTGATACTCTCTGCCTTTGCCATTCAGTCACAACCAACCCTCAGCTGATCCATCAGCAGGTTTCCAAGACTATAAGTGCCCCATCTTTCTTCTTCAGAGCTGGTGGATTCGTACTGCCAGAGAGGCTACACCTTCTGTAGGCAGCACAGTTCCCTCCAGACTGTACCACCAGAGCTCCCTACTCAGTAATATATTTTAAAAAGTTAATTCAGCTGCAAAATTAAGTAAGACCTGCTTATTAAAATATTAATTGACTTTATTTAAAATTTCAAAACCAGTTTTGTTTACACATCAGAGCATAGCTTTGAAACTTAGATTACATGATTTTAGAATAGTATGTTTCATGTGTCTTAAGTGGAGCATGATTTGAAAGCATTATCTAGTTTTCCTATTTTATAGATTAATAAACAGTGTTGTTTATGTTGTTGTGATGATCTTAAATCCCTTCCTGCTTTGATATTTTTAATCTCCTTATTATTCTGGAATTTGGAAAATGAGGTCCAGTAAGAGGAATATAAAGAACACAGGTTCCTTCTCCAATTGTAAATAGGTTCTATTGAAATTTCCCATTAGCTAGTTGAGGACCACATTTTGTATATTCTTGTTTCTCATGATACATCCAGAAAGAACATTGATAGGATGATTTATGGATTCTTGATTCCATCCATTGTTTAAACAGACACCAACCTTAAGCAGAAATATAGAGGATACGTTTAGAAATATAATCAGCATGTCACTGACATGGGTGACTGCTTAGCGGTGCTTTGAGATTGTGAATCTGCCACCAACATACCGTTTTTTTTTGAGTACTTCCAGAGCTCTTTGTGAGTGAAAATGTACTTTAGGGTTTTTCACCCTGGGCGGCTGAACATAGAAATAGCCTAACAGCTCTGAGTATTTACAGTGTGTCAGACACAGTGGTAAGTGTTCTTATCTCTAGCCACTCATTTACTTTTTACAGTAACCCCGAGAGGTGGGGTCTTTTCCACTTAACAAATGAAAATATTGAGATACAGAGGAGTTATGGACTTCATAACAGTTGTGCTCCTACTTTGTGGTCCTCACTCAGAAAATTGGCCTCTTAGATTTCCAATCTCTTTGGTATTTTGACAGGGTAGCTTTACCAGTGTATCACTGTTTCAGGAGCAGAAAATGGGGTATGGGTGCACAGAGCCATGAGTCTCTCTCTGAAAAGAGCAGAGGGAGTGCAGAAAGCAGATAAAGAGCCCATGACTCAGCCCTGTTGTGCCTCTAGAACCATATTCTTTGTTGACTCAGACTTTGCTTACATTTTTGAGGTTTATTAGGGAATTAGAGAGTGAGGGAGACAAAGAATATCACCCAATGCAAGCCCAGGTTTTAGCACAGCAGTCTCAAGGTACAATCCCTCAATAAAGCCAGTTCCAGTTTCAGTTCAGAAGTCAGCTTTCCCATCTATCATGTGGCAATAACAGTGAAAACTTTAACTATGTCTTTTATCTCAGAGATCCTTTGGTTACACCTTGCCACAGTTTCCCCACAGCAATGCCACAGTCTCTCCAACACCATGACCAGAGTCTCTCTCTCACCAGGGTCTTGCCCTCACAAGGGTCTTGTTCCAGTCTCCCTCAAGTCTTGTGAGTACTCTGAGGACACAAGAAGTGTTGTCTTCTCTGAAGTATCTTCTGTTACAATTGAGTCTACATCTATAAACAAGGGTCCAGTCCAGAGGAAATCATCAGGTCACAGTAATCAACACTAGCTCATAACATGAAACATGTTCTTTTCATCTGCTTGTGTTCTGGTCAGCACATCCCCAGCTATCCATGACTAGGTCCAAAAAGACATAAGCTGCAAACTCAGGAGTCCACACTTCTTCCTGTGTTTTAGACTAGCTGGTCCCCTTACTCAGCGTTAGCCCCATTGGTTTTCAGTGAACTTCAGCTCCACAGGGGCTAAGTCAGTACATCAGGGATCCCCAGACCTCTTGCTTCACAGATCAATAGCCCTTCTTCACTTACCTGTTCATCATGCTAGATGGACACTGCTGAAGGAACAAGTCCATATTCAGCCTGTCTCATTATTACTGTGATAGTCATTGTTGACTCACAGACTTTACTCACAGTTTAAGTTTTATTAGGAAAATAAGTTGGAGAGTGGGGGATTCAAAGAATGTCATCATATGCAAGTCCACGTTTTAGCCTAGCATTCCCATGGCACAATTCCTCAATTAGTTCAGGCTTCAGTTTCAGTTCAGCAGTCAGATTTTTCTTCTATCATTGGGCAAGGACAGAGAAACTTTTACCTGTGACCTTTATCTCAAAGTCCTCCACCACAGTCTCTCCACTACTATCACCAGAGTCTCACTCTCGTCAGGGTCTCACTCTCACCAGGGTCTTGCTCCAGTCTTCTTCAAGTCTTGCTTCTTAGTGTGAGAAATGCCCGCTCTTTCTCTCTCTCTCGCTCTCTTTTTCTCTCTCTCATTCTAGTCACTCAGCTGTTGATGATTTGTAAGGCCATGAGTATGCAGTTAAAGTAGCTGGAAACCAGAGGTGGGGGGCTAATGGAATGGCTAGAAAAGCCAACTTTTAAGCTAACACCCCATCCACTAACTATGCTTTTGTTTATAGAAGGGAATTTTTCCAAGTCTAGGAGTGAGACTGTGGGAGCATACAGGAGGAGAGGACTGAAGGAAATGATTGTTCATGAGAGATTATGTGAGATGTTCCCCATATTAAAGCTTCCGGAAAGCTCATCTTTGATCTGATGGAACTTCAGAGGACCTCTTGGTGATGTTGAAGAGAGAAGAGAAGAAATAATATGAGTTAAATGGTTCCCAAGAATTCTGATGTGCTTCTATCAAATACTCCTTTCTCAACTCTGGTATAGCAGTTTTGTCTGTGGCTTTCTACCCAGTTGAGCCTAAGGCTTTCTTATTGTGCATATAAAAATAACAAGATGATAAATTGTATGCTTTCTCTAAGTGTTGGCGTAAATACTCACAACTTGACTTAACGTTTTCCTGGGAGTCAACTTTCTTTCTCTGTCAGCTCATATCATTTAGAGTTGATCTTATGACAAGAGTTGTTGCACAGTCTGTCTTCCAGACACTTTATATAGATTGTTGAGAAGGAATATAGAGAAATTCACATCAGTGGATGCCTGTGTACTTTGCCCTTCTTTTCAAAAGGCCAGTGTGCTTTGCCACCTCTTATAAGTTGGGCTGAATAATACACACTGATGCTGTTTATTATTCTGTACCAGGCACTTGCCTCATTTAGGCTTCGTAACAACCCTGGCTGGAGATAAGCATTTATTCTATGTTATATAGATATGTAGATTAAAAAAAAAAGAGCCACTGAAGAGATGAGTGATTTTCTAGGGCTTCATAGGTAATTGATGAGGTCTAGTTCTGACAAAACACTTATTTTTCCCATTGGCTAATAATTCATGAAAAAGATTATTTGTACCTTTCTTCCTGAGAGTATGAAGCAGAATGATTCCCAAACTGACAGACTCTAATTTATTGAATTGATGACTCCTCTCAAGTAAAATGTACAGCTGCTCCCCAGGTTTTAAACATTTAGTGGAAGTAAGTCTTAATCGAACAGTAGCATTTCCTGTACAGAATATTAATTTTTCTTTTTCAAAGAAGAATGACAAAAAAATCCTTATGTCTGTGTATTTTTTTTTAAATAAAAAGAACACAGGCAAAAATAGCTTTCAAGTTTGGAGATTTATTCATTCTTTCTTATGAAGGAACTTGGCCTTGAGGTTTCATAGAGGGTAGAGATGAGTGACCTGGTATGTTCTGGGAATATGTCTAGGCACAGGGGCACAGCTGTTTGTGTTGTTTGGATTAAATGTGAGGGAAATGTTGTTGCATCTGATTGCTTGCTGATGGTAGTCTTTAGGCGCTCTCAGGTTGACTGACAGCAACCCCTTGTCCAGCAGACCAGAATATTGCCCTGTTTTGTGCCATCCTCATGTTTTCCACTAATCTCAAGCCCATTTTACTGCCACTGTGTCAGTCCATTTAACTGAGAGTCTTCTCTTTTGCTGTTTGCCTTTCCCAGAATAATGTCCTTTTCCAAGGACGGGCCACTCTTAACAATATGCCCTAAGTGTGTGAGAGGATGTCTCACCCTGTTTTCTTCCAGGGAATATCCTGATTACACTTCCTCCAAGATGGTTTTTTGTTTGTTTTTTTGGCAATCTGTTGTCTATTATTTGATAGTATTCACCAACAGCACAAATCATATACCATTTTTTTTTCATTGATCTTCATTATTCATCGTACACCTTTCGCATGCCTAGGAAGTAATTGAAAATACCATCATTTGGGTCAGGCTCATCTTAATTCTTAAACTTTTTTTACGCTTTTGGTAGATCCCATTAAAAGAGATGGAGTCTTTGTGCGGCACAGAAGTTTCAGTGCTAGACTACTAGAAGAAAGGTTGGCAGTTCATCCACCAAGAGACACGTCAGAGGCCAGCCATGGCAGTCTCATTCCAAAAGGTCAATCTTGAAAACCATATAGAGAAATTCCACTCTGCACACTTGAGTTCCTCATCAGTTACAGCAGACTCAGTGGTATGTTGGTGACTTAATAAAAGTACTGAGAGAGATGGAGAGAGAGAGTTGCAGAAAAATACATTTCTACTGCAGCAGATTGTTGTGAAAGAGTTGGCAGAAATGTTCAGAGTACCTCTGAGAAATGGAACACTTAACAACTCCTGTGCTATTGCCCATTTAGATATATTTATTTTTAATTTTGTTTAACAGATTTTCAAATAGGGCTTATTAAGTGCTAGGTACTACTTAAAAACCTTTGCAAATATTAACTCATTTAATTCTCAAAGTAGCCCTATAAGATGGTTGTACTATTTTATTTTCTTTCACAAATGAGTGATCAGAAGCTCAGGGGAGTTAAATAATTTGCTCAAGACCTTGTAGCTAAGATGTGGCCGGGCTTAGATTTACACCCAGGCCGTCTGGCTTCAGAATCTGGGTTCTTAACTTCTCTGCTAAGGTGTGAAAAGCAAATGAATAACCAAGCAACATTGTTATTTTATTAGCTGCTTAACATTCTGGGCTTTTCTTTATTTCACCTAGGAATAAAAAATAATTATTTCAGAAAAACTCTCTAGTTTTTAGCAGACTCTGGGTAAAAGAATGATTTCTTTTAGAAGGATTTGCGTAAAACTGGTTCCTATGAGGTGGCCATTAAAGAGGTCCCCGATGTTCAGCTTTTTCTTTTTCTTTTAAAAATTTTTTATATCACTTTTTTATTAATTTTAATGAAAATTTACAGAGACTTTGGATTTCCATTCATTCGTTGTTGTACTTTTCTCCCTGCCCACCCTCCCACCCCCCAGTACACTCTTCTCTTTGAAAAGTAAAAGAAAAGTTCCCCCATTGTTTTACAATCCCTCCCCCCAGGTCCGCTCCACTATGTAGCCTTCATTCTGGACTCCTGCCATTACAGTAACACCTAATCACATATCCCTTTTAACAGTTTTCTCCCTCATCTGTTTCAATGCAGTATACATTATTTATCCCATCTTTCTCAATCTCCACCCACCACCGATGTCAGTCCCATTTTACAAAGGTGGCACTATGCAGTATTTGTCCTTTTGTGCTGAGATATTTCACTCAGTATAATGTCTTCCAGTGTCACCCATTTTGAATAATATTGCATGAGTTCCTTGTTTTCCAATGCAGCATAGTATTCCATTGTGTGACTATACCACAGCTTCTCTATCCATTCATTTGTAGATGGGCACTTAGGTTGTTTCCAACTCTTTGCTATTATGAACAAAGCTGTGATAAACATGGGTGTGCATATATCTGTTTGGATGTCAGTTACGGTCCCTTTGGGGTATATTCCCAGTATTGGAATTGCTGGGTTAAATGGTATTTCTATTTGCAACTTTTTGAGAAAGCGCCATACTCTGCCTTTCACAGTGGTTGCACCTAGCTTTTTCAAACTGCTAAACCACTTCTACCTTCTCTGTTCTTCCTCCACTATGCCTCTTCCCTTCAGCATTCCTTCCCAGCCTTGGATGCTGTATTTCCCTGCAACATCTTACATACAGTATTTAGAATTAGGCGGTTTATTAACAAAGTAAACAGTACAACTTGGGATAAAGGAGAACTCAGAAATAGCAGAAAAAACCCAGGAAACAGTTTTTGATCAGAACAGTTTCTCATCCTCTGTTGCTGGGCTTCGCTCAGGGCCACGTTGATCAACTTTCCCAGCTCTTAGCTTCATGGAGCGGTAAGCCCACCACAGCCACCGTGTGCTGGCCTTCTGGTTCCTAATTGCTTTAGCTCTTGTTACAGCTGAACTGCCGTCCAGTGCTGTCTTTCTCCTTTTCGCTCTTCAAGCCTCATAAACTCATTGCCATTGAGTTGGAAGCAACTCATAGCTGCCTTTCCAGCAGGATTTTGAAATTGGTGGAGATTGTCCATCTTTCTCCTCCAGAGCAGCTGGTGGATTCAGAACACCTTCCTGTGGGTTTGAGAGTTCACTAGGCCACCAGAGCCCCCTCTTTAAGCCTAGAGAATTGGAAAATGGAATACTCCCTTTTGTTAGGGTTTTGTGTATCTAATTTGCGTGCCCAGACCCCCACAAGGGTTCATGCAGTTTATTTCCATTAGCAGCATTCCATTACATTAATTTCCCTTACCTAGTCCACTCGCTGGGTCACAGGCACTTTATATACTCCCACCTATTGTATAGTGTTAAAAGAAAATTTATATAAGCAAACAGCTTAATCCACTGCTATTAGGTTAGCCTGACACATTGTGGCTTGGAAACTTAGTAATTTCCAAGGCTGTACATCTTTATCAGAGGAGACTTTCTTCCTTCCAATGAAGCAGCGGGTGGATCCACACTGCTGACTTTTTGCTTAGCAGTCCATGGAAGAAGGGCTGTATTAAAGGGTTCACTCCACTACATTGGCTTTTTTTTTGGCTTGCAGTCAAATTTTAAGTGAATATGTGGCTGCTTACTATGATTTCAAGCCATCTCCATGCAGTGTGAGGCTGGCTAAGTATAAACCATGAGGTCATTTGTAAGCAATCTTCAGCTACTAAATTACTCTCTTTACTCATTGCCCTCAAGTCAGAACCAACATTATAGCTGACCTTCCAGCGAGTCTTGTTTTTAGGTACCATTGAGTCAAGAATGACTTGTAGTGACCCTAAGAGCAACAGAGCTGAACCCTGTTGTCTTCTGTGCCATCTTCACAATCTCTGGCACCCCCAAATCTGTTGCTGTAGTCACTGTGGCCATTCATCTGGTTGAGGGTCTTTCTCTCTCTTGCCAAGCCTCCACTTTTTCTGAGCCCAGTACCCTCTCTGAGGAATAGATTCTCCTAGCATCCTGTCCAGAGTATGCGAGATGAAGCTCCAAGGAGTATTCTCACTGCACTTTCTCCAAGACATATTTGTTTGTTCTTTTGACAATTCACTGTCCATCTCTCAGATGCATAGCAAAAGACCTTGACCTCAAGCCTCACATTGATATTACTGTTCTTCAGTAATTTGAAGAGGTCCCTGACGGCAGACTGTCTTGGTGCAATATGTCTTCTGATTACTGAACTGCCAGTAGGTACCAAGGGTATTGATTGTAGATCTAAGTAAGATGAAGTCATTGACAGTTTCAATCTTTTCTCCATCTATTAGGATGGTGTGTATCAGTCCAGTGCTGAGAATTTTTGTTTACTTGCCATTGGAATGCAGTCCATATTGAAAGCTGTATTTGATCTTCTGCAGCAAGTTCTTCAAGTCCTCCTCACTTGCAGCAAGCAAAGTGAGGGTTTCTGAAAACCCTCTGAACAGCAGAGGAACATGGATAGTTCTAGTGTTAGAGGTAGAGCCTTGAGAGGCTATAAATGACACTAAAGGATATTGTTCATATTTCTTCCACAGAGCAGCCAGTTGATTTTAAGTTGGCAGTGCAATTCCGTACTCATGTGTTCAAAATCCATAGTGTATTGGTTAAAAACACAACCAGTCTCCATGAAAAAAGAACAGCTTCTCTCTGATTCATGTGTGTGTATGCATATCTGTGTGTATGATTCTGAGTATTTGTTTGCTTGTGTTTTATTTGTGTTTGTTTTCACTTATACTTAAGTTGTTGTTGTTATGTGCCGTCGAGTTGTTTGCGACTCATAGCGACCCTATGTACAACAGCCCTAAACCCTGCTCTATCCTGTGCCAGTCGCACTGCCTCTGACACACCCATCCCGATTAACCCAGTCACTGAATCAATCCACCTCATAGAGGGTCTTCCCTTCTTGCACCGTCCCTCCACCCTCCCAAGCATGATGTCCCTCTCCAAGGACCTTTCCCTCCTTGCAACATGCCCAAAGTATGTCAGACGAAGGCCCAGAATCCTTGCCTCCAAGGAGTAGCCTGGTTTAACCCTCTCTAGAATGAATCTGTTTGTTTTCTTGGCAGTCCATGGTACATTCAATACTCTTCTGTTGCACCACAGCTCAAAGGCATCAATTCTCCTTCTATCCTCCCTAGTCATTGTCCAACTCTCTGATGCATAACAAGTGATTGTATCAGGCGCACCTTAGTCTCCAGAGAGACACTGTTGCTCTTGAGTACTTTAGAGAGGTCCCTAACAGCAGACTTTCCCATTGCAATACATTATTTAATTGCTGGCTGCTGGTGCCAAGAGTGTTGACTGTGGAGCCGAGCAAACTGAACCTGTGAACAATCTCAATCTCTTCGCCATCCATCCTGATGCTACCAATTGGCTCAGTGTGGTGAGAATCTTTGTCTTCTTGACATTGAGCCTCAGTCCATACTGAAGGCTGCAGTCCTTGACCCTTTGCAGCAAGTGCATGAGGTCCTCCTCAGTTTCAGCAAGCAGGGTTGTATCATTGGCACAACACAGATTGTTAATGATCTTCCACCAATCCTGACGCCACACTTCTCCTCATAGAGCCCGGCCTCTCAGATAATCTGCTCTGCATACAGGTTGAAAAGGTATAGGGACAGGACACATCCCTGGTGTACACCCTTACCAATTTTGAACCATGCAGTGTTACCCTGCTCTCTTCTGACGACTGCCTCTTGGTCGAAGTGTAGGTTTCGCATTAGCACGATTAAATGTTCCGGGATTCCCATTCTTCTCAGAGTCAGCCACAGTTTGTTATGATCCATATAGTCAAATGCCTTTGCATAATCAATGAAACACAGATAGACATTCTTCTGGTATTCCTTGCTTTCAGCTAACTTCCATCAGCTACAATATCCCTAGTACCACGACCCCTTCTAAACCCAGCCTGGACTTCTGGCATTTCTCTGCTGATGTGCTGTTCCAGTCGTTTTTGGATAATCTTCAGTAGAATCTTGCTTGCATGTGAAATCAATGATATTTTTCTGTAGTTTCCACACTCAGTTGGGTCACCCTTCTTTCCAGTCAGTTGACCAGGTGGTTGTTCTCCAGATTTCTTGGCACAACTTGGTGAACACATCCAGGGAAGTATCTGTTAGCTGAAGTATGTCAATTGGTATGCCATCTATTCCTGGGGCCTTATTTTTTTGCTGTATCCTTCAAAGCAGCTTCAGCTTCTTCCTTCATCACCATAGGCTCTTGCTCGTATTTTATTTCATTAAATTCTTCTGTATCTGCCAATTCCTTTTGATACAATGGCTCAGTATATTCCTTCCATCTTCTTTTAATACTTCCTGAATCACTTAATATTCTGTCTAAAGCATCCTTGATTATAGCAACTCTAGGTTTGAATTTGTTCTTCAGTTTTTTGAACTTAAGAAATGCTGAACGAGTTTGGCCCTTTTGATTTTCCGACTCTAGCTCCTTTCACATTTCATTGTAATATTTTGCTTTTTCATTCCGAGCTGGCTTTTGGAATCTTCTGTTCAGCTCTTTAGGATCTTGAATTCTTCCTTGTGCTTTGGCTTCTCTATGCTCCAGTGCGATCTTCAGAGTTTCTTCTGACATTCATTTTGGTCTTTTCTTCCTCTTCTGTCTTTGTAATGACCGTTTGCACTCTTCCTGGATGATACATTTGACATCCTCCCAGAACTCATCTGGTCTTCAATCATTAGTGTTCAAGGCCTCAAACCTGTTCCTGTGATGATTCTCAAATTCGGGTGGGATGAAATCAAAGTCATATTTTGATACATATAAGTAGTATTTCTTAAATGCAGATGTCCTATTTATATTGAATCCCTGATCGTTCTTTGATAAATGCTTTGAGAAATTAGCTTTCAAATAGTGCACATCTGGAACAAAACTTTTCTGTTTTTTTAAGGCTCATGAATTTTTTTATAGTATATATTTCCATTTAATTTCCCCCATTCATTCATTGTTGCACATTTTCCTCCCTGCCAACCCTTCCCCAGTTCATTTTTCTCTTTGAAAAAAAAAAATCTTTCACTGTTAATACACTGCCCCTCTCAAGTCCACAGTCCACTTTACTATGCATTTTTTTCTATAATCTTGTCATGAAAGTAGTACCTAATCCTCTATTCCTTTTAAACAGTTCTCTCCCTCATCTGTTTCAATGCTGTATACATTATTTATCCTCTCTTTTTTCAGTTTTTCCCCAACCCTGATGTCAATCTCATTTTACAACAATGGCATTATGCAGTATTTGTCCTTTTGCAACTGAGATATTTCGCTCCATAGAATGGCCTCCAGGGTCACCCATTTTGAATAATATTTCATGAGTTCTTTGTTTTTCAATACAGCATAGTATTCCATTGTGTGAATATACTACAGATTCTCAATTCGTTTGTTGGTGGGCACTTAGGTTGTTTCCAGCTCTTTGCTCTTATGAATAAAACTGCAATAAACATGGCTGTGCATATATCTGCTTAGGTGACAGTTCTGGTTTCTTTAAGGTATATTCCCAGTAGTGGAATTGCTGGGTGAAATGGTATCTCTATTTGCAACTTTTTGATAAAGCGTCATACTGCCTCCCACAGTGGTTGCACCATTTTACACTCCCACCAAAGTTAATAAGGGTTCTAGTTTCTCCAGAACCTTGTTAGCATTTGCTGTTTGCTGCTCTGTTGAATATTGCCATTCTTACTGGGGTAAGATGATATCTAATAATTGTTTTGATTTGCATGTCTTTTAGAGCTAGGGATTTTGAAAACTTCTTCATGTGTCTGTTCCCCATCTGAATGTCATCTTTGGTGAAGTGTCTGTTCATATTCTGAGTCCATTTTTCCATTGGTTTGTTTACCTTTGTCTTGTTGTGGTGCTCGAGTGTTTTATAAATTCTAAGGCCCTTATTAGATATGTCATTGCCAAATATTTTTTTCCCAGTCTTTGGCTTCCCTTTTTACCTTGTTGGAGAAGTTTTTGGATGTGCATAGGGATTTTTTTCTTAGAAGGTCCCATTCATCTATTTTATCCTCTCCTGGTTGTAGGTCCAAAACCTTTCTTAAAGGTGCTAATCTCACTTGATCCGAGCAGATCAAGATTCTAAAATATTTATTTAGTAGTCACTTTACATTAATCCTAAATTGGTCTAGCTGATATTTTAAGGGCTGCTGGTTAATATATTAAGACCTATGTTATACAATAGAATGGAAATGTTGGGCGTTTCAGTGTACCTTGATTAATGCGTGTTTGTTTTTTTTAAATCTATGATTGCAGATCTGTCTATGGCAGTACAGAAATTTTCTCAGTCACTGCAAGATTTCCAGTTTGAATGCATTGGTGATGCTGAAACAGATGATGAAATTAGTATTGGTGAGTACATTGGTCTTCAGTATTCAAAGTATTACTATGAAATTAATTTCAGATTTTTATTTATTGAGCTCAGGCTCACACTCCCACGTAGTAAACATGTAGAATAATTTATGTTTTCCTTGTTGTAGCATTCTCCCTCCCCTAATATTCTAATTGGTTCTTCTTTTTACTTAAAAAAACCCCCACAAAACAACAGACCAATCAACAATAACAACCAAACACGTAAATATAAAAGAAAAGCTGGCAACGATACTGAGAAGTATGGATGAGAGAATATAAACTGTATATGATGCAATTCCAAGGAATAAAAATAGACACTAAAAATTGATTTGTATTTCTTCAATAAAATAGAAAATAGGCCAAACTAGTGATGTATTAGATAATTAGAAGAACGTATACATATATACTAAGCCTGGAAGCAGGAACGGCATCCACTTCCGATATGGCTTGCCTCTGTAAACTCTATGTACGAACAGTGCTCAGGCCTTTTGTTCATAGGGTCGCTATGAGTCGTCTACGACTGGACAGCACCTAACAACACAGAGAATAGTATGAAGTGTCTACCTTCCACAGTAAAAGTCGCACATTACTTGTACTTAGAGAAGTGATTCTCAGATCTTAATGTTTATAAGGAAGTCTTGGACATCATGTTAAATGCAGAATCTGATTGAATAAGTCTCAGATGGTCTTTGAGATTCTGAATATCTGGCTCTCTCTCATGTGATCCCTACGGTGCATATAACAGCTGTACCTTGAGTATCAGAGAAATGAAATCCCCAACACAACTTTATTCTTACCTATGTTTCTTCAACCTATGTAGTTGCTGTGTGTTACATTTAAAAAAATAAGCCTTATTAGTTTTGAAAACCTCTACAGATAATACAAACCTCGCTATGCAAGGCAAGGGAAATAGCCCAACACAAGGCAGATTCTCAGGAGAAGCAGAATGAGTTTTTGATCCAGTGGCTTTAGCTTGCTTGAATTCGTCAAGTTTCTTTCTGGAGAAATAATTTGGCAAAGTATAGAGTGAGTGCTTTGATGGGCTTTTTTCCTGCATGTGGAATTTATATTACACATACATCATTACAGTCAGGTTGGCAGTCTTTCTGAGGCCGAGTGCCAAGTGGTCAACTTTATTTGCCTGCTCCTTTAGGAGTGTTAATCACTTTGCGGGGAAGGTGGAGGTGATTGGGCTCTTGGGCTTCATGCAGGCCACTCGGTATTTTTCTGCCCTCAGTTCTGTGCTGAAAGGAGCTGAGCCATGCCTTTGTTGCCTGAAGTATGGTTAGGGAGCATTTAGGGCGAAAGGAGGGAAACAAATTGCTGCATGGACTTAAACAGTCTGCCTTCCTTCTTTTCTGCACGATAGGAGGCTGTACCAAAGAAAACATTTGAACTGATGCTCATCATCTTATTTGCCACTGTGATATTCAACATGGCTTTTGTAACATTGTTGTTGTTTGCCATCAAGTTGATTATGACTCATAGTGACCATAGGAATAACAGATTTGTATCCGGCCATATCCTGTACCAGCCTTTCCATCTCTGATATACTTGAACCCACTGCGGCAATCATTGCGCCACTCTTATGAGGAGTCTTTGTCTTTTTCCAACCTTTGTTGCATAAACTTAGATAAAAGTTTAGAATATATTGCTAAAATACTAAGATATTATCATTATTAATGAGAAAAAAAGAAAGAGGGAACACTTCCATGGTCACAAACCACACTCATTTTTTATGTCGTTCTAACCGGTAAATTCTGTGAAAAGAGGGATCATGCTGAGCTCTTTATTGATTTCTTCTTAATTTTTATTTTTTCCAGACTTTAGCTCTGTTAATATATAGTTAAATAAACTCATTGTCATCAAGTTGCAAGTGACTCATAGCTCACCCTCCACTGAGTTTCTAAAACTATAAATCACAGAAGAGAAGATTGCTTCTTTTTCTCCTTCAGAGCTGCTGGTGGATTTGAACTGCCAGAGAAGTTAGCAGCCCAATTCCCTTGGAACTGCACCACCAGAGCATTCTCTCTCTCTTTCAATATCTTTATATATATTGTTGTGTTGTTGTTAAGTGCCGTCAAGTCGTAGATGACTCATATTGACCGTATGAATGAAAGACTTGAATACTTGTACTGTTTTCATCGTTTCTCCATGTTTGTAGAGTTTCCTGAGCAATCTATTTCTTTGGATGCAACTCCTGCTTCCAAACTTGTTTTAATCAGGAAGCTCCACTAAATACTGTCCAGTATGGGTAACCATTATTGCATTGGACACACCAGTGTCACAGTGTTCAGCATCACAGCAACCATGAGTTACCTCTGTACAGCAAACGGACAGACCAGTGCTATACCGCTTAGTAGAATGTTTGACCAAAACAAATTATATGTATAGGAATCTAAAATTTGATATTTTTTCACTTTGGAAACAAGATGATTATAGCAAAAGTTTGTTTTTTTACAAATGTAATTTTTAATTTTGAAAAATCCTCTATCATTGTTCATAGATACACATTTATGAAAACAAAACCCTAAAACACCTCTGAATGAATATATGTTCTGTATTCAGGTTGCTTTGTGGGTGATCTTTTATCTCCTTTCTCCCGCCTCTAAATTTTATATATTTTGTTGTTGAGAATAAAATACACAATAATTCAGCAATTTCCACCTGAATAACTTCTTGGCATTGATTGCAGCCTTTTTTATTGATTTTACTATTATTTGTTTGTGTGTACCATCAAATCAGATCTGACTGGTACAGGAGGAGATTGTTCCTTCTTTTCCAGCAGAGCATCTGGTGGATTTGAACCACACACCTTAGGGATTGCAGTGTAACTTTGTGTCACTAAGCCACCAGAGCTCACCTGATTGCAGTCTTTTAAGTTGTACAGCAGTTTTTGCGGTCCTTTTCTGAGTTGTTCCTCCTCATTAACATAAACTCACTGTCCTTTAAAGTTTCTCTATAATGTTTTGAGTTGTCATGGTCCATTTAACCCCATATAGTAAATTCTTAAAAGGCTATAATACTCAACAAGATTTATTTTTTTTCTTGTTATTTATGACTTCAGGGACATTTTTTAGCTACTTTTTAAAAATTACATGAAGGCAACAGTTTAGGGGTATGTCCATCTCCCAGGCCTCCAGAAAGTCTAGAGTTCATGGTAATTTGTAATCTGTTCTGTGTTTTACTTCCTTTTTCAGAATTTTTGATCAAACCTTTGTTAATTTTTACTGGGCATTATCTAATTCTTTGGGTCTCAACACAACTGACTGCATGCTGTATCTTCTTCCTGGTTCTTTTTTTCCCCTTTCTCTGTTACTCCAGGTGAATAGAGACCAGTTATTGTGCTTTGGATGACCACTTGTAAACTTTTAAAACTCTGGATACTTTGCAACAACCTAGGAGGTGGGACAGAAACATTCTTATTATACCACTTAACAAGAATGCCCTGTGAAACTGTGACCCTAAACCTTGAACCCAGGGACCCAGATCTCATCAGTTCTTTGGTTGTACCTAGATGGCTTCAGGAGCTACTCTCTATTTTCTTCCTTGTTATTGTTGTAACTCTTTTTTTAAAAAAAATTAAATTTTTTAAATTTTAATTGAGATTTTAGTCAAAGTTTATCGAGAACTTGGATTTCCATTCGTTCGTTGTTACACATTTTCCTCCCTACCTCCACACCAGTTCACTTTTCCTTTTAAAAAACCTTCTTTCATTATTACACAGTTCTTTGCGCATGCGCGCGCGCGCACACACACACACACACACACACACACACACACACACACACCCACCCACACCCCCCACCCAGTCCACTTTGTTACGCAGCTCTTATTCTGGACCGTTTTCATGCAAATAATACCTAATCACATATTCCTTTTAATCAGTTCTTTCCTTTATCTGTTTCAATACAGTGTACATTATTTATCCCTTCTTTTCTTAGTAACTATCTTTTTTAAAATTTGAATGAAAGTTTATATAGACATTGGATTTCCATTCATTCATTGTTGCACACTTTCCTCCCTGCCTATCACTCCCCTCAGTTTGCTTTTCTCTTTGAAAAGTAAAAAAAAAAAAATTAAAAAAAATTATTTCATTGTTATCCAATCCCTCCCCCTAAGTCCACTCCACTATGCAGCTTTCATTCTGGACTCTTGTCATGACAATAATACCTAATCATATATTCTTCCTAAACACTTCTCTTCCTCATCTGTTTCAATGTAGTATACATTATTTATCTCCTTAGTTTCTTCCTAACTGCAATGTCACGCTTACAACAGTGACACTGTGCAGTATTTGTCCATTTGTGACTGAGATATTTCAGTCAGCATAATGTCCTCCAGAGTCACCCATTTTGTATAATATTGCATGATTTTCTTGTTTTTCAATGTAGCATAGTATTCCATTGTATACCACAGCTTCTCTGTTTGTTCATTTGTTGATGGGCACTTGGGTTCTTTCCAACTCTTCGCTATTGTGAACAAAGCCACAGTAAACATGTGTGTGCATATATCTGCTTGAGTAGCAGTTCTGGTTTATTTAGGGTATATTCCCAGTGGTGGAATTAATTGCTGGGTGAAGTGGTATTTCTGTTTCCAACTTTTTGAGAAAGCGCCACACTGCCTTCCATAGTGGTTGCATCATTTTATACTTCCACCAGTAGTGAATAAGGGTTCCAGTTTCTCCACAACCTCGCCAGTACTTGTTGCTTGCTGCTCTTGTTAAATTTTGCTATTACTGTGGTGAGATGATATCTCATAGTTGTTTTGATTTGCATCTCTCTTAGAGCTAGGAATTTTGAACATTTCTTCATGTGTTTGTTTGCCATCTGAATGTCTTCTTTGGTGAAGTGTCTGTTCATATCCTGTGCCCATTTTTCAATTGGGTTGTTTACCTTTGTCTTGTGGTATTTGAGTATTTTATAAATTCTAGATAGAAGTCTCTTATCAGACATGTCATTACCAAATATTTTTCCCAGTTTGCGGCTTCATTTTTACCCTGTTGGAAAAATTTTTGGATGTGCATAGGGATTTTATTCTTATAAGGTCCCATTCATCTATTTTAATTCTATCTTTTATACGACTTTGACCAAGTTAACGTTTTTACAAATGTACAGCTTAGTGACAGTGATAGTGATAACAGTAAAGAGCTGCAAAATGGGCACAGGATATGAACAGACACTTCACCAAAAAAGATATTCAGATGGCCAATAAACACATGATGAAATGTTCAAAATCCCTAGCTCTAAGAGAGATGCAAATCAAAACAACTACGGGATATCATCTCACCCCGGTCAGAATAGCAAAATTTAACAGAACAGCAAGCAACAAATGCTGGCAAGGTTGTGTGGAGAAACTGGAACCCTTATTCACTGTTGGTGGGAGTGTAAAATGGTGCAACCACTGTGGAAGGTGGTATGGCGCTTTCTCAGAAGTTGCAAATAGAGATACCATTTGACCCAGCAATTCCACTACTGGGAATATACCCTAAAGAGACCATAAATGACATCCAAGCAGATATATGCACAGTCATATTGTGGCTTTGTTCACAATAGCAAGGAGTTAGAAACAACCTAAGGACCCATCAGCAAACAAATGGAGAAGATGTGGTATATTCACACAATGGAATACTATGCTGCATTGAAAAACAAGGAACTCATGAAATATTATTCAAAACGGGTGACCCTGGAGAACATTATGCTGAATGAGCTATATCAGTAACAAAAGGAGAAATACTGCATGGTACCACTGTTGTAAAACAGGACTGAAAAAAAAAAACCTAAAACAAAACAAAACAGGACTGACATCGAGGTTGGGGGGAGACTGAGAAAGATGGGTTCAATAATGTATACTGCGTTGAAACAGGTAAGGGAGAAAACTGTTTAAAAGGGATTGTGATTAGGTGGTGTTATTGTCATGAGTCCAGAGCAAACGCTGCATAGTGGAGTGGACCTGGAGGAGGGTTTGTAAAACAATGAAAGAATTTTCCTTTTCCAAAAGGGTAGTGTGCTAGGGGGAAGGGTTGGCATGGGAGAAAAGTGCAACAATGAATGAATGGAAACCCAAAGTCTCTGTAAATTTTCAATGAAATTAATAATAAATTTTTTAAAAAAGTGTTCTTTAATCACTGTTAGCATTCTAATTCCTCTTCTCTGCCTCTGGGAGCCACTTGTTGAACTTTTGTCCTCTGTGTGTTTACTCTTTTTCTTGTTTTTACTTATTTTTAAGTATAAGTGAGGTCAATAATATTGTCCATTTGTGATTGACTGAATTCACTCAAAGTAATGTCTTCAAGACCCATCCGGGCTGTAGAATGTATCAAGACTGAATTTCTTCTGCTGGCTGAGTAGCATTCCAGGGTATGTATGTACCACATTGTGCTTATCCATTTATCTATTAATGGACATTTGAATTTTTTTCAGATTTTGACAGTTGTGACTTGTGCTGGGATGGATATTGATATTCTTGGTTTTTTCTGAGTTTCTGCTCTTGGGGAGTTTTTTTGTTTGTGTGTATTTAGGATTGGAATTACTGGGATTTCAGTTTCTCATTTTTGAGGAATTGCTATACTTTCCTTCATGACTTTGTCATTTTGCATTCCCACCAGCAATTCTATATTGAATTATTTCAATTTCTCCACATCCCTGCCAAAGGATTTTATTTTCTTTAAAAAATCGTAGCCATCCTAGTGGGAGTAAATTGATGTCTCATTATGGTTTTGATTTGCATCACTCCATTGACTAATGATGGAGAGCATCTTTTTCATATGTTTGGTGGCTTTTTGAATGCCATCTTTCATGAAATGTCTATCCATGTCCTTTGGCCATTTTTATTATTAGGTTATTTGCTTTTTACTAGGGAGATATAGATATATTTTGGGTGGGTTTTTTTGTTGTTACTAGATTCTAAAAAGATATGTAGTTTCTCAAGATGGTTTCTGAATTGGCAGCTTTACTTTTTTGTAAAGTCTTTAGATGAAAAGGTTTTTCAGTTTGACGAGGTTCTTTTTATTTCATCCCTTGTTATTTGTGCTTTTGTTTTCATATGAGATAATCCATTGCTGAAAGCTAAGACTGACAGCATTGTCCATGGTAATATTCTTCAAAGAGCTTTGTTTGTGCATTTAGAGCCTGACTCGATTTTGAATTTGTTTTGGTGTATGGTGTGAGGCATGGATTCTGTATAATTTTTCTGCATGTGAAATCGGATTTTCTCAGCAACATTCATGCAAGAGATGCTTCTTTCTTCACGAAATAGAAACATTTACTTAGAACCCTTGTTAAAATGTTGACTAATGTCAGCATTAGTTGAGCATGCATGTGAGTTTATTTCTAGACTTGCAATTCCATTCTGTAGATCCCTGTTTCCATTGTTATTTCCAGTATTAGGCTATTTTTATTATTGTCGATGTATGCTGTTGTTGTTATGTGCTGTCAAGTCACTTGTGACTCATAGTGACCCTATGTACAAGAGCCCTAAACACTGTCCTATCCTGTGCCAATCTTACTATATCTCAATCCATCTCATTGAGGGTCTTCCTCTCTTGCATTGTCCCCTCACATTCCCAAGCATGATGTCCCTCTTCAGTGACTGGTCCCCTCTTGCAACATACCCAGAGTATGTCAGACGAAGATTCGGAATCCTTGCCTCCAAGGAGCAGCCTGGTCTCACCCTCTCTAGGCCGAACCTGTTTGTTCTCTTAGCAGTCCATGGTATATTCAATACTCTTCTCCAGCACCACAGCTCAATGGTATCAATTCTCCTTCTGTCATACTTAGTCATTGTCCAACTTTCTGATTCATAGCAAGTAATTGCAAAGACTATGGTCTGGATCAGGTGCACCTTAGCTTCCAGACTTACATCATTGCTCTTCAGTATTTCAGGGAGGTCTCTGACAGCAGATTTTCCTGGCTGCTGGTACCAAGAGTGTGGATTGTGGAGCCAAGCAAACTGAAACTGTGAACAATCTCAATCTCTTCAGCATCTATCATAGAGCTGTATAGTATGTTTTAAAATCAGAAAATGTGAGTCTTCTACCTCATAGTTTTAAGAGAAAACGTTTTTATAGTTATTTCTTCTGCTTACTATTACTTAAAATACCTATCTGATGATACTATAGTAACTATGGTGGTAAGATTTTTTAACCGCAGACCTGTTCAGGAATCTCTGGTAGAGCAGTGGGTAAAAAAAGTCGCTTTTCACCCACAGGCGGGTGATTTTAATCCACAGGGTGCTCTGCAGATGAAAGATGGGCAGTCTTCTTCTATGTGATCTCTAGCCTCTGAAAACCCACTGGAGAGTCAGCTATGAGTTGAATACAGCTCATCAGCACATAGCAAGTACAGCAAGCTGTGCAGCCTTCTGGCCAGTTCTCAGTGAATTCTTTGGATTCATATCTCAACACTGACCTTTTTCACTTTTTCCACATTATCTAAATAAACATTATTGATACAGACCTTTTGGGTTATATTAAATAATGGCAATTGATTAGTTAATTTAAGACATTATAAGCAATGGATATTAAATTCTGATGCTTTGAGATATTAATGTTTAGAGAAAAGAAAATGAGTAATATATCAGTGGTATATGCAGTGGCCCTTGCTAATTCTAAGTTAGAAAACTTATCTCTTTTCTTTGTGTTTTGTATCCGATTTAGACACCAGTGCTTTGTTAGAGAAACCTAACTTGGAGCAAAAATACTTTTCAGTGGAAATGATTTCTACAATGTCTACTCTACAAGTGGAAATATATTCTAATATCCTTACTACCGAGCATTTTTTTATCCTTTAATGGAGCTCCCAGGATCACTGAATAGTTACGAATAAACTTTGTAAATAAAAAATAGAAGAATGTGAATAATTATCCTTAAGTTGAAAGGGATATTCTAAACTGTCAAGCCTAAGAAGTATATCCCCAATCTGATGGGTAACATCTGGGACCCAGGCATGAGACCATTATCCTTACCCATGTTACTAAGCTTCCTTTCTACCATATTTCTACCATATTTCCCATTGTTGTTGTTGTTGTTGTTATGTGCCATTGAGTTGTCTGCAACTCATAGTGACCCTGTGTATAATAGCCCTAAACCCTGCTCTATTCCTTGCCAATCTCATTGTCTTTGACACATCTATCCTCATTACCTCAGTGACTGAGTCAATCCGTCTCATCGAGAGTCTTCCTGTCCTGTGCTGTTCCTCCACCCTCCAAAGCATGATGTCCCTCTCCAAGGACTGACCCCGCCCTGCAGCATGTCCAGAGTATGTCAGATGGTGCTTCAGAATCCTTGCCTCTAAGGAGCAGCCTGGCTTCACCTTCTCCAGGATGAACTTGTTTGTTCTCTTAGCAGTCTGTGATATATTCAGTACTCTTCTCCAGCACCACAGCTCAAAGGCTTCAACTCTCCTTCTATCATCCCTAGTCATTGTCCAGCTCTCTGATGCATAGCAAGTAAATTTCAGAGACCATGGTCTGTATCAGGCACACCTTAGTCTCCAGACTGACATAATTTTTCTTCAGTACTTTGAAGAGGTCTCTGAAGCCGACTTTGCCAATGCAGTTCATCCTTTAATTTCTTGGCTACTGGTACTAGAGTCAAGCAAACTGAAGCTGTCAACAATCTCAATCTCTTCACCATCTATCATAATACTGCCAGTTGGCCCAGTGGTGAGAATCTTTGTTTTCTTGATGTTGAGCTTCAATCCATATTTACCATAGCATTATGAATATAATATTCTTACATTCTGCACAACTTGTATCTGTATAGACAGCTGAAACCTTGAACATCTCAAGGAGCTCTGGTGGTACAGTGTGTTATGTGTTGGACTGCTGATTCAAAAGTTAGTGCTTCAACTCCACCAGCCACTCCACAGGGGAATATGGGGAATGGAAGAGGGTTGTCAGGACTGAATGGCAGTATGTATCTGCAGTGCTTCAGCTTCTTTATTTCTCCATTTAACAAAGAAGGAGTGAATATAGAGATTGCGATAATACTTATATTAAATAAAGCAACAGCCACTCTCAGCCAGCATAGTCTTGTAACTTACCACTGATATGACCTGCTGAATACAGTAAGTTATTATAAGTAATCTGTTATAAGTGTTGAAATATGATACCTTTTAAAGTCAAGATGTTTACAGATTTTCTGTGCATTAGACATGGCAGTGAAAAAGGCAAGGAGGGTAATGTGAATTATTTGGATTCACAATCAACAACCTTGTTACTAGCAGTCAGGAGATAAGAAGACTTTGGGGAAGTCTGCTGTCAAGGACCTCTCAAAAGTACTGAAGAGCAGTAATGTCACTTTGAAGACTACAGGGGGCCTGACTGAGGCCATGGTCTTTGTCATTACTTGTTTTGCATCTGAGAACTGGGCAGTTAATTAGGCAGATATAAGAAGAATTGATGTCTTAGAGTTGTGATGTTGGAAAAGAGCACTAAATATCCCACGGACTGTAGAAGAATGAAGAGGAATGTCTTGGAAAAAGTGTAGCCAGAGTGCTCTTTGGAGGCAAGGATGGCAAAATTTTGTCTCTCATCCTTGAATATTTTGCTGGGAGAGGCTATTCCTTGGAAAGAGATACAGGCTTGGAAGAGTGGAGGGTCAGTGAAAGAGAAGAAGACCCCAAAGAGATCAATTGACACAGTGACTGCAGCAGTGGACTCAGGGGTATTGGAGATGATGAGGATGACACAGGATAGAACAGGATTCAGATGTTGTTCATAGGGTCACTATGAGTCGTACTTGACTCAGCAGCATCTAGGACCAACAAGATTTCCCCCTGCCCCCATGTGCTTACAGTTGATTCAAAACTCAGACTTGTTGCTTTGAGTTGGAATTGACTCATTGCTAGCTGACCCTTCATCAGGTTTCAGAAACTGTAAATCACACAGGAGAGATTTCCTATTTTTCTCCTGAGGAACCAATGGTGATTTAAGATTGCTGGAGAGTCCCCACCTGTTGATGAGCTACATAATTCCCAGTGGACAGTGCTTATATGTGAATGAGTGAAAGCCATTTTGAACTAAGTAAGAAAAAGTGCAATTTTTTTTATCAAGATAATATGTGGGACTTTCCTAGGAGTTCATTTGACTTATGTCTGACCTGAGAGTGTGTGTGTGTGTGTGTGTGTATTAGTGGAGTGGCCAGTGGGGGATTACTGACTTGTAAAGAAGGAAAATGGGATTGCTGTGGTCATGTACAGTAGGGTCAGAACCGACCCATAGCCGACCCTCTAGTGGCAGTTAATAGCTTGGGAGGAGATTGCCCATCCTTCTCCCACAGAGCAGCTGGTGGATTCAAACCTCGTGCCTTTGGGATTGTAGTGCAGCTTCTTGCCACTAGGCCACCAGAGCTCCTTGGAATTAGGATTAGTTGTCCTGAAACTGGATATGGGGTGATTCCTGTGATCCAGAGAACTGGTTGGTTGATTCTACGACTGAATCTTCAAGTAGAATAACAAAATAGTCTCCTTTTTAGTTCTTCTCTTCCATCGAAACAAAGAGACCTGGTGGCATAATGCACAATGCATTGGATTGCTAATTGTAAGATCCTGGTTAAGATCCCCTAGCTGCTTCTTGGAAGGAGGATGAGGCAGTCTCCTCCTGCCACAGTTTACAGCCTTTGAAACCCAGAGGAAGCTTGCCACATAGTTTGCTTGTAGGTTTTGGAGAGAGTCTTGTACAGCATGGAGATTCTTACATGAGTTGGGATCCACTGGACAGTAGAGAGTTTGCTTTTGGGTTTAGTCTTGGGTTAGCTTTCCATCCAAGAGCAGTGACGAGGTCTTTGCTCTTCCCTTCTGAGAACAGATGAACTGCAGGTGAGCTTTTGATTGCTCCCTTTCATCTGACCTCCACAGCGATGGAAGAGTGGGCTGAAGCCTGTTGGTTCCACCCAACTAAATTTTCCACAGATGTGCTCATTGTCTGCTTTTTTTTTTTTTTATCATATTTGATTTTTGAGCTGCGTAAAGATGTACAAGTTAAATATTTATAGATTTGTTGGAATTGTAATGTATTAGCTGGAATACTCCATGTATCTCTCTCTTCCCTGTTCTGTCATTAGCAAAATATGACAGGAGACTAAAATAGTGATGGTTTGAGTTCCAAGAGTTGTATTGTGACCTCGTGAGCATGCATAATGCTTTTCACAGGTGCAAGTATTTTCTCTTTGATTACCTCTTGGAAGCCAGTAATGAAGTACTTTAGGGTGATAAGGTGGTGGGGTGACTCCCATATGAGTGTGTGTTCACCTCAGTTCACAGACAGAAGCCTGGGAGTAATCTTTGGTGTTTGCCTGCTGCTGGGGTGTTAAGTAGGAGAAACATCTAAGGGAGTGGTTGGAAAAAATTCTTTCATTTCCTTGTTAGGGGATGACCATGGGGAAAATGCATAAATCTTTTGCCAAATAAATCAATTCACTGTTAGGTTACATGGAAAAGTGTTGCTTGATTCTGTTTTCTGATGACAAAAATATAGTGTTGGGTAGGTGGTGAGGCCATTAGCTTGCTTCGTTGTTTTTGGAGGGATTCTTGTATGGTACAGAAACCCTTTGAGTCTTTCAGAGTACAAATAATAACAGGTGTATTTAGAAACTTAAGAAATACATCAACAGTAACTTCAATTGAAAAAGAACTTGCTTCATTTAAAACTTGACCTATTAATATAGAGGGAGCGTTGGTGGCGTAGTACAAAGGAAGTTGCACAGCTGCTGGCCCAAAGACAGTGCGTCTCTGATGGTTTGAACCATTAGTGACTCTGGGAAAGAAAGATGGACAGTCTACTCCATTAAAATGTACAGCTCTAGAAATCCACTGTGGGGAGAGCCAGCTATGAGTCAGTTCCATGTGGACAGTAATGAGTTCTTGAGCTATTAATAGGATACAATTAAGCTTTTAAATTATTGAAAATGTTTTTGTACAATTTGGTTACAAGCTCCACATGCTCATCTAATAGCAATTACTTCATGTAACTACCGTCTGGTGGCATGGTCCACTTGCAAAAACCCCACTGGAGGATCAGCTGTGAGTTAATTATGACTCCATGGCAGTGAGTTTAGCTGTATCTATCTAGTAGTATTGTACTGCTTGTGATGTAATCCATAGATCATTGCTAACCAAAAAAAAAATAACAACCAAAACATCGACTCTGGCAGTTCGAATCCACCAATGACTCTGACGGAAAAGGATGTGACACTCTGCTCCTATTAAGGTTTTATAGCATTGAAAACCTGATGGAGGGTTGCTGTGACTTGGAGTTTATTCAGTGGCAGTAAATCTCTCTTTTAGGTTGAAGGTGATCGCTGCTGCTTGCAAATGGTTAGTGCACTCAGCTGATAACTAGGAAGGTTGGAAGTTCGAGTCTGCTTAGAGGAGTTGCAGAAGAAAGGCCTGTAATTTGCTTCTGAAGAACTACCTGTTGAAAACCATGCAGAGAGCATAGTTCCACCCTGAGACCCCTGGGATTGCCCTGGGTTGGTGTTGGCTTGATGGCAACTCTTAAGGTTATACTAATGGAGAGATTTGTAGCCAAGAAAAATTTGCTGAGCATTTCTAAGGATAAAAGTTTATAAACCAAAGATAATGTCATTACCAACCATAAGTGAAGCCTTCTAAAAGAGACCTGAGATTTTTAAAAATTCAAGAAAGACGATCACCTTTACGTTTTCCAAATTCAAAGAAAATCCATCCGTTCCACTAACCCTCACTGCAACTCACTTACATGTGGTTTTATAAATCAGGAAGTTCTCTATTAAAGTGGAACATTCCCAAATGTCTAAATTGTTTACACAAATAACATTTTCTTTTGAACTCTGCAGAGGAAACATATTTTACTTTTTAATAGCTCTCAGTAGGACAATTGAATTATTGTTTCCCATTTTTTTTTCTTCCCACCCATATTTTCTTGCACCCACACAGAACCACCCACAATTAAGGATCACAACAGCTGGGGAAACCACACATTTTGGGTGGAGTTCCCCTTGTGAGGAAAACCTGTTCTCCGAGAAACACCCTTATTCATATTAACGCTGTATTATAAATATACTTGATTAACCTTTATTTTGAAACTCAGAGGTTTAGATGATGTTCTGTCAGACTCTGATGAACAGCCATTTGAAGTACTTGTTCTGTTATGTGCCATCAAGTCAGGACCGATTCACTCACAGCTGATCCTCCAGTGGGTTCTCAGAGGCTATAAATCACATGGAGGTTGCCTATCTTTCTCTTGATGGAAGACTTTTTTTGAATTGATTTTGTTGTTGATGTTTTGTTCTGCTAAACTGGAAGTGATCCATTTTGAATGTTTTAGGAATTTCCAAAGTAGTTAGGTGGGGCTCTGGTGGTATCGTCCATAGGGAGTTGTGCTTTTAACCTAAAGGAATTACCTCTCAGAAAACCAATGGAGATGCTCCAACTTCATGACAGATTTGTAATGTGTTGTTGATTTGATTTTTTTCTTTCTTTCTTTTTGTATAGAGAATCTCCTGGGTAGGAACAGGGAGCTCTGTAACTAGAACTATGACTTTGTGCTTTTTTTATGGTAGGTGGGATGGGTCTCAATGGTCCTTGAGGTCAGAACCCAGATTGTGTTTGCATTGCTATGTCCACATAATGCTTAAGCGTATAACTGAGTAGCAGAGGCTTAATTTATTGGTAGCAGAGGCTTAATAAATATTTGTTGAGTGAAAAGGCCCCCTGCAAAACCTATTAAACTTTTACAGCAACAAATCACTTTAAAGTCCATAAATAGAACCTGAGAGCCATTATTAAAAGAAAAATAAGATGTATGCTTATTTAGCTATGTCTAACATGACTTTTCCTGCCTTTTTTTCGATGACCCTCATGAGGTAGATTGACACAGTGACTGCAGTAATGGACTCAAGCATTCAGACTGTGGAGATGGCACTGATGGGGTTCTGTTCTCTATGTAGAGGTGCTGTGGGCAGGGGCACCTAACAAGAGCAGCAACAAGAAGCATGATTCTTTTCAGAATGAAAATGAACTAATGTTAGAGGGAAATAATAGGTTTACATATGCACAAATATAAACATATGTACATATCTGTCAGGATCAACTCAACAGCAGTGGGTGATAAAATTTCTGGTGGCCTAGTGGCAAGAAGCTGTGCTGCATTTCTGAAGGCACATGGTTCAAATCCACCAGCTGCTCTGAGGGAGAAGGATGGGCAGTCTCCTCCCGTGTGATTAACTGCTTCTGAAAACCTGCTGGAGGGTCAGTTTGTGGTACACAACAACAGACTCTAGAATTAGTTGGGATAATTTCCTTGCTATGAAAACTATCTAGATATGTTGTTTTTAGGTATTGTTGAGTTGATGGCAACCATAATGACCTTGTGAACAATGGCTCTGAACCTTGCTCTGTCCTCTGCCATCCTCATCATCCAAGATATACTTGAGCCCATTGCTATAGCCACTATGTTAGTCCATCTTGTTGAGGGTGTTTACTGACTGGCCCCTCCCTAACAACATGTCCAAGGTATGTGAGGCTAAGTTTCATCATCTTTGCCTCTAAGTAATACCCTATTGCACTTTCTTCAAGACATATTTGTTCTTTTGGCAACCCATTGGGTATTCAGTACTCTTCTCCAACAACATAACTCAATAGCATCAATTTTTCTGTCATTCATTGGTCTGACTTCCAGATGCACAGCAAGTAATTGAAAAGACCATGGTTTGCATCAGGTACACCTTACTCTTTAAACTGACATCATTGCTCCTTAACATCTTGGATAATACATATAAAACATCTAGTGTACACCAAAACTTTCATCAATGCTTACTTACTCACTTAAAAATAATAAAAAGACAACCAAAAACCTACCTCAGCAAAATGATTAGACAGTGAAGTCAATACTGTGGCCCAATAAAACTTAGATAGACAGGAATATATTAAGCATAGCAGAATGATGACATTAAGTTCTGAATTTCTTGAGTAATAAAAGGGGGGAGGAGCCATGATGACATTAGCATATGGGAGAAAGGTGAGGCTATCTATTTCCCTAGAGTTTATAGGTGTGAAAGCCCCAAAGGGACAGTTCCACTTTTTCCTGTAGGTTTGCATTGAATAGGAATCGACCTGATGATGGTGAGTATAATAACTGAAAGAAGCTCTGTTGCATACTGGTAAACCTCATTCACTAGAAAAGCAAATGCACGTCTGTGTGGGTGTTATGTTTAAGTGCATATTTTGCACTTTCTTTAATTGAAAAAAAGTCAGTAGTGGAGAGTCACTTCTCAAGAGTTCAGCCTCATAGCCTTATTTTGTTGCCACTTTTCTAGTTTGCTTTCTGGAGTGTATCTGCCCTGGTTAAATACAATGTAAATTCTGCATCAGCTTTAAAAGCAGTTTTTGAATATAGTAGTGTGTCAAAGCCATTTCTTGGAACACTTTTAATTTTGGTGTCGAGTATTTCATCCCTTTCAGTCTGGGAACTATATATCTCTAGTTTAGGGCAGTTCTCTTGGCTTTCTTCATGTATAGGCAGGGTAGGTATGTGAAGAGAGAGCTAAGGGGCTGTTGATATTTTTTATTTTCAGAAAATGCTACTCATAACTTAGACATATGGCTCAGTTTCTTCAAACCCCAAATCTAATGGTTTATAATAGAATGAAACCTTGAAAACTATAGAAGTCCTTGAAAAGCATACAAGCCGAATGCATACCTGTGAAATGATTTTCTGAACTCACACTAGAACTAGAAATTTAGTCTCCTGACTACTAGGTCATGAACCTTGGACTGAGAATTTAACGTGTTCACTCATTCAATAAATATTTATCCAGTACTTGTGATGTGTGATAAAGTGTGCTGAAAATCATTGTATAATCATAAACCCATCCCCACCTAAATGGAATTTGTAGGCTTTGGCACCAAAGTTAGATGATAAATATGGAATATGGCTTTTCTAGTTGGATGAATGACTATGTGGATAGATGACATTATGCAAATGGGACATGTTGGCTTATCCACAAAGAGATTGGCTATCTACCATTCCACAAGAGGATTGTTCAGTCTCAACACTCTACAAGAGGACTGGCTGGTCTCACCAGTAAATTGAATAGCTCTAGCTGCAGAGCTGAAATCTTCCCTTACCAGAAAAGGAAAGAGACTTACCCTAACCTGGTGAAATGTAGGATACACTTCAAGACAGCAGCAGCTGTGGTTGAATTTGAGACATGATATCAGATGAGATGAGATCTTTGGGGGGTAAGGATGAGGGAGAACCAGTATTCAGCATCAGCAGGGCTGAGAATTTTCTTGGAAAATTGGGGGTAGCCAATGTTGGCAGGACTGAGAACTTTATTGGACAACTGGAGAGAGATGCTTTGGGTACCCTTAGAGCCACATAGACTTGAGGCTGAGGTGCCTGCATGCACATTTCTGGAGTTGTCTTGACTGTATTGTTATTAATCTGGATTGTAACCTTTTAAGTCCCCTAATATGGTTCTTTGAGGTTTGTGAGCCATCACATTGGATTTTGGATCCAGCAAAGCACAATGGTTGGTGTTCAGATGAGTAGAAAGAGGCAGGGGAGCATGGGGGACTTGTCTGACCTCATGCGAATTGGTTTTGTGTTATTGATGCTGTGGATGGAGATAATTCCCCATGTGTAGTTGGTAAGGTCAGATATGGTGCTCCCTACATGATCTTTGCTCTTTTTACAATAAACAAATAAGTTCATTGTTAAGCCAGGGTATGATAAGTGCTTTGGAGATACACAAAGTATAAATATTATTAGTATTTAAATCATATGTACATATAATTTAAATGTAACAGTGTTCCAGCAGAGTGCCTGTAAAATAGACAACATTTTATCCTCTGTTTCTGTGTAAGGAAACACAAAACATGACCTATCCTCTGATTTAAAATGCTTTGATATGAAAGGCATATCTGGTGGATATTTTTGAGGCATTGTTGTTGTCATGTGCCATCGAGTCCAAACCACCTTATACGGGACCCTCTAATGGTTTTTCAGAGGCTGTGAATTGCATGGGAGGAGATGGCTTATCTTTCTGTCTTGGAGCATTTGGTGAATTTGAACCATCTACCTTTGAGTTGGCAGCACAACTTCTTACTCTACTAGATCACATGGCATATTTGTTGGCTAGGCTGATGCTCAGTGTCTTACGCAGCATTTAAAACATGGAAGCACTTTTCCAGTTCTTTAATTGTGCACTGCATACACTCAATTTGGACTATCACGTTTATTTCCTTGCTAGGATGTACGGCACTTAACAACAACAACAACAACAGGATGTAGTGTATGACCTTGGACTCTCATTGCCATCATATGTGCATTGCAGGAGAACACTGAGATGTAATATTCTCATAGAAGCAGTACAAGCAAGGCTTGCAAGCCAGAAAATATCTTAAAGGACTTCTTTGCAGTGTCATCTGGAGTTCAGTTTATAGGTTTTCAGCAGACACTCAAGTCTTTGATTGAAGTTGCCCTTTAGGAAGTTTATTCTGGCATCAGTATGTGTGATGAATTATAGCAGGAGACTTTTGCCAATTCAGAGTGAATCCAGGATTGCCTTCATCACCAAATTCTTTATGGACCAAGAGAGTGCTTTTTTACATGAAAGTGAAATAATAAAAATAGAGCTTCAATTCTGATGTAAAATTAAGACCAGGAAGAGGCGATAGACCTGGAGATTGTTTGTGAAAGAAGTGAATTTAGAAGAGAAGGGCTCCCAGAGATGAATGGGAAACTCAAAGGGCAGAAAGAAAGGACAGAGAGATGAGAAATTAAAAAACAGACAACAACAATAAAAAACATCCCCCCTTAAAAAAAGATATTTAGGAGAAATAATTTTAAAAAGTAATAAACATGAACAGTGAGCGTTGAAAATCAAGAAAAGGAAAGGGAACAGTTGTGCAGTGGGGTGAGGGGAGGGAAGAGTCACTTTCTATGAAATGATCTAGAAATATGTGACTTGGGAAAATGGACTTGATTTCCCTGTCATGGATAGAATTCTGAACTGTTACAGAATTAGAATTCAGATATAGTAGTTGTGGAAAGAAATATTTTGTAATCATGCTTGAGTTTTGAGATTCACAGAAAAAAATACAACAACCGACTTTTTTTATAGCCATGTGAAGAGCAAGTGCTCTTGCCATTAAGAAAAAAGTAAAGGTGAGTTTTAAGTTAGAGGATAGAATTATCTTTCCAGATCTGTTTAAAACAGACCATTCTTTCCTATTTAAATATACTTGGAGACCCTAATTCCTCATGAAAATAATTTTTTTAAGTTCTCAAAACCATTTCCAGACTGCCTCCTATCAAAATCAACTCTAGAAAGCTTTAAAAATATGGTTGCTGAGTTTAACCAGGATGTGAATTGAGGTAGAATTCCCTGGGTTCGTGCTTGAGTGAAGCCTTTAAATGTATGGAGATCTTCGGTGTCTGGTTCAACATGTAGGAAGCCAAAAAAGGACACAGTTGACTTTGAAGTTTCCATAGAGACTTTGGACAGGATACTAAAGCAGAAGCCTGGGAAATATCTATTCTGGAGAAGTGTCTTTTAGATCATCAGCTTCTCTACTGTCACATCAGATTCTCAGGTGTCAAGTATTAAGCTAATGAAGCCACCAGGTCCACAAAAAAAAAATGTGGCATGCGTTTATTGGGACACTATACATTTCTTACAGTCCTATGCCTTAGAAACTCCCTTAAGAGTCAGGTTAGATCTTTAGAGCAAATTGAGTTATACTTTTAGAATAAGAGAGTAGTTTTGGACTCGTATGGATTTTATGCAGATTTTCCAGGGATGAATTTGTTTTTGTGGAAAAGACAAGGGTGAGGAAGCAGATGTTGAAGCTGAAGTGCTGAAATGCACTTCGGATTCTCTAGAATTTTCTATTATTTCAATTAAAAGACCTTGAAGGATGACATTGGTACATGTAGACATTCTTGCATTCTAATTAGGTCTACAATAGTTTGAAAAAGAAATGTGATATAATAACTAACATTAAGGCACATGAACTGAGTTCTTTGGGCTTGGTAAGGACAGAAATGCTATGGAATTTACAAAGCTGGCGAAAGGACTTCTGGCTGAGGAGATCAGCAGATGCTCATTGAGGGGATTATTTGAGCAGAGTCTCATTGACTTGGTACGGTGTAGCCAGCAGTTGTAGGTGAAGGGAGACACATGAACATGGGAAACCACAGGAGCATTTAATTAGTAGTCATAGGGTTTTGTAATGAGCATAAAGGACTTGGAAAAACACCTTAAGGTCATGTTAAAGAGGTGACAGCTTGCTGTATAGAGTGTGGACTTAATTGTAATGGGTATCAGGGACCAACTAACAGTTTTTGAGTTGAATAAAGATAGGACCAAAGATACCCTTTAGGAATCTTACTATGTCTTGACAACATCCAGTGGCTTAAAACTATATAGAAGATGCGAAACCAATGACAAGGCTACTGAATAAGCGGTAAGTGGTAGTGACCTTCGGTATTTAAGAAGGTAGCATTTGGTGATTAAATATATGTAAAGGGAGATTGAGAAGAATACCTCAATTGAAGTACTAAGAGAATGATGTTATCACCACATTTACATGTTTCTATATTGTCAGGATACATGAGGTGGGGCAGAATGATAAACTAAATTTTTATACCTTAAGTTTGAGATTCAGACAAATTTCCCTGTAGAATAGCCCAGTAGGTAAATCAGATGTGTTAAATTTATGGTGGTGAGGTGGGGCTATGCGACTATATACCTTGAACAGTGAGAAAGTGTGTAATTTGATTCTTAGGGTGCATTGATTGAAACATTTGACAGTTGCCAAAGTTTGACAGTTCTAATCCAAATGCTACGCTGTCATAGAAAGCTGTGACCATCAGCTTCCATAAAAATTACTGACCTGGAAACCTTTTGTGTCTGTTCCAATTAGTATGAGTCAGAAATCAACATAGTGACAATGTTTATGGCTATTGATGATTAACTTGTGTTCAGAGTTAGCTCTACACATCATTAATTGTCTGGCCTTGAATGTTTTTTATAGTCTAAATTTCAATTTTGTTACCTGATTAATGGGGAGAATGGTAATACACTGGAGTATTTTGCATGGGACTGCTTCATGGAATAGTGTGGAGATTAAAAAGCTGTGGAGATGACAGTGCTGAATTGTATATTAAAAATTTCTTCTTCATTCCTTCCATTTCCCTTCTACATGAGGACATTATATGGACCTTCAGAACAGTTTGAAGTGCTTGGAGAAGGGGAAAGGGCTACTGATAAGGGAAGAGTAATGGTGGAAGTAACTGATAAGTGGGAGAACAGGAACCGAAATACAGATGAGAAAGGCTAAAATGAAGAGCTTACTGGGGCATTTGTTAATCTTTGAGAGGAAGAGCCCCCCCCCCCCCCCCCCCCGGCTTTTTCTACTGGGACTGGATACAAGTTGAAGAGAACAAATAAAGACAGTGTTGATCTGAGGGTCTTGAACTTCTCTCGAGAAGCAGAAGGCCAGGCCATCTGGTAAGAGTGAGGGGAGGTTAGGGGCTGGGTCCTTGAGAAAAGAGAAAATTCTTTTTAGATAGTCACTGTGGGAAATGAGATTAGGCGTAAACGAGTTGAATGAAAGGATTGCCAAAAAGCAAAGGCCAAGGGGTTAGATAACTTGATCTTTTAGTGTCCTTGTGGGTGTGTAAATCTCAGAGGAGAAGAGGTCATTGGCGCTTAAGAGGTTGTGGAAAAGGAAGGTTGTGGAAAAGACAAGGGTGAGGAAGCGGATGTTGAAGCTTCAAGTAGGCCTAGGGATTGGATGCAGAGGAGGATTGTAAACTGGTGCTGCGTTCCTGGAATGTGAAGCCACGCTGGGAGGTCAGTTCCAGATGATACTAAGGGTGGGGAAAGATGTAAGTGCTTCTTTGTCAGTGACAAATGCCTGATTATTATTTGGTACTCCTGATTACCCAAACAGCTCTGGGACTGTTACAATGAGAAACTTCCTCTTTCTCTCTCATAATGTAGCCTTGTAATAGTAACTTTTTTCCATACATTGATGGCACTTAACAACAATAACAATGACAACATAGAGAGAGCTATTGGCCTAGTGAACAGAAAATTATGCTACCAAACCCAAGGTGAGTGATTTTAATCTGTGACCCTTGGCCTGGTTTAAATTGTTTTTTGTCAAACATTCTTCTAAGTGGTATAGCACTGGTCTGTGCATTGCTGTACAGAGGTAACTCATGGTTGCTGTGATGTTAAACACTGTGACACTGATGTGCCAAATGCAATAATGATTACGTGTGGTGGACAGTGTTTGGTGGAGCTTCCCGATTAAAACAAGCTTGGAAGCAGGAGTGGCTTCCACTTCCAAAATGGCTTGCCTCCGGAAACTCTGTGAACATGGAAAAACGACCAAAGTTATACAAGGGTTCAGGTCTTTCATTCATAAGGTCTCTATGAGTCATCTACAACTCAACAGCACTTTATAGCAACAATGCTTTCCCAGAAGAAAGTGTGTGAGAACCCACACAAGTGTGTTATATTCCACATACTACTTAACTGTGTGGATTATACCAAATTATGAGTAACTTTAAAAAGAATGGAAATCCCAGGACATTTAAATTGTACTCATGCAAAACCTATACTGAGACTAAGAACGTAGTAGTTTAAAAACAAGAAATGTTTGTGTCAGGGTTGTATCCTTTCTCCATGCCTATTCGATCTCTATTCTGAGCAAATCCTGTATGAAATGGGCTGTATGAAGAATGTGGCATCAGGGCTAGAGGAAGATTCATCCCCAACTGCATTATGCAGATGATACAAACTTGCTTGCTGACAGGAAGATGTGAAGCACTTACTACAGGAGATCAAAGATAGCTTCAAAATTGATTGTATCTTGTTATCAACAAAACAAAAACTCACCACCAGACCACATAGTCAACATCCTGATAGATGGAGAAAAGAGTGAAGTTGTCAACCATTTTATTTTATCTGGATCCACAATCAGACTTAGTGTAATGCTAATGAAAAAAGCAAAAGATATGTTATGTTGGGAAAATACACTGTCAAGGACCTCTCCAAAATGCAAACCTGAGTTTAGAGTTGTTTCATGTACTCTAGAGTTGGAACTGACTCATTGCTGAGCCTCAGAAGCTATAAATGGCATGAGAGGAGATTGCCTATCTTTCTCACTAGGAACAGCTGGTAAATTAGAACTTCCTGTCTATAGATTGGCAGAACAACTCCTTATCCACTAGGCCACCAAAACAGGCTGCAAGTGTAAGGTCTAAGTTGGGACCCCGTGAGTAGTGGGCAGTTGCACATGAGAGCGTTTATCATGGCTATTTGGAAATCCTCCCCTGGCTTATAACCCTCAGAAATAGAATGAGTAATTGTGGTTTGAGGATAAACATAGACAATGACAATGGCAAAGAAATCCCTTGATTTGACACCCAGTAATTCCAAAGTAACTCCTCTCGTTGCTGTTGAGCTGGAACTGACATGTAACTGATCCTCTAGCAGGTTTCCAGGGCTGTCAATTGAACAAGAGGTGATTTCCTATCTTTCTACAGAGTTACTGTGAGTGAATTCAAACTGTGTTCTTTAGTACTCTGGAGAGGTCCCTGACAGCAGATTTTCCCAGTTCAATTAGTCTTTTGATTTCCTGGCTGCTGGTACCAAGCCTGTTGTTTGTGTAGTCAAGCAAACTAAAATCGTTAACAGTCACAATCTCTTCACTGTCTGTCATGATGCTGCCAATTCGCCCAGTGACAAGAATCTTTGTTTTCTTAATGTTGCATTTCAATCCATGTTGAAGACTGCAGTCCTTTACCTTCTGCAGCAAGCGCTTCAGGTTTTCCTCAGTTTTAGCAAGCAGGATTGTGTTATCTACATGATGCAGGTTGATGAGTCTTCCTCCAATCCTGATGCCACATTCCTCTTCATCTATCCCAGCCTCCCAGAAGATCTGTTCTTCATATAGATTGAAAAGGTATGGAGAAAGGACACATCCCTGGCATACAACCTTCTCAGTTTTAAACCAGTGTTTCCTTGCTTGCTCTGTTCTGATGACTGCCTTCTGGTCTAAGTATAGTTTTCATATAAGCACAGTCAAGTGTTCTGGGATTCTCCATTCTTCTCAGAATTAACCACAACTTTTTGTGATCCACACAGTCAAATGTCTTTACATAGTCAATGAAACACAGATAGACATTCCTCTGGTATTCTCTGCTTTCAGCCTAGATCCATCTAACATTAGCTATAATATTCCTAGTACCATGGCCTCTTCTAAACCCAGTCTGCACATCTGGCAATTCTCTGTTCACCTGACTATCCTCCTTCCTCTAGTGTTCATAGTCAGGAAATAAGGAGATGCATTGCACTGGGAAAATCTGCAGTTAGGACCTCTCCAAATTATTGAAGAATAATGATGTCAGTTTGAGGATTAAGGTGGGTCTGATTCAGGCCAGGGTCTTTCCAATCGCTATGCATCTGAGAGCTTGACAATAAATAAATATGACAGAAGAAGAATTGATGCCTTTTAGCTGTGGTATTGGAGAAGAGCACTGAACATCCCATGGACAGCCAAGAGAACAAACAGATTATGTCTTGGAGAGGGTGCAGCTGGAGTGCTCTTTGGAGGCGAGAATGATAAGGCTTTGCCTCACAAGCTTTTGACATGTTGCTAGGAGGAACTATCCCTTGTAGGGAGACATGATACTTAGAAGGGTGGAGGATCAGCACAGGAGAGGATGTCCCTCGACCAGGTGAATTTACATGGTGACTGCCACAGTGGGCTCTGGTGTGTCAAGAAGTGTGAAGATGGTGCAGGATAGGTCAGGGTTCAGATCTGTCATAGGGTCATTGTAAATTACACTCAACTTGAGGACACCTAACAGTAGTAACAATTCACCTAAATACACGTTCCACTAAAATAAAAGAGTTTAAACACACAAATTTTTAAAATCTTGTTTTTAGAACATTGTAGAGAAGCATGTTTAATGATGCCAGGTATTATTACATTTGTAAAAAGAGTAAAGAAGGCATGAGGATAATTGAATCTGACCTCTGCTAACTCCAGCACTTGTAGAAACTGCCCTCACCAACAACTACCACAACACAAAATCAATTCTCATTGGGTCAGACAGGTCCCCGCCCCCACCAATTTCTGCACCTAATTCTAGTAATTTCAACACCAGTCATAATTGCTCTATTGAGTTTGAAATACATTGCAGTAGTTCATGGACCTCATAGAATCATACTCACAATTTTGATGTTTATTAGAGAAGTTAGCAAGAAACAATTTCTTAGGTTATTTTCTGAAGCATATTCACTGGCCCTTCAGCCTTATGTCTTTAGGGTTGACTTTCCAAGGAGCTAAAAAATGTTAGAACAATGAATATATCTGAATAATATGATGTACTTGTGGCGAACTGCCAGCATTCGTCAGTGGTCCTATGGCTTTTCTTTTTTTTTTTTCCTTCTTTTCTCCTGTTGGTTTGGAAAGCAGTTTATTGGATTGGGATCTAGGTTCCAGGAAGCTTGAAGACACAAGTAGAGTAGATAAACCTTCTCCCATGTGATGGCTCCTAAAAGATGGTAAATAGAATCTGTGGCTACCGATAATGTCAGTACTGTACTGAGAGTAGAATTTTGGTCAGAGGTGGTGTTAATTTTTCCACAAACTATCTGATTGGGTGATTGATGCTGTATTTAAATCCTACTCGGTATGTGTTACTGACATAGTATTTATTATTCAGGTGTACTACAGGTTGGTCTAGAGACTATGGTGTGCATAATCCAGTCCATGGTCTTGACAATACTTATTATGTCATAGAGTTGGACAATGACTAAGGATAACAGAAGAATTGATGCCTTTGAGTTGTGGTGCTGGATAAGAGTTCTTGAACATACCATGGACTGCCAAGAATACAAATGGATCTGTCTTGGAGAGAGTGAAAACAAGTTTCTCCTTGGAACCTAGGATTTTGAAACTCTGTCTGATATACTTTGGGCATATGGCCAGGAGAGATCAGTCCTTAAAGGATATCATGCTTGGAAGGGTGGAGGGACAGTGCAGGAGAGGAAGACCCCAATGAGATGGATTGATTCAGTAACTGGGGCAGTGGGGGTTGGTGTGTTGGAATTAGTGAGACTGGCTCAGGGCAGGGCAGGCTTCAGAGTACATAGGGTTACTGTGAGTCACAGGCAATTTAATTGCACATAACAACAACATGTTGGTTGTGCTTTTTGCTTTGTTTTTAAGTTAGAAGTGGTTCCTGAGCCAAACTTTCTGTTAGATCCTTTGCTAAGTATGTTACCTTTGATCTTTTAAATGGTCAAAGAATTCATTCTCCCTCAGTGGGAGTGGCACTGACCTCTGAGAGGTTGAACTGTCGCTGATTTCATAGGATACAGGTCACTACATTCTTTTGCTGTGAAATGTTAGGTGTCACTTGGCTATGCATGCTTGGCCTACTCTTGTTTTTCTGGATTTAGCTGCCTGTGGAAGAACAAGATCCATTCTCCTGCTTTGTTAAATGCTGTTGTTTACTGCCCATCTTCTACTCTTAAGCCCCAGATAGGGCCTCCTCATAGGACTTAACATCTCACCTCCACATAGAAAAGTCAAGTGACAATTGGGGATTATTTCGTAGTTATGATGGAACAATGAATAATGATGAAAAAACCCACTGGAGGGTCAGTAATTAATTGGTTCTGATTTAGTGGCATATCACCACCACCACAAATAACAGCGACAGTATGATCAATGAAATTAGTGTCACCAAATTATAGCCATGCAGAATGTTAAATCAGTAGATATATTGTTTATATATA
>NW_006399806.1:9967920-9978573 GCF_000299155.1 Elephantulus edwardii | reverse complement strand
ACAAATATGTATATGTATATATATAAATACACACACACACACACACACACACACATATTTGCCAAACATAAATACAAAACTCTCCTCTTCAAAATAGCATTTGTTCAGTCTAACTTCTAGGCATTTTCACAGATTGTCCTGAAATTTAGCAATGTCTGCTAGCTCTGTGTAGATCATAACAAATTATTTCACCATAACCAACACTCCTGGTACCAGCAGTCTGGAGATCAGGAGATGCCTGGCAGTGGGCAGATCTTGTTTTAAATGGTGTCTCCAAATTACTGAGGAACATGATGTCAGTTGGAAGACCAAGGTGCACCTGATTCAGACCCTGATGTTTTCAATCATTTGCTATTTTTGTGAAAGCTATATAGTGAATAAGGATGATGGATGAAGAATTGATGCCTTTGAGCTGTAGTGTTGGAGACAAGTACTGAATATTCCATGAGTGAACAATGCAGCCTGGAGAAAGTGCAGCCAGAGTGCTCCTTGGAGGCAAAGGTGACAAAGTTTCATCATATATTTTGGGCCTGTTTCTAGGAGAGGCTGTTTCTTGGAGATAGCCATGTTTGGGAGGATAGAGGGTCAGTAAAAGAAAGGGGGTGGATTGACATGGTGACTGTAGGAATGCGTTCAAATGTGTCAGAGATTATGAGGATAGCACAAGATAGAGCAGGGTTCACATTTATTGTTCATAGGTTTACTGTGAGTTGCGTTTAACTCAGTGGCACCTAATAACAATAACAACTAGCTCTGGTGATGTGGTTTGTAGGAAGTTGCACTCTGAGACTCAAAGGCCAAGACTCTTTGGTGATTCAACCCATTATTCCACAGGAGAAATATGAGCAATCTTCTCTCTTGCAATTAACAGCTACCATAAACCTGCTGGAGAATTAGATGAGTTGGTTCTGACTCTATGGCAATAATTTTGACTTTGGAATGCTTACAGAGGACACCTGGTAATACAGAGGTAAAACACTTAGCTATACTACCTGCAAGTTTAATGGTTTAGGTGGAGAGATGTGGCAGTGTGTGTCTTTAAAGTCCTAGGGTCCCTCTGAATCTGTATCTCCTTGATAGCAAAGCCTTTGATCCTAAAACTTTACTGCCAAGTTTTCTGCTTGCCATTTCATCAGCAAGTCTTAAATGGTTTGTTCAGTCTAATGAAATGATAGTTGCACTGTGGAAATAATTATATGTTACTGAATTTGTGGTCTGTACTCTTGGTGTGGGGTTGTGTTTTAAGCTATTTAGGTGAGGTGAAAAACTTGAAGGTTCAATACTTAATGTGTGATACTTAATGTCTGGTGAAGATATAAAGTGTTAGTCAGATATATCAAAGACCTACTTTATCAGTTCTCATGCTTTCTTTAAAATACTTTGTAAAATATAGGCTGATCAATTGTTGAAACGTTGTATCGACTAATGCCTACTGCTTCAGATAGTGGAATTATGTCAACACTAAAAAGGGAGATATTTTTCTTCATTCTCTTTCACAATTCTAGCAAGTAAATGAGTTTTCTGTAATAAAAAATAATCTGTAAGTACTTTTTTTCTGCATTAAAAAATAAATATATGCCTGCTCAGGAGATTGTAGGAAATAAAATATTTTTAGCCAGTTCAGGAGTGTTTTAGATTGTGATATTGGCAAAGATAGAATCCACTGTCATATTTATGCACAGTGCTGGTAGAGTTCAGTGCTGCTGTCTTTGTCTATGTCTGCTCATTCAGAATCTATCACAAACATGTACTTGAGTAATTCAGTTTATTTTGTTCCAAGAGTGTTATAACAGCACAAATAGAGAAAAAAAATAAAGCCAAACATATTTTTAATCGCAAAACTAAATTTTTGTTAGTTGGAAAGTTAAAAATTTGTATGTGCAATTATGTTCTGATTGATCTCTACTAATGACATGCTGCACAGAGCTTTCGTGGCCTAGATGTAAAGAGTCTGCTACCAGCCTAAAGGTGTGAGGTTCAAATCCACCAGCTACTCCATGGGAGAAAGATAAACAGTCTCTTGGGATTTATAGCCTCAAAAAACCCACTGGAGGGTCAGTAATTAATTGGTTCTGATTTAGTGGCATATCACCACCACCACAAATAACAGCGACAATCTCATGCTGCAGAAAGATCAAAAAGGAAGAGATTATTATTGGTAAACCAAGGAATGAAGCTTTCATGGAAGTGACAGGAATTTATACCAAAGTGTCTGGGCAGTACTTCTGATAATATTTTACAAATTCTAGAATGAAAGTGTGTTTCTCCTTTAAGTGATAATGTTGCTGTTATGTGCTGTCAATTTGCCTGCAACTTATAGTGACCTAATGTAGAATATCCCTAAACCCTGTTCTATCCTGTGCCAACCTTATTGTCTCTGACACACCAATTCTTATTACCTTAGTCACTGAATCAATCCATGTTGAGAGTCTTCCTCTCTTGCACTGTCTCCACACTTCCAAGCATGACATCCCTCTCATATAACTAGTCCTTCCTTGCAACATGTCCACAGTATTCCAGATAAAGCTTCAGAATCCTTGCCTCCAAGGAGCAACCTGGTTTCACCCTCTCTAGGTTGAAACTGTTCTCTTAGTAGTCTATGGTGTAGTCAATACTTTTCTCCAGCACCACAGGTCAAAGGTATCAATTCTTCTTCTATTATCCTTAGTCATTGTCCAACTCTCTGATGTATCACAAGTAATTGCAAAGACTATGGCCTGGATCATGTGCACCTTAGTCTCCAGACTGACATCATTGTGCTTCAGTACTTTGGAGAGGTCTCTGACAGTCGACTTTCCCAAAGCAATTTGCCTTTTACTTTCCTGGCTGGTGGTGCTAGGAGTGTTTGTTGATTGTGGAGCCAAGCAAACTGAAGCTGTCAACAATCTCAATCTCTTCACTATTTACCATGTTGCTACCAGTTGGTACAGTGGTGAGAATCTTTGTTTTCTTTATATTGAGCTTCAATCCATATTGAAGGCTGCAATACTTGACCTTCTACAGTAGTGCTTCAGGTGTTCTTCAGTTTCAGTAAGCAGGGTTGTGTCATTGGCATAATGCAGATTGTTGAAGAGTCTTCCTCTAATCCTGATGCCACATTTCTCCTCATAGAGCCCAGCCTCCTGGATAATCTGTTCTGCATATAGATTGAAAAAGTATCAAGATAGAATACATCCTTGGTGTACAATCTTCACTCTTTTGAACCATATGGTGTTTCTTTGCTCTGTTCTGATGACTGCCTTCTAGTCCACTTACAGGTTTCGCATAAGCACAATCAAGTGTTCTGGAGTTCCTATTCTTCTCAGAGTTAGCCACAATTTATTGTGATCCACACAGTCAAATGCCTTTGCATAGTCAATGAAACATAAATAGATATTTCTCTGATCCTCCCTGCTTTCAGCCAAGATCCATCTAACGTTAGCTATAAGATCCCTATTACCTCAGCCTCTTCTAAACCCAGCCTGCACTTCAGGCTGTTCTCTGTTGATGTGCTGTTACAGTCATTTCTGGATAATCTTCATCAAAATTTTGCTTGCATGTGATATTAATTTTACCATTCTATAATTTCTGCTCTCTCTCAGATTACCTTTCTTTGGAATGGGAACAAATACAGATTTCTTCCAGTCAGTTGGCCAGGTGGTTGTCCTCCAGATTTCTTGGCACAATTAGCACATCCAGGGTAGCATCTGTCCAGGATAGCATCTCTTTCTTGAAATGTGTTAATTGGTATACCATAAATAAATTATAGCAATTACAGTTAATCAGATTAATTTGTATAACACTCTCAAAAAGTCTCCCCAAAGCCTTTTCTTTATTGCCTATTGTTTTTGGACGATAGCTCCTACTAAATCAAGTTCCCTTAATAAAATCCCAAGATATGATCTGAGTCTCAGGACCAGGAAGTAGTTTGTTAATCTGGACCCCACATTTCAGGTCATATGATGGTTATTGTATTGATATTTATAAATAGAATATAAATTTAAATATAACAAATAATTATTTATCACACAGAATAGTTGAGTATTAGAGATTTGCAAGTAATAAAAAGTTTACCTTCTGTTTAAATCTTAAAGGAAATGGTTATTCCATTCCTAGAAAATCAGATACAGTTTGTGAATTTCATTTTAAGGTACTATGACTGTGATATTTACCATGGGAGTTATATGTATGTTATACATGTTTTGTATCTAAGGTCATGTGTAGCAGAGACTCTCAGCAGTTTTAATGGACTTTTAAGACATTTATTTGTCCTGTGCACCATAAATTTTAGCCTTGGTTTTTCATCTAAGGCACTCCTGGGGATGTTCCCCAATTTATCTAACAGACTCATTTTAGGCTTTGAGGATGAAGAAACCAGGGATATTACTGGCTTTTCCTGTGACCCCTTCTTTTAAAGCCTAATTTACAAGATAACACCTTACATTTATTTTCTACCTGCTTTGTTGTTGTTAAGAGCCATGTAGTTGGCTCTAACTCATAGCCACGTCATGTACAGAAGAATGAAGGTGTTGCCCAATTCTGCACCATCTTCCCAATCTCTACTGTGCTTCTGCCCATTGCTGCATCTCCCTCATACATACAGTCATTAACTCCTGTTTTCCTTCTGTGTTGTATCTAGTGAATTGATAGTACAGTATTGTGACATCATCATAAAACACCATTTTAAATAAACCTTTAGATATGAGATAAGAAGTTTAGTAGAATGTTTTTGCCGATTCATGACATAAAGAAATAAATATTGGCTCCTAGCTATTTATGTTTAAGTATCTTTATGTGGAAATGAGTACTTCATGAATCAGAGAGTATAAAATCAAAAGAGACTAGCCTCAGTTTCTTGACATCAATTCCATAAAAGTAAACAACAACAAAAAAAAGAGAGAGGACAAAATTTACTATCAAATAGGGAACAAGTCACAAAAAACCACTGGAAGGAGAAAAGCTTTTGTTGTGAGGAACCAGACTTGAAATTGCTTTTACATGCTCACATTTTTCTTCTCAGACATTCTCATTATAATAGCATCAACTATCATCTTACTGAGTTTATAAATAGTGCTTATATGAGAAACAGACAAGAAAATCATTCAAGCAAAGTAGAAAACAACTTCATTAATTTTTTGATAATGAAATAAGAGAGCAAAATGAGAACCTGGGTGGTGGTGGGTTTTTTTGTTTTGTTTTTTTAACTTGTAACCAAAATTTATCTCAAAGAACTGTACAGTTAACCCTTGGAGGAGTAGGTATGCTGGAGAAGCCTGTCAGTGTGTCCATTCCTCGCAGGCTTGCCCTCTAGAGCCAGTGAAATGCTGACTGGGACATCAAGCATTGCTCCATGTGCCAGTGGTTATCCCCGGGGCTGACTAAGTAGGAGATCTAGTGTACATTCAACCTGTGAAAATGAAGTTTACATTTACATTTATTCTTATATGCCAAGTCCTTTGGGAAATTGAATAATGCACTATATATGCCTTTATATAATTTACTGGGAATAACATTTACATTAACTTTTTGTTATTTCTTTAAACAGTCATTGTTAATATCAGACTTAAAACCAGCAATCTCCTGTCATACTAGTCTCAGTCACTTATTTTAATTTCCCAGAAAGACTGTTTTTAACTCTTTTAGTAATTTCTGTTTTTCTTGTGACCCTGCTTCTTTTTCAGTTTTAATGGATTTTTATTTTGCTGTTTGTTTTACACATCATCTTTTCATATTAGGTTTTAACTCTGTGGTCTTTTATACACTTCTTAGGACTATTTTCTGGGAACAATTAAATCATAATTTTGGTAAAGTACATTTTTAGTGTTTATATTTTAGTAACACTGTACATGTATTTAGAACCTAACTATGCAATTTGTTTTGCTTTTATTTCCTGTTCTCTGTAACTTTGTTTTCCTAAAAGTTAATAATTGCTCTTCAATTTTCTTTATAAAGAGATAAATAAGGGCTTAGCACTAATTTCGCCCCTAAAATCTTTATTTCTCTAGAAGTCCAAATTTCCTCTGATTCCCTTCTCAGACACGAGTTCCGTTCCGTCTTCCTCTGCCCTTCCACTTTGGGGGAACATCTTTCCTGTCCCACTGCTGTCAAGTTGGTTCCAACTCAGTGACATTCCATTGGGTTTTCAAGGCTGAGAGGAGTTGCACTGGTCTAGACAGGATTTTCTGACACACCTGGTATATGTTTTACTGTAACATCTGTGCATTATTCTGAGAATTCCTTCTCCCCTTCTCTCCCTCGTCTCCCTGCCCCAATCTCTTGTTTCTTAGATTTCATTTCTTTCTCTTTCGTTTTATTCCATTGTTTTGTTTGAATACATTGTCCAGTAGCCTCTAATAAAAGTAAACATCTGTGGGTTTTGTGGATTTTTTTAAATAACATTTATTATTAGAACTATTTTTGTTTTATCCTCACACTTGGTTGATAAATTGACATAGAATCCTAGCATGGAATTTTTCCCCCTCTCATAATTTTATGGGCATATTCTCTTACCTCTAAGTTTCCAAATGTTGTTCATAAGTATCTTTAAGCCAGTTTGATTTCCTTTTCTTCTCTTTCCTAACCTTTCCCCACTCTGATCTGTTTTCTCATTTGTTCATATTTTGAAATACTGTGATGAAGTACTGTGATGTGATTGAACCTGAAACCACTCCTTTCAATTTTGAATTTATATGTTTTGAGTACTTGTCCTAAAAATTACCAAAGCATGAGCCTTGCTATTGGATCATAAAACAGGGACCTAACTCTGGTCAAGAGATTCCTTTTGCCAATATCTGTAATTCTGTATTCTTGGACTAACTAGCCCAGTTTTCTTCAGAAATCCTTGAATTACTTGCTTGAAAGCCTTAATCATACCTGCTCACTTTTGTGTTGAGAAGAAAAAGTAGGCTTTCACTCTTCAGTATATAGGAGACTTCATCACCCTCAATTCTCAGCTTCTCTGATGTTCTTGAGTGCAAACTTTCCTTGACTCTTAACAAGAGGAGATGGAACTAGTCACTTAGGGAGACAGCAGAGTGAACATCCTGTGAGCCTGTGGTCATCTGGAACAAAACTTCCCAAGGAGTTTGTCTCTAAATCCTTACTTGATGAACGGGTCATAAGTGGGCTGAGATTATCCCCATCACCATACCAGGTTCTAGGTATCTTCAGTGTGTAGCAGAGATTATTTTCTGTGTGTGTTGTATTGAAGAAAACAGTTGGGATATTTGGATTACAAACCCAAGGTTAAAGTGTTTTTGTTTGTGGGTTTTTAAAAAATTATTATTTTTATTAATTCTAATGAAAATTTACACACTTTGGATTTCCATTCATTCATTCTTGCACTTTTCTCCCCGCCCACCCCTACCCCCTAGTACATTCTTCTCTTTGAAAGGTAAAAGAGAAATTCTTTCATTGTTTTACAACCCCTCCTGCCAGGTCCACTCCACTATGCAGCCTTCATTCTGTTCTCCTGTCATGACAATAATACCTAATCACATATCCCTTTTAAAGTTCTCTCCCTCATCTGCTTTAATGAAGTATACATTATTTATCCCATATTTCTCAGTCTCCCCCCAACCCAGATGTCAGTCCTGTTTTACAACAGTGGCACTAAGTAGTAGTTGTTCTTTTGTGACTGAGATAATGTGCATTATGCTGGAAAAGGCTATCATGCTTATACCCTCAGTGGAATGAAGTGGCAGGGACACTCAGCATAATGTCCTCCAGGGTCACCCATTTTGAATAATATTCCATGAATTCCTTGTTTTTCAATGCAGTGTAGTATTCCATTGTGTGAATATACCACAGCTTCTCTATCCCTTCATTTGCTGATGGGCACTTAGGTTGTTTCCAGCTCCTTGCTATTGTGAGCAAAACCGTGATGAACATGAGTGTTTATATATCTGCTTGGATGTCAGTTATGGTCTCTTTGGGGTATATTCTCAGTAGTGGAATTGCTGGGTCAAATGGTATCTCTATTTGCAACTTTTTGAGAAAGCACCATAACGCCTTCCACAGTGGTTGCACCGTTTACCCTTCCACCAACAGTGAATAAGGGTTCCAGTTTCTCCACAACCTTGCCAGCATTTGTTGCTTGCTGTTCTGTTAAATTTTGCTATTCTTAATGGGGTGAGATGATATCTCATAGTTGTTTTGATTTACATCTCTCTTCTTCTGTTTCTCTAGCTCTAAGAAAGTGTTTCATGTATACACTTAGAACTGTTCCTGGTTTTATCTTTTTCTACATCTTCAACTTCAGGAATACCTGTGACCCCCAATTTTGCTGCCACACTTGACTCAAACTTGTCTTCTTGCTCGGTAGACATATTAGTATTCCTGTTAGTATGACAAACACAAGTTTGATTTCCTTTTATTTAAGCTCATCAAAGAGATCTGTAGTTTTATGTCAGAGAGATGATAGAATGAATATCTTCCTTGTGGGCATAAAAATTATAGACTATATTGATGCTATTTTATATTTATTTCATGGTTTTTTTTACGTTTTACAGAGTTTGGAAATGGAAAGTGACCAAGTGCCTACCGTGTTTTTGTAACTTCCTATTGAATAAAAGGAGACAGACCAGGAAGGCTCTATTGTTAATTTGAAACCATAGCGTTGACTCTAACTCCTCATGACCACTATGTGTGATGGAAAGAAGCCCTGCCTGGTCCTCCTTCATCCTCACAATCTCTGCTGTTCTGAAGACCATCGTTTCAGTCCCTGCCATTTCATTCCATTGAGGATATAAGCATGATAGCCTTTTTCAGGGCCTGACCCCTCCTGATGACATGCCGATGATTGAATCACAGTATATAGAGGATACTTAGAGGAGTTAGACCCAAACCAGTATTTATATTAAAACGAGTACTGGGTTGAAGATGATGATGCTCAGTGATGTTGTTCTAATATTTTCCCCTTTTTCTAAAGTCACCAACATTTTATCTTTTGAGCAGAGTCAGAAGTTCAATTAAAGAAGAGCTATGATTCATAAGCATCCTTGTATCTGACAGGATGGAACCCTGTTTTATCCTGTGTCATCCTCAGAGTCCTGTATAGCAGTCCCTGTGTCAGTCTGTATTGTTGAGAGTCTTCTCTTTCACTGATCCTCTACTTCACAAGTCTTGTCATGTTAACTTAAATCACATTGTTCTTCTAGCAGTGCATGTATATTCAATATATATATTATATTCAGTATTCTTCACCAGCACTATAATTCAAAGGTATATGTTTTCTTCTGTTCTCCATAGGCATTGTCCAGCTTTTCCTGGACAAATAAGATAGTTAAAAATACAATGCCTTGAATCTGGCATTCTTTAATCTTCAAGTGACATCTTCATTATTTAATACTTTTTTCTTTTGTTTTAAATTTATTATTAATTTAAATGAAAATTTACAGAGACTTTGGATTTCCATTCATTCACTGTTGCACTTTTCTTGTCTCCCAACCCTCCCCCCTAGTGCACTACCCTCTTGGAAAAGTAAAAGACAAATTCTTTCCTTGTTTTACAATCCCTGCCCCCAGGTCCACTCCACCATACAGCCTTTGCTCTGGACCGCTGTCATGGCAAAAATCCCTAATAATTTTTCCTCTTAAGCAGTTTTCTCCATCTGTTTAAATGCAGTATACATTAATGAACCCATCCTTCTAGTCTCCATCCAACCCCATTATTTAATATTTTAAAGAGCTTTTTGGCAGGAGATCTACCCGTTGTAAATGTGTGTGGACTGATGGATGGATGGATAGATAGATAGATAGATAGATATTGCTAATTTGGAAGCAGGAGTGGCATCCACTTCCTAAGCAACATGCCTCCAGAAACTTTTTGAACTTTGATAAATGTTGATAGTCATAGAGGGGCTTCAGGTTTTTTGTTCATAGGGTCACTATGAGTCATGCTCGACTCGAAGGCAGTCAACAACAACAACAACATTACATACCTAAAAATCTTTTTTTATATTTGTGAGACATCTTTATATTCAACTTAATGATTGTTAACACTGGTATATCTTGTAGCATCAGTATTTCTATTGCTGCGGGAATTCGGATGTCCTATTTCTATTTATTTTAATTTGCATTTTAAGGGTATTATTATTTCAAAGGGCAGCTGCAGAGGAACAAAGCAACGTATTAGTGGAACCTGTAGAGAGCTACAATTAGAGATTAAAAAGGGAAGAAATTGCTCTGCATTTCTTAAGCAAAGAGAACTGAAAATCAAATTTAAGCCTCGAGTCACATTATTGTAAGATGGTATGGACTATAAATTGAATGATCCAGAAAACATCAAAAGAAGATGGAGAGAATATACAGAATCACTATACCTGAAAGAATTGATTGACATTGAAAAATTTCAGAAAGTACCGTATAAATAGCAGCCAATGGTAATGAATGAGGAAGTAGAAGCTGCATTGACGGAAATAGCTTAAAAATAAGGCCACAGGAATCCATCGGTTGCCAATTGATTTATTTCAATTAACAGATGTACCCTTGGATGTTCTTCAGTTTTGTTCTTCTGAAGCTCAGCATAGCTTAAGCTCAAGGAACTGAAGAACAAATTCAAACATCGAGTTGCTATAATTAAGGATGCTTTCGGCAGAATGTTAAATGATCCAGGAAGTACTAAAAGAAGATGGAAGGAATATACTGAGTCACTGTATCGAAAGGAATTGGAAGA